>NC_050576.1:151444828-151748439 GCF_011100635.1 Trichosurus vulpecula | reverse complement strand
TGCAAACAAGTTAAAATATGCTATCACTTTAGGACAAACTGTGACACTGTAGATAATATCTTTAACACTTTTGTAGAGTGGTATGTATGATTATGAGTAGGAAGTTGTAGATCTGTGTCTCCTTGTGCTTGGATAAACATAGTTGAGAGACATCCAAAAAGCTCAGGGTAGAGAGATAGAGGGACTTCTCTTGTATTTCTGAGGATGTAACTGTTATTTTTGGTCACAGAAACTGATTGAGTGGAATGACCTTTAGCAGCTGATGACAATGATGTGGTGGAAGGGGGCCGGCTTTCCACTTGACCTTTCTACAACATGCCGGCTTTGTCTCTTACTACAAAATGAGTTCCAATTGATAGACTTGATAGAACACTAAACTGACAGAAATGTATTATTTGGAAGGAGATAGGCCTTGATATATGCCCCCTCTAGCTATAAAACATGGGGACTTTCCATGTAACCATCAGGCCTTGAGAACCCAAGTCACAGCAGGAAACTTTATTATAATTAACTCCTCTGGGATTTTCATCTTAAATAAAATTGGCTCTTTAATGAAATCTCCTTGCCTGGAGATTTCTTCAGCTCCTCAATGAGCATGAGATTTTCTTAGGGCTTTTCTTCTTTTGGTTGTTTGCTTTCTTTATTTGGTGCTCTCTTTTCCGTGTCTTCTAGGTTTCTTCTCCTATCTGCCGCCGCTTGCTATTTTCTCCTTTTCTTAAACTTTTGTCCACTCTCTGGCACCTTTTTCCACCTGGAGATTTTCTTCAACCTTTGGCCCACAAGTAGTTAAGTTAGTCTAGAGCAGAGGTTTCTGATTTGTGTGTGTGCGTGCGTGTGTGTGTGTGTGTGTGTCTTGGACCCCTGTGGCCATTCTGGTGAAGCCTATTGACCTTTGTTCAGAATAGTATTTTTAGGCGAATAAAAGATGTGGAGTTACATGGGAAACTATATTGAAAGAGAATTATTGAACTTTTTTTTAAAACAAGTTCGCAGACTCAGGTTAAGAATCCCTGGTCTAGGGGAGTTGTGGGATGTGTGGTAAAACTGGAACGAAACAATTATTTAATTCTTTTCTGGAGACACAGGGTTAGGGCAACTAGCCTGCCCTCATAGTTCTGAAGTAGAATGTGCTTTGGCTCTAGCTTATCCTTGAAATGTCAAATCCGAGATTTGGCGGGTTGTATCTATAACAGAGGAAAAGGTAATGTAGTATAGTCATTTGGAATCAAAAAGAGGCGGATTCAAATGTCACCTTCGACATTTACTATTTGTGTGACCATGGGCAAGTCATTTAACTTGTCTGATTCTCGGTTTCATCATAACTAATATGGGCATTTTAATACTTTTATTACGTCCCTTACAAGGTCTTTGTGGCAAGGTTGATATGATATGATATGATACGTGTAAAGGGCTTTACAAACCTTGAAGAACTTTATAAATGTCAGCTATTATCATCAGGGAAAAAGCACGGCCTGAGAATCATAAGACCTGGGCTCTCATTCTAGCTTGGACATCAAATAATTGTATGTGACCTTAGGAAAGTCATTTAAATGTTCCAAGTCTCAGTTCTTTTATCTATTAAATGAGGAAAATAGTAATAATAACCCACATATTTCCATAACACATTGAGAATCACATACTTAGCCAAAGAGACCTTAGAGGTTGCCTTTTCCAATTCTTTCATTTTATAGATGAGGAAACAGGCCTCGGGAGGTTAAAGAGCTTGCCCAAAGTTACATGGGGCATAAGTGGCAGATGCTGGGTTAGATTCCAGTTTCTCTGACTCCAAATCCAGTGTTCTTGCCCATTAACACTGGACATTCTTTGTTGTTGTTGAATCATTTTTCAGTTGTGTCTGACTCTTCCTGACCCCATTTGGGGTTTTCTTGGCAAAGATACTAGAGTGGTTTGCCATTTCCTTCTCCAATTCATTTTATAGATGAGGAAACTGAGGCAAACAGTTAAGCAACTTGTCCAGGGTCATATAGCTAGTGAGTGTTTGAGGCCCGATTTGAACTCAACAAGGTGTCTTCCCAACTCTAGGCCTGGTGCTTTATCCACTGCACCACCTTTCTGCCCCTAATGCAGCTCTCTCTTACCATCTGCACTACCTACTTAACAGAGATATTGTCAAAATCAAATGCCATTGACTTCACATATATAATCAATATCAAATTGCTTGCCTTCTGGAGGAAAGGAGAGAGGGAAAGAATTTGGAATACAAAATTTAAAAAATGATCATTATTTTTTTTTGCATGTAATTGGGAAATATTTAATGAAATAAAGAAAAATAATTTAGAAGAAATCAAATGCCGTGATATTTTCTGGGCAAATCACTACCTTTCTGGGTCTCAGTTTCCTCATTTGTAAAATGAGGAGAAGCAGACCTCTGAGGTGTCTTCAACCTCAATGACACTTTGATCTTATGATTCTCTGTCTGTAAAATGAGGGGAGCTGAACTCTGTTTCCTCAAAGGCCCCTTCTCCTAAAACATCTTCTATAACAAGTGCTTTGAAAAGTTGAAAGTGCTGAAGAAATATATATTATATAGGTGCCAAGCTTGAGGATTTGACCTACTTTCCTACAGCAAAGCACTAAAATGAATGTTTTTACACATTTCTGCAGAATATCACATTTTCAAAAAGTTTTAAAATAATCACCAATTTACTTGCAAACAACAGTAACTTTGTATACATTAATGCGGTGAGGCCAAGTCTAAATGAAGCACATTTTTCTATTGCTTTAAGGTTTACTTAGAGCATTCCTTAAAACAACAACAGTTCCGTGAAGGGGAGCAGCATAAGTATTTGTAATGGTGATTGTCTTATGGTGTAAGTATTATTAGATGTTATAGTAGATGGAGTGCTGGAAATGGATTCAGGAAGATGAGTTCAAATCCTGCCTCAGGTACTTGGTGTGTGACCCTGGGCAAGTCATTTAACGTGCCTCAGTTTCCTTATATGTAAAAATGAGGATAATAATAGCATTCACCTCCCAGAGTTTTTGAGGATAAAAAGAGATAATATTTGTAAAGTGCTTTGTAAACCATAAAGTGCTATATAAATGCTAGTTATTGTTATCATTATTATTATTGTTATCATCAAATGGACTTTGGAGACTTTTTAAAAAAATGGTCACTTCGGATCATAGGATTCTCAGCTAGAAAAACCTCTGCTTGTCAACTAGTCCAAACTATTCTTTACAGAGGAGGAGAATGAAACTTTACTTAGGAATACAAATAGAATTGTGTGAGTAGGGTTCTCTCTAAAGCCAGGCATTCTTTGGACTTGGAGTGTCAGAAAATGCAGCGGGCTCCATTTCTTCGTACGAGCTTTTGGACCATAAAGAGAAAATGATTACTCAATGTTTTTTTGAGGTGAAACAAATTCTTCTAGTTACCCACATTGACACAAGTGCTTCTGATTAGCTTCATGAACCTTGTTTCTCAACACAAATGGTCACAGTGCTTCTGACACTGTTAGTCCCAGTCGGGGTTGTTATTTCAAGTCCATTCCATTCAGAGCTATCCATTCCCTTCTTGGCAGCCACAAATAATTGCTTTGGTAGTAACAGCCACAAATAATTACCGTACACGAGTGACTCAATGTCCTGGACCAAATCCTATTAATGACACCTCCAAATTAGAAGAAATCCAGGCAGAGTCAGGGTATCTTCATTAAGATGCGAATAGAATTCATTTGGAAAGATTTGGTCACTTCTGTTGTGGGTGGTGAACTGGCAGCTACTTGGATGCCGGCCACGAACCCGAGAAAGGACAAATGGGTACGTCTTCTGCCCTCAAATTTCTCCCACAGCTTTCTCAGATCCAGCCCTATGATACTGTGTAAGCAAATCACTTAAAATGTTTGTGAATAATTCTTTTAATATAGAGCTTTGTTTTTATAGGAAAAGGCATAACTGAGTAGCAAAGCATGCTCTAAATCTCTGGCTCAATTATCCATGCCTTTGGAAGTGAAGTTGTTTTTACAATCAGTCTCTAATCATGGCCACTACCTATTTGTTGGGAGCATATGCTAATTGCAGGAGGGGGATATAACAGCCTATGGAATGTTAACCTTGGGAACTTAAACCTGGGAAGTGACAGTGAATGCCAAACATGGCATCTGAACTACAGAGAAGTTTTCTTGACCTCACTAAAAACCCAGGGGTCTGTATTTATTAGAAACTCTGGCTAAGTGAGGATGGACCATCCTGAACTTACTCCTTCGTTATTTCCTTCCCATTACAATAGACAATGTACTGTTGATGGCTGTCAATGTACACAAAGAAAGGCAGTGATCATAAGAGTGAATGAATGAATGAAAAGCATTTATTAGATATTTACTAGGTGTGAGGCACTGGGCTGAGTGCTGGGGAGATAAATGCAGAAGTGAGTTAGTCCCTGCCCTCAAGGCGCTTACATTTTAATGGGGGAAGTGATAGCCTGGGAAGGGGGGTATGGTTTGAGAAGATCCAAAGTCAAGTCCAGTCAACAAATATTTATTCAGTATTTACTACGTAAGGAAGACACTGTGCTAAACATTGAGGAGACAAATACAAGGAAAAAGAAAGTCCCTGCCCTGGAGGATCTTACATAAGAGGGAAGACAGCACATAAAAGAGAACTGAAAAGGGGGGCTGTAGGTACAAGTGAGGGGCCGTGATGGCAAAGTATGGAGAATGAAGGATGGCGAGAGGAACGATAAGTTAGTCCATCATTTCCAAAGGCGAAAGAGGTAATTAGAGTATAATTGTCAGAGAAAGAGATAGAAAGAAAGAGGGGATGGAGCAGGGTTAGGGAAGGAGGATAGGCACTTGGTAGCAAAGCATAATAGGACAAAGAAGAAGGTGGAAGTTTTGAGGCAGTGCAGGAGTGGGTCCTTGGAAGCCACGAGGTAGTGCAGTGGATAGAGTGCTGAACTTAGAGTCAGTAAGACTCAAGTTTAAATTGTGCATCTCTTACTAGCTATGGGACCTTGGGAAGTCATTTGACTTTTCTCAGACTCAGATTTCTAATCTGACTAAAGAGGGGGTTGGGCTTGATGGCCAACAAGGTTCCTTCTTGCTTTAAATCTATGATTCTATGGTTGTGTGCTTTTAAAAGAGCAGCATTGAAGAAATTAGATGTGTGAGTGAGAAGTAGAAACTCTTCACATATCCAATGTCATGAAAAAAACAAGTGCTATTTAAAACAACAACAATAAACTATTAAGGACTAGTTCCTCATTACTTGGTAGATAAAGCCATGTGGGGCTTTCATGTAGTCATGTTTAGAACTCGAACAAGCAGTTTCCCACCATATCATCCCCACCATCAGACACTTGATAATCACTAGCTGTGTGACCCTGGGCAAGTCACTTAACTCTGATTGGCTCACAAAAAAAGTCATTGGGAAATACTTAACAAAATACGTAAAAAATATAATAAAGCATAGATAATGTTAATATGTGATCTTCTAAGTAAATATATGGCCCCCAAGGATGTATGGTTTAGTATGGCTGCCATTTCTATTTGAGTCTGATGCCACTGTTTTCGAGGTTATCTAATTTTACAGATGAGGAAATTGAATTCTAGAGAAGTTAAGAGATTTGTCCAAGTTTAAACAGGTGGTAAGTAGCAGAGGAGCCAGGCTTCCATCGCAGACCTTCTCACTCCAAATCCATAATCTTTTCCACTTCACTACACAGATGGATGTAGTTTGAACTGGGTAAAATGTGAATCAGTAAACATGGGAACTATAATCTATCCATTACTGTGCCATAAATTGTAAAGGTAAGAGGCTTGATGATTAAGTCTCTCTCAATATTTTCCCAAGTGATTAGAAGGTCCCAGGAAATACCTATTTCATTTTAATTTTTAACAGCTAGAAATGATGCATGATTATTAAATTTAATGAAAAGACTTGGGTAATTCAACACTTGACTTTCCCCCTCCTGTATCTGAACATGTCTTGCTGTTCCCCTCTTTTCCCCATCTTATCTGCCCTGTTCTAGAATTTACTCCCTTTTTGACTTCAGAACTGTATCTTCCTTCAGAACTCAGATGAGGTGCAATATTCCCTCTGAAGCCTTTCCTGATTCCCCACCCATCCCCCACAGTTATTAGAGCTCTTTCCCCAATTATTTTGTATTTATTTGTGTACATGTTGAAACTCCCCAAGGAAATATAGGTTCTTTTTTACAGCATGGACTTTTATTTTTGTCTCCGGGTTTCTAGTGCTTGACCTTGTGTGTGTGTAAGGGCTTAATAAATATTTGTTGGATTAAATTGACTCTTCTATGTACTGTGTTCTGTGTTCTGAGGTCTTTGAAATCTGTTATTTCATAATGTTCTTAAAGCAACCAATAAGAGAGGGAATGTAAGTACAGTTGATCCTCATTATTCACAGATTCCATTTTTGTGAATTCATCTACTTGCTAAAATTTATTTGTAACCCCCAAATCAGTATTTGTGGCACTTTCATAGTCATTCACTGACATGCCTGCAGAGTGGTGAAAAATTTGAGTCAACCCAATAGCCATGGGCATGTCCTCACTGAGGCTGATCAAGGTGACACTCTGTCCTCCTGTTTCAGGCTCTCATACTGTGAACAAGTGTCCTTTTTGCATTCTATTTAGTATCATGTTTTTCACATTTTTATCCTTTTTGTTGATGATTTCACTGTGTGGTGCTGAAGAGCTGTCTAGTGTGCCTAAGTACAAGAAAGTTGTGATACGCTTTATGGAGAAAATATGTGTTAGGTAAACTTCAGTTAGGCATAAGTTGTATAGTACGGTTGGCTCTGAGTTTAGTGTTAATGAATCAAAAATATGATACATCTCCCAAAAAGAAGAGGAAATTTGCTAATTTGTGTTTGGAGGCTTCTCTGGGAAGTGCTAAAGTCAATAATGTAACTAGAGGGTTGCAGGAATCTAACCCTATATTTTCCTTAGGAGCAATGGTCTGAACCTCCCTTCTTTCTCACCCCCCCTAAATATTTAGGGATTTTTTTTTAAGAATCAAAATCTCAGGATTTTTGGGGCGGGGGCAGGACAGAGGGGAAGGGTTAGGAAATTGCTGCTATAATCCCAACCACCATAACAACTAAATTTCCATGAGAATACGTTATTCTCTGTGTGTCTATCTGGCATCTTCCCTTGACCTTGGGTAAAGAGAGGAAGAATTGATTTGAATATACAAAAGGACCCCTAGATTCTCAAACATCTGTTTTAAAATATCACTTGAGTGTTGCTTTTAGAAAATGTTCCCATTAACTATTTTGCTTACTAAACCTGAATGACGTCTGAGTTGGCTAGGGTAGGTGCTTCTTGGACAAGTTATACAAAAACTTCATGTGGCCCTCCATTTTTGTTTGCTATTTATAGGCACTTCCCGTGAAGCTTATCCATTTGCAGATTCCAACATATTAAAGGCAGCTCCATTAATGAGGCTTTTCTTCCATTAGTGGCTGTTTTGTGGCTTTGCCTCTTTGTATAGGAATTGTCCTTGATTTGAAGGTCACAGTTTTGTTTGCATGGTAGTTCCTCAGCCAAATAGAAAACAGCTTAATTCGACTTCGTTCCAAGGAACTAATGTCCTAGTCTGCATCATTCTTTTTGATTGGATTTCATCCTAACTGGAATAGCTTAGGTTAGCGGAAATAATTTGTTTAATCCTCTTTATTTTTTCTGGACCATGCAATTGTATCCAACTACTTTCCTGCTGCACGGAGAGTTTAAGCTGCTTGTTAGCTTGAACTGTTATAGAACAATACTCACTGGTGGGTGACATTGGGCTTTTTTTTACTTGTCCTTTTCTCCTAGCAATGGACTTCTGTGCTCAGTATTGTATTAGTTCCCATCCAGATGGTGGAAGCAACATAGTACAATGGAAAGAGCAGTGGATTGGGCCTTAGAGAATTTACATTAAAATCCTGCCTCTTCTGCCTGGGTGACCTTGGGCAAGTCACTTAAGCAATCTGGGCCTCAGTTTTCTCATTTGTAAAATTAAGGGATTAGAACAGATGACCTCCAAGGTCCCTTCCTTTTGGAAATCGATGATCTGAATTAAAAAAAATGTTGTTGCTTATCATGGACAATTTATGTCCATAGTTATCCATATAATGTCCAGAGATCTGGAGGAAAGCCTCCAGCATGTTGGGTAAACCCCTCTGTGGGGGATTTACAGGAAGATGCAGGTAAGAATTACACAGATTATAGTCTCAGTCCTTAGTGGAAGTTCCCACCTCTGTGATATCACAGATCCATTTAAATATTGAAGTGGACCAAGAGCCTATAGGTTTGCCTCCCTGACTCAAGGCTCTTCCCATTGCAGTCTAGCCTCCACTCTGTTGTCAAGCTGGTCATCCCAAAGTTCAGATTTGACCATGTTTTGTTGTTGGTCACCATTCATGATCCCGTTTGGGGTTTTCTTGGCAAAGATGCTGGAGTGGTTTGCCCTTTCCTTCTCCAGCTCATTTTACAGTTGAAGAAACTGAGGCAAGTAGGGTTAAATGACTTGCCCAGGGTCACACAGCTAGTAAGTGTCTGAGGCCAGGTTTGAATCGTTCCATTTCCCCACTCAGTCAACTCCATTGGCTTTCCGTCACCTCCAGGATCAAATATAAAATCCTTTGTTTGGCTTTTAAAACTCCATAACGTAATTCCTTTCGTAACTTTCCAGTCTTCTTACACTTTACCTCCCCCATATGTGATACGGTGACACTAACCTCCCTGTTGTTCCTCAAACTAGACATTCCATCTGTCAACTTGTGGCATTTTCACCTCCTTTCCCCCGGCCCGCAATTCTTTCCATGCTCACCTCCATCCCTTAACTTCCCTGCCTTCCTTTGTGTCCCAACTAAAATTCTCCCTTCTTCAAGAAGCCTTTCCAGATTCATATTAATGCTAGAACCTTCTTTTTGTTGATTATCTCCAAATTATTTTGTATCTCTTAGTCGTACATCATTGTTTGCATGTTGCTGTCTCCTTTAGACTATTAGTTCCTTGAGGGCAGGGACTGTCTTTTTCCTTTGTCTCCCCAACACTTAGCACAGTGCATGACTGGTAGTAGGCACTTAATAAACTCTTATCGTCTGACCTACTGGTTTATACGAAGGCGACATCGCATAATTGAAAGTACTCTAGACGTTTTTGTTGGGAGCCTTGAGTCCAAATTCCTGGTCTATCACCATCCAACTGTGTAGCCTGGGCAAGTCACTTCCTTTCTGAGCTTCTATTTCCTTAACTACAAAATGGAAACAGTGATACATACTGGCATGACCTACCTCACATGTCTGTAGTAAGGAGAATGCTTTGTGAATCTTAAAAGTGCTGTGTAAAACTGAGTTGTTATTATGGATAGTAGTTGTCGAATCCTTACACTGTGCTCATGTATTACAACAGTTGTGCGTATTAAGAGAGGCTTCTCTAAAAATTGTCAGTTTTCACAAGATGGAGGATGGCAGGGATTAACATTGAAAGCATTAAAGATATGCATTTCTTGACACATTTTTTGACAGTTTACAAGCAAACGTGGCCAGTTAAATTTTTATGAAAATACCAGCAGAGTGAATAGCTGACAAAAAGTCTATTCATAGGAACTAATTGGATACCATGTATGGTTTGATGTCAGAAATGGAGTGCAACCAAGAATTAAGTGAGAGAAATAATGAATTGATATTAGAAATCATTCATCTATATCATTTCCCCAAAATAGCTTTAGTGCTATTAGCACAGCCCAAGGATTTAAGAAAAAAACAATCCATTAAATTGTCCACTATACTGTCATGTGCACATAGGAAGTTAAAAGCACCCCTATATCAAAAGCTCAATGAGAATCCATTTGGGTTTTGATTGTAATGGCTACCATCATTCTACACAGCAACATTAATGTTGAATGTATGATTTGGCTTATAATTATTGGGGTGACTGTTATTAGGTCTATGTAGTAATTTCCCATTACTTTGTTGTTAAATTATGTGGGGTATGTTAAAATCAACCTGTTATGTTTAGTGGTTTCTTTTTTTTTCTTACAGGTTAAATATACCTAAGAAAATTTATACAGTTCATAGAATCAGGCCATATAACAGTTACATGTTCAGATTGCTGGTTCTGTAATTTCAAGGATATATCTCTATGACCCTACCTTGACATGGTTGGTCACGATATAAATCCAAATGATAGGATGCAAAGAATTATTCATAAGAGCTCTGTTATTACACCCATACCAAGCATAATGGATTTTGCCTTTTTAGAACTGATAAAATAAAAATCATTTGATTTTATGGTAAAGAAGTACAGGAAAACTAGTCATAATTTTCCCTGCAACCTAGATTTTGGAGAATGCATTTCAAAGAGATCAGAAAAAGGATAGATTGTATTGCATGGATTAAAATTCTCTTAGGGAGTTAGTAAGAAGGGGAAGCTGTCAAGAATTATGTTCTGAGACTACAAAGAGGAAAGAATTCTGATGAGGCAAGCTGCCTAAATTAGAGACCAATGTGGATATAGACTTTGACCTTATTACATTTTTAAAAGTCTTTTATAGAACATGGCAGAATAGGTAGTTACTGAAGGATGAATACCACAGTGTAGCAAGATCCTGTAAAAATTAGTGACAAAGCCTTAGAATAAGGTGAACCCCACAAAGTGGAAGAAAACCAAAAAAGTTTATTTATTTGTTTGAGCTCTGCTGGAGAAAGGAGGGCCTCAAACAATGGATAGGATGATTGCTTCAGGCAAATAGCGTAGTGGCCTCTACCAACTGCAGAAGGAAAAACTACTCAACTCTTAAAATGATTTCTGAATTGGGAAGCATAGAATTAAGATGGCTAATTAAGGATTTGCCACCCAAGGAGATAATGAGAGCCTTTAGCTGTCATTGATAAGTTCAAGTCATCCAGGTGTATGGCAGTCTTCAGGAACTGAAAGAATAGATGTATCAGGTCATCGTCAGTGATTTTTGAAAAATAGTGGGAAACTGGTACTGCAGGAATGGAGAAGGGCAAAAGTTCTCTCAGATATTCAGAAAAAAGGAAAAGAAAGGGGCTTGTAGACCACAGACTAATGAGCTTCACTTAGATTGCTGGCAATATTTAAAGCAAATAAACAAAAGAAAGTGTTGATCCCAAAGAACTAGCCTAGTGCTATCAAGAATAGGTCCAGAATAGTCTAGCCTCGGGCAGCTGGGTGGTGCAGTGAGTAGAGTACCGGCCCTGGAGTCAGGAGAACCTGAGTTCAAATCTGGCCTCGGACACTTGACACATGTACTAGCTGTGTGCCACTTAACCCCAATTGCCCTGCCTTCCCCCCTCTAAAAAAATAGGCTAGCCTCAATATTTTTTTTAATACATAAAACTAATTTTTCTTTTAGCAGTGTTGCTAGACTAGATCAGAGGGATTCTGTAGATATGGCAGAACATAGGACAAAGCTCCTTGTACTATCAACATTTTTTTTGTTGTTATCTTTTGTATTTATGTCACCTATATTTTCCAGTATATCCCTCTCCTCATCTCTTTTTGGAGAGCATTCCCTTGTAATATTAAAAAGAGAGGGAAAACACCCTCAAATTAACCACAATAAAATTTAATGTTATGTAGAGTTCATAGCCCCCACTCCTCTTTTTAAAGAAAGCTTTTCATATATCAGTCAGTAAACATTTATTAAGCACCTACTGTGTGCACTATGCTAAGTGCTGGGGATACAAAAAGAGATATTTATCTCAATATCTCATATCTTTCATCTCTGTGCTTTTGCACTGGCTCTCTCCCATGTCTGGAATGCTCTCTGACTCTCTCCCTCTCTCCCCTCCCCTTTCCTCATCTCTGCCTCTTAGATTCCCTGGTTTCCTTCAAGATATATTGAAGCACCACTTTTAGGAAGCCTTTTCTTTTTTTTTCTTTTTTAAGAGGGGGGAGGGCAGGGCAATTGGGGCTAAGTGACTTGCCCAAGGTCACACAGCTAGTAAATATGTCAAGTGTCTGGTGTCAGGTCCTCCTGACTCCAGGGCCAGTGCTGTACTCACTGCATCACCTAGCTGCCCCTAGGAGGCCTTTTCTGATCCTTACTAGCTGCTACTGTCTTCTTTTTTAAGGCTCCTCTCCATATATTCTGTACGTATCTCCCCTATTCACACACAAGCTACCTGAGGACAGGCTCTTGTTTTCCTTTTTATTTATATCCCTAGTGCTTGGCACAGTCTCACAGTTAGCTCTTAATAAATGCTGGTTGGCTGACTGATTATTCGGGGGCCAAACTCATTCATTATAATTTTACAGTATTCGGTTTTACTTGCTTTCTTCTTCTTCCCACTTGTAGTAACTATACAGACTGTTTCCCTGGTTCTGCCTATTTCATTTTCCTCCTGTTTTTTTTTTTTTGTGGGAAATATGGAGAGATGTTGGCCAGACAATAATGCAGTAAGTGGATTTGGAAGTGATTGAAGGGCTGAACATAGAGAATGGTCATTTATGCTTTAATCTTAACTTGAAAGAAGATCTTCAGTGGAATGGCCCAGGGATCCATGCTGTTCGATACTTTTATTAGTGACTTGGTTGGAGGCATTGATGATTTACTTATCTAATTTGCTGATGACAGAAAGCTAGGGCAGATAATAAGAACAATAATAGCTAGCATTTATATAGCACTTGAAGATTTGCAAAGCACTTCACCCATATTTTCTCATTTGATCCTCACAAAATGTGAAATAAATGCTATTATTATCTTTATTTTACGGCTGAGGAAACCGAAGCTGAGAGAAATTAGTTTGACCATGGCCACATAGCTAGTAAGTGTCTGAGGCAAAATTCAAGCTCAAATCTTCCTGACTTTAACTCCCACACTATCCATTGCTCCACCTTCAGGGGTGGGGAACCTGTGGCCTCAAGGCCACATGTGGCCCTCTAGATCCTCAAGTGTGGCCTTTTGACTGAATCCAAATTCCACAGAAGAAATCCTTTTGTTAAGTTTGATAACATGTTGGGTAACACACTAAGAATCCCCAAAGTGGGGGGCAGGGCAGAGCCAAGATGGTGGCTGGAAAGCAGGGACTTGCCTAAATCTCTCCCCCAGGACCCTCCAAACACCTATAAAAGTAGCTCTGAACAAATTTCAGAACTGTAGAACCCACGAAATAGCAGAGGGAAGCAGGGCTCCATCCCAGGACAGCCTGGATGGTCACTGGGTAAGGTCTATCACATGGGGCTGGAAGCAGAGCGGAGCAGAGCTCAGCATGAGCCATGCCAGGACCAACCAGACTGGGAGGCAAGTGTAACAGGTCCTAGCACCCTGTATCAGTGAGCTGTGGCAGTTACCAGACTTCTCAACCTACAAACACCAAAGACAACAGAGAAGGTTAGTGGGAAAAGCTGCAGGGACAGAGTGAAAGGAGTTCGCTGTTTGGCCACCACCCTAGGGGCAGTGGAGGTGGTATAGCTCTGACGACTACAGCTGCAGTTGCTTCTGGTCCCAGGCCCACCTGGTGGGAGGAATAAAGTGGCAGATCAGAGCAGAAGTGCAGAGCCTGCTTAGATCTGAGTTGTGGTCAGGGTTGGCGGTTCTTGGGGGAGGAAGAGGGCAGTGCTTGCATGTAGAAATAGCTCTGAAAACAACAGTGCAGCCCCTCAAGCTTGGGACAAAGTACTCTCTACTCTACAAGCAGTCAAAAATTAGATTGGAGCAAGTGGAAGCTAGTGACTTTATGAGAAATCAAGATATTATAAAATAGAACCAAAAGAATGAAAAAATGGAAGACAGTGTGAAATATCACATTAGAAAAAACACTGACCTGGAAAATAGATCCAGGAGAGATCATTTAAAAAATTATTGGACTACCTGAAAGCCATGATCACAAAAAAGAGCCTAGATATCATCTTTCAAGAAATTATCAAGGAGAACTGCCCTGATATTCTAGAGCCAGAGGGTAAAATAGGAATTGAAAGAATCTACTGATAGCCTCCTGAAAAAGATCCCCAAAAGAAAACTCCTAGAAATATTGTCACGAAATTTCAGAGCTCCCAGATTAAGGAGAAAATATTGCAAGCAGCCAGAAAGAAACAATTTGAGTATTGTGGAAACACAATCAGAATAACCCAAGATCTGGCAGCCTCTACATTAAGGGATCAAAGGGCTTGGAATATGATATTCTGGAGGTCAATGGAGCTAGGATTAAAACCAAGAATCACCTACCCAGCAAAATTGAGTATCATGCTCCAAGGCAAAATATGGATTTACAATAAAATAGAGGACTTTCAAGCTTTCTCAGTGAGAAGACCAGAGCTGAATAGAAAATTTGACTTTCAAGCACAAGAAACAAGAGAAGCATGAAAAGGTAAACAAGAAAGAGAAATCATAAGGGACTTAATAAAATTGAACTGTTTTGTTTACATTCCTACATGGAGAAATGATGTGTATAATTCATGAGACCTCAGTATTAGGGTAGCTGAAGAGAATACACACACACACACACACACACACGGACAGAGGGCACAGGGTGAGTTGAATAAGAAGGGATGATATCTAAAAAAATAAAATCAAATTAAGGGATGAGAGAGGAATGTATTGAGAGAGGGAGAAAGGGAGAGATAGAATGGGGTAAATTATCTCATATAAAAATGGCAAGAAAAAGTAGTTCTTCTGGGAGTGAAGAGGGGGCAGGTGAGGGGGAATGAGTGAATCTTGCTCTCATCAGATTTGACCTGAGGAGGGAATAACATACACACTCAATTGGGTATCTTACCCCACAGGAAAGAAGGAGGAAAGAGATAAAAATGGTGGGATGATAGAAGGGAGGGCAGATAGGGGGGAGGGTCAAGGGAGAAAACTGGATAGGAAGGAGCAAAATATAGTTAGTCTTTCATGACATGAGTATTGTGGAAGGGATTTGCATGATGACACACATGTGGCCTATGTTGAATTGCTTGCCTTCTTAGGGAGGGTGGGTGGGGAGGGAAGAGGGGAGAGAATTTGGAACTCAGAGTTTTAAAAGCAGATGTTCAAAAAAAAGTTTGTGCATGCAACTAGGAAATAAGATACACAGGCAGTGGGGCATAGAAATCTATTTTGCCCTACAAGAAAGTAAAGGAAAAGGGGATGGGGGGAGTGGGGTGACAGAAGGGAGGGCTGACTGGGGAACGGGGCAATCAGAATAGATGCTATCTTGGAGTGGGGGGAGGGTGGAAATGGGGAGAAAATTTGTAATTCAAACTCTTGTGAAAATCAATGCTGAAAACTAAAAATATTAAATAATAAATAATGATTTTATAAAAAGAATCCCCAAAGTGTTTGGCAAGGTAAAACATTTGACTGAACCTAAAAGGATTAAGTTCAATTGGGTTAATTGTGATATCATATCTTTGGCTTGAAAAAAAAATCAACATTGGAAGTGCAGAGTAGGGGAAGCATGTCTAGAAGGCAATTTTTATGAAAAAACTATGAGGGTTTTAGAGGATTACAAAATCAACATGAGTGAGCAAAATGCTTTCCTTTCAACAAACATCCTTATGAGATAGCTTGACTACAGATGAAGAAATTGAGTTGCTGAATGGTAAGTGACTTGCCTAGGATCATACAGCTAGTAAGAGTCCAAGGTGCCATTCTAGCCCAGGTCTCTCATGAATGAAGATCAGCTCTTTTGTCTATACTAGCATGCTTTTCTAGTCCAAATTGAAAAAAGAAAGATCACTTCTTTGATCTCTTTAAATGGACACTTGGAACAATCTGTGTCTGAAATAATCAGCCTATAGTTATTGTAACAAAATCTGGAAAGAATATAGAAAAAAAGTTCAAGAGACACTAAAACAAAGAGTATGGCTTTGTTACCTTGTTAATGTTGACATGTGAATAATCAAAATGCAAAAAAGTTTAAGGTTTCACTCATAATCATTTTTGTTTTTCTTGCTTGAATATTTGAATATTCTTATTATTAAGTTTTACAAATTAAAAAGCAAACAAACCATAGGGCAGTGTCATGGTGTTGGTATCTTTTTGAAAGAGCTATGGAAAAGTTGTAATTTTTAAAATAAACCTAGGTGAAATTTTTAAAAAAATCATTTGGAAAAATAAAAGATTTAGCATTTTACTGGAAAAATGAAGAAAATAGAAATAAATAGAACCCTGATATCAGATCTCACACTGTCTTATAAAGCATATAATATCTATTACCAAAGCTATTTGCTGGTACTTGAAAAATAAAAAGTAAAACAGTGGAATGGGCTAGAGAAGCAAGACCCAGAAGTTACTTAACGTTGTGAGAAGTATTAAACCCAAGAACACAAACCACAGACTACTGGAGAAAGTCATTCATTTAATGAGAACTGCTGGGAAAATGGAAAATAATGTAGCAGAATATAGATTTAGACCAGCTTTTTACTCATAAGCTACAATATAAGAACTTGAGCATAAAAAGTCACATCAGAAAAAAAAATTAGGAGAGAATAGATGGAAATGCCTTTCTTTGGATCTATGGTTAAAAGGAGAATTTGTAACCAAAAAAGGAATAAAAGAGCTTACAAAAGACAAAATAGCAACTTTGATTCTATAAAATTAAAAGACTTTTCATGAATAAAATTAATGTGATTAGAATAAGAAGAGAAACTACTGAGTGGGTGAAAAATCTTTCTGTCAAATACGGGCATATACTCGCTGATGCATCAGCCTAGGAAACTCCTTCCATCAATTCAGTATAGATCTGAGAGCCACAGAGTTAAGTGACTTGCCTAAGATCTCAGTCCTAGTAAGTGTCACAGGCGGTATTTGAACCCAATTCTTCCTTATTCTAAGTCTGGCACTCTACCCTCTATGCTTAGAAACTTCTACATATCAAATAGCTATGATAAAAGTTATATATACAAGATACATAATTAAAATCATATAAATCTGCACCAGTCTCCAATAAGTAAATGATTAAAAGATATGAACAGTTTTCAAAAGAAGAAATACAAACTGTCAACAATCATATGTTGACATGTTATATATGACATTATATATCAACAAATAAGTTTGACATTAAGAAGAAAAAGCATTGCTAATAACTGCACATAATTATTAGTAAGAAAAGCAAATTAATAATAAGAAAAAAGCAACTCTGGAATTTCACCTCACACCCATCAAATTGATAAACATGATAAAAGACAGAAATAATTAATGTTTGAGGGGCTGTGGGAAGACAAGTATACATTGTTGGTAGAATTGCACAGTGATTCAACCCTAATGTTCTAGTGAAACATTTAATAAAACCAAGAACACAAACCACGAACCCAATTCTTCCTCATTCTGAACCCAGCATTTTGACCTCCATTCCCAGAAACCTGGACATAGAAATTTGGAAGTATGAAATAAAAGTCACTAAGCTTTCTGCCTTTTGATCCAGCTTCCTTGATTGGGCATATGCCACGAGGAGGTCAAAGACAAAAAAAATCCTATGTATACCACAATATCTGTAGCAGCATCTACTGTGGCAGCAAAATGTTGGAAATAAAATGGGTGCCCAAAAGTGGGCAACTGTTGGACAAATTGTGGCATGTGAATATATTGGACATGATTGTTTCTTAAGAAATGACAGAAATGGAACATAGGGAGTCATATAAACTCATGCAGAGTGAAATAGAACCTGAAGAACAATATGAATGGTGGCTACATTTAACATAAATGAAAATGCCAGCAAAAGGTTGCTGAACTCAGATTAATTACAGTAATAATCTTGTTCCCAAACGAATTGTCAATTTTCCCCTCTTCTCAGTATATAGAGAGGCTGTTATTGTTCAGTTGTTTTAGTCGTGTCCAACTCTTTGAGACCCCATTTGGGGTTTTCTTGACCAGAAACTGGAGTGGTTTGCCATTTCCTTCTCCAGCTTATTTTACAGATGAGGAAACTGAGGCAAATGGGGTTACATGACTTGCCCAGGGTCACATGGCTAGTAAGCATCTGGGGTGATTTAAGCTCAAGAAGATGAGTCTTCCTGACTCCAGGCCCAGCACCCTATCTCCTGTGCCACCTAGCTGCCCCATATAATGCTATATATGCTATCAAATATGATACAGTTGGATGGGGGAAGTTATAACTGGAAATTGCGATGGTATTAAAAACAAAATACAATGATGGCCAAATTCTGAAATATCTGAATGAATTGATCTCCTTTGTATGGATATTCCTTCCGGTCATGCAGATTGCAAATCATCCATACCTACCCACCCTTTGTGAAGCTTGTCTAGAAAGAGTTCATCTATTGTGCTGGGGGCCTTCCTTACTTGCTCTTGACGTATTTTGTTTTGATTACATATATTTTTAATGATGTCCTTTACTCAGGTTCTTCTTGGCAGCTCCTTATTTATGCATTCTTGCCTGTTCACACCCACCATTTGCTTCCCCATTGTCCTCTAGATTAATACTAAATTTTAATCCTTTGGAAACTATAAAGTTCTATATCTCACAGCCATATAGTAATATTAATAAAATATTCATATTAAAGAGATTGAACTTTTTCATTTTAAGGTGATTAGGATCATAATAGGAGTTCTGGAATTCCCCATAAATAATCCTTGTCCAACTCATCCAATTGCAGTGTCTGGTGGATAAACTCTATAGGCTGCCCATCTAAGTATATGTTACAGTTTGGACAATAGGCATTATTAACCCGCTTATTTTCTCCCATTTGGAATATTCAGTCAAACTGTCTTGAGTGATTATAGCTTTAACTCTGGAGACTCTACAGTGTGCTGGGACTTATAACCAACTACAAACAAGAAGGCCTGGAGAATGTTTGCCATCCATAGAGAATCCCTCTTCAATTTGGACTCCAAATCTCCCCCTATGACAGTTGTGATATACTTCTGGTGAGCTTCTCTCCCTGTTTTATGCTTTGTATCTTATCTGATATTAATGAGCTGAGTGTTGTGGGGAAAGGTTTTTTCTGTTAATATTTCAAGGAATCTTTCATAATTTTGACATCAAAATTATATGAGCCTTTAAGGAGACACTAATGAATCAAGCTATACACAGCAGCACAGTGAGTTCTTGTATTCTCTATATATTTTAGCCAATTGCATGATGATAAAGATCTGATCTGCTGTGGAATATGACTTGCAGAAGCTCATCTGTTCCAATTTAACACCATCATCCAGGATGCCCTCAATGAATATATATGTTATTCTCTTTTTTAAAAATTATACACATGGGAAAGTAAGAGTGCTGATGCTCTTCAGTCAACTCTTTTGGTATTAATAAAGCCTCAGATTTTTTCCATGACTTTTGTATCTTTCTCTCCTTCCAGTTTCTAGTGAATATATCCCTATACGCCCTCACAATTGTTACCTCCTCTGTCCAGAGGTCCTCTTTGAACAGATCTCCTCTATGTATGTACACTTGATCTTATCTAGATGCTTTCCCCATCTTTGTTTTCTTTTATGTCATTTTTACTTTCACTATAGGCACATCCTATACTATGATGTTAGAAATCAATTATAGTGGCTATAGTTTCCTTGATGGTGAACAAAATTTATTTAAAAAAACAACAACCACCTTTCAGATCATTTCAGTCTTTTTTTTCCTATTGTCTTCCTTCTGGCATTATTTTGAGATACCTCCCAGGAAGACTTTGCTTGGTTCGACCTTTCACTAAGCTGTCTTTAAACTGATTTGACCTTTTTCTGTTGTTTTATGAAATAACACTTTATCATATTATATCCTCCTTCTTTATAAGGTTTTATAAACAAATTTATATTTGAAACTAATGTTGTGCTCAGTCTCTTTGCCTAGAACTTAAGAGTAGAGGAGTAGGTAGACACTCTCTGGGTACCAAACCTGCAAATAGGAGTACAGATGGGAGGGGTAGGCTGAGAAGGTGCATCACTCTGAAGTGTGAGGTAGGGACTGGACTATAAATGTGGAAGACTGCATATAATGTTAGACTCTCTCAATGTTTTGATTGGTTTTCCTGAATTGTTTTTTCCTTTCCTTTTTTTAGTCTTCATTAAAAAGGATAACTCTCCAGAACAGAGTTGGAAGGGGGCTATATTCAGAAATATAAATGATGAGAAAACAAGATATCAATAAAGATTTACTTTAAAAAACTCTAAAAGTAAAGTAAGGATTTGCTGACCAAAGTTCTTTTTTGCTCTTTTGGTCTCATTTTGGCAAATGATTTATATTAGTTGAACTTATTTACAATTGACTTCCCATCTTTTGTCATCTTTGCTAATTTGCTATGAGGTGAATTTGTTTGGGTTTGCATTTCTTTGGTTAGGATTTGGCGCCGTCTTTCTTATGGTTACTAATAGTTTGCAGTTCTTCTTTTGAAAAGTGTTTGTTCACATCCTGTAAATTAATTTGGGAAGTATTTCAATTTTTAGTACATTGGTGTGACTGGCTGCACATATTGATTGATGACCTCTGTTTATTGAGATTTGCTTTTATTTTTCTGAAAATTGTTTTAAATTGTACTTACATAAGTTCTCTGTCACTTGGTAGGTTATGTCCCAAATATTTAATGCCTTTAATTGTTTTAAATGAGATTTATCTTTTCATCTCCTTTTCCTGGTTTTTTTTTTTGTAGTAAGATGATTTTATGGATTTGTTTTGTATCTTACTATATTACTGAAGTTATTGTCTTGATTAATTTTGGGGGTAAATATCTAGAATGTTCTGAATGAAATATTTTCAGCATATAGAAATAAGTTTGTCTTCTTGATGATGATTACTCCTTTATTTTCTTTTTTAGGGGGCCATATTGCTCTAATTAGCATTTCTAGTACACTGCCAAATAATAATAGTGATAGCAGATATATCGTTACTTCACTCCTAAGCTTATTGGGAAAACTTCTAATTTTTCTCCATTAAAAATAATGCTAATTCTTAGTTTTAGATAAATGTTTTTGATTACATTAAGGAAAGGTCTTTTTATTTTTATGCCTTTTAAGTGTTTTTAAACATAAATGAGTGCTATATTTTATTGAAGATGTTTTCTCTAGCTATTGCTATAATCACGTGTTTTTGTTTTGTTATTAATAAGGTTAATCATGCTAATTGTTTTCTGGGCCTTTCCTACTTTTATGGTCTTCTTATATTTTATTGTATTCCATATACTCTATGATTCAGCAACACTGGCCAACTTGCTGCTTATAACACTCAGTTTCCCCATTCTGTGCATTTTCACTTGTTGGCCCCCATGCCTTCTTTATTTTGGTTCCAACTTATCTTTCCAGTCTCATTTCCTGTTATTTTCTTTTTTTCAACCTATCTTCTAGCCAGACTAAAGAATTAGCTGTTCTTCTAACTAAGGGATTCTTTACCTGGTGTCTATGAATTTAATTTTAAATGTTTTGATAATTGTACTTTAATAGAATTGGCTTCTTTTGTAATCCTATGAATTTCATTTTATGTACTTAAAAATATTCTAAGACATGGTCTGTAGACCACCAAAGGGTTTTATGACACAAAAAGATTAAGAACTCCTGCTGTAACGTAACATGATACCTCTTACTTCTCTGCATCCATGTAGGTGTCCCTGTGCCTGAAGTGAATTCCTTCCTCATTTTTAGCTTTCAGAATCCTTGTCTTCAAGGCTTAGCTTAGATACTCTTTCTTCCATGAAGCCTTAAACCCAAGATGAAAGTATTCTCTCCTTCCTTAAATGTTTCTAGAGGGTTTTTCTGGTTCTCTCCTTTAATCATATCACACTCTGACTTGCACTATATTTGCCTGTTTGGGAGCCATCTTGTCCTATACCTGCTCTACCCCCACCCCAGGAGAATGTAAACATCTTGAAGGTAGGGCTTTACCATTTTTCATCTTTGTTTCCTTCTCACTCAGCACAGTGTCTTGAGAATAAGAGGCATTTAATAAATGTTTGTTGAATTGAGTAGAGCTTGGATGGTAGTAGCCTTTTGAGAATGACCATGTAGGAAAGGGTAGAGACTTTGTGAGGAGGAAAAATAAAAACCATTGGTCCAGATAACATGTAGATCATGACATTAGGATAAAGATTATTTAAAAGTAAGTTTCCATTGAATTCAACTAACATTTGTTAAGTTCCTACTATGTGCAAGGTAGAGAAGTAGTGTACTGGATAGAGGGCTTGCCTGTAGTCTGGAAAACCTGGGTTTAAATCCTTCCTCTGATATGTACTACTTGTATAACCCTGGACAAGTTACTAAGCCTCTTAGCGCCGTAGGTAACTCTCCAAGATTGTAAGTTTTAAAGAGAGGAGTGCAGATCTGCCTCAATGAAAGGAATTTTTACACTGGGAGTTCCTTATACTGATGTCATAGATTTAGACCAAAAAAAAAAGTGAGAAGCACTGAAAAGAATTTTCATTCTGAGTTTCATGGTTTCATTTTTTTCTTTCTTCTTCTCTCGGGTATCTAGCTGAAGAATTAAAACAAAAATTAGAAAACTTGGAGAAAGAAAAGAGCACCCTGAAGTTTCAGCTTCCTTCAAGACATCCAACCATTAGTTCATTTTTGGACGATTTTGGAGCCCAAGTCCAATCTGCTCTGCACTGGGCTACACATGGGTAAGTACTAGTGACGTTTATCATCACTTTACAGGTTTACCTTTGCAAGGATAATATTTGGCATGTGTTCTAATTCCTTCCTCAATACTTGATTTTATTCAGTCTCTTCCTTCTTCATTTCCACTTTTTAGAATCCTTATTTTTGGCATATTGACAGATTAAGTTGGCAGCTCAGAGGAAGCTCTAAGATCGAATCAAGGCACCACTTCCTTTGTGAAACTACCTTTGATTCCTCAGCTGAAAGTGTTCTTGGGTGGACAATGTTTATGTGTCTAATAAACATGATCAATTGATGGGAGAGTGGCACGTGTTTTTCCATTCAATTATGGCTTTTTCCTGTGAAAATAGAACTCTATTAAATTGCTAGACATTTTACTGCTGGCATAAACATGATTTAAATGAATGATACATAACGTAAAACATAATACATATATATATTATATATGATATATATATATAATATATATATACTATATATATATTATATATATATGAGAAATGTAAACAGGTACACTTAGGTGCCTCACCAGTTAACTGCTATCAATCTTTTTTTCTCAGTTAATAAGCATTTATTAAGTACCTACTGTGTGCTAGGCACTGTGCTGAGTACTGTAGATATAAAGAAAGGAAAAAAATAGTCCCTGCCCCCATGGAGCTCACAGACTAATGGAGGAGACAACATTCAAGCAATTATGTACAAGTGAGATTTATTCTGGATAAATTGGGGACAGTCTTAGAGGGATGGCATTAACATTGAGGTAGACTTGGAAAGGTTTCTTGCAGAAGGTGAGACTTCAGCTAGGATTTGAAAGAAGCCAGGGGAGCCAGGAGGCAGACACGAAGAGGGAAAGGGTTCCAGGCATGGGAGAAAGCCAGGGAAAATGCTTGGAGTTAGGAGATGGAGTGTTTTATGTGAGGGACAGGAAGAAAACCTGTGGCATTGTATCATAGTATGTGGAGGGGAATAAGGTATAAGAAGACTGGAAAGGTAGGAAAGGCTTTAAAATCAAACAGGACTTTGTATTTGATCCTGGAGATAAGAGGGTGCTGTTGAACTACAGGCTATTTCAGTAGCCCAGGTGGGAAGTGATGAGAGGCTGATGGTTACCAGAGAAGCTAAACATTTCCGAGCTTGTATGTAAGAGTCAAAATATCTCCAGGGTGTGGGTGCCTATCCCAAGTGTATCCCAGTAATTTCAACAGGGACCAAATCCCCTTTAGCTTTTTTTTCTGCTATTGGTTTTAACTCAATTAGTAAGAAGTAGAAGGGTGATAGAATACAAACGTTCCTCCCCCCACAAGTCCAGAAGACCTGGATTCTTCTAGTCCTAGCTTTGCCACTAACTAGCTGTATGGTTTTGAGCGAATCAGGTTACCTGTTGTATCCCTAGTTTCTTCAAAGCAGTTGGACTAGAAAATCTCCAAAGCCCCTTCCAAACCTGACGTTCTATGATTTTAAGAAAGTTCAGTTGTTGCTTATAATTTGTGATATGACTGTCATTTCATAAATCTGAGTTGGTACAGTATCTTATGGAGGAAGCTCTGGTTCATCCTGGATGTCATGCTGCAATTTGGCTAAGTTACCACCATGGACAGTGGTATTTCAACTATGAGCACATGTTATAAGGAGAAAAGTTCCTCCTAAATATGCATTCCTTCTAGCTGCTGGTGTGTTCCTCTATAAGGTTATCTTGTATGCGTTTTATGTATTTTTCATATACCTGCATATATATGTATGTTGTCTCCCATATTAGAATGTAAGCAACTTGAGGGCAGGGCCTTTTTTGCTTTTGTCTTTATAGTCACAGTTCCCGGCATATAGTAGACACCCAACAAATGCTTGTCCAATGACTGGATAATTGAATCGAAGGGAATATAACACATTATTCTAGTCAACTATGCTTTTTATAAAAATAGAACTATTAGAATGGTAAAGTGGGAATAGTAATTAGTTACTAATTGCTAATGTAAAAAGGTCATATGTAATTTAGAGCAATTAGCTCTTCCTTTATTGTCCTATGAAAGATCAACAGAATAGTAAACAAAAGATAGAAGGACTTTTTATCAGGTCAAACTTTTGTATATAAATACAACACTGTGAAGAATTGGAGATTAAAAGCAAAGAATTTTCATATCCTTTACCTCCTTTACTTTATAGTAATGGCAACTGAGGCCCAAAGAAAACCAGTGACTTTGTCAGACAGTTGATGGTAAAGCTAGAATGAGAAGTGTCGCCTCCTAAATTACCAGTTTATTTTTCATTTCAATCTATCATGCTAATGTGTGTGTGTGCGTGTGTGCGTGCATGTGCGCACCCATGCACTCAAAAATTCAGACATATATCTGCATCCAGAGAAAGAACTGATAAATTAAAGTATGTATAGAATGATTAAAAACACACGCACACACACACACACACACACACATTTGTGTCTAATGGTAGCCATCTCTAGGGCAGAGGTGGGGGAAGGGAAGAAAAAAAGGGGAGAAAAGGAAGTTACATGATAATTTTATTATATGTTTAAAAGGAATAGCAAGTTATGCATAATAGATTTGCAGTTTCATGTGCAATCATCTTTTTTTCCTTTTCTGCTATGTTATAGAAATACTTGTTTTGTTTTTTAAGTTCAGGATAAAATAAATAAAATTTAAAAATAATTCAGATGTGAATGGGGCATAATGAAAAGATCCCAGATATGGGATTCAGCAGATTTAATTTTTATCTCAGTTCTCTCAAAACAACTAGTTTTGTGATTCTGGGCAAGTCACTTAAGAGCATTTTCACATGTTAATTTGTTCATTCATTCTCAAAATATGTATTAAATGCCTACTCTGCGTAACATGTCATGAGATGCTTGGGTAGTAAAGAAAGACATATGACGTTATCCTTTCCCTAAAGGATACACGAGCCTTGTTTCTTCAAGTTGAATGATTTGGACTGTACAATTTCTTAGAAGGCAGTGTATGGCACAGTGGAAAGAGATGGCTTCGACATCCATCTCATCCCACCCCTGAAGCTTATTCTTCACATAAACTTAAGCAAGTCATTTGTTTATCTCTCTGGGCCTCAGTTTCCTTATCTTAAATGAAGGACTTGGGCTAAGTGACCTTGGAGATCCCTTCGAGTTCTGGATCAATAATTTCAAGTCCCTTTTTAACTATAAAATTCATTGATCCTAGCTGTGGCACAAAACATTTTCCCCCCAGTGTAATGACTGGCATCCAATGTGCCTGATAAAGAACCCCCAGCAGTGTACATAAATTTCTTAGAAACTAGTTTAAGCATGGTTTTTTTTAATGAATGCTTCGTGTAATAAAATGTGCTCTAAGGTAGATAGTCTGTCTTCTTTACTGACTAATCAGGATTTCCTCTCTTTATGAAGGCCCCCTTAGCAAAGCGAAGAGCACTTGAAAGCATTGGGCAAGTCTGAATGCTCTTTGGCTGGTGAGGAGGCAATGATGTGTAACCATCATAAAGCACATACACATTAATAGTCTGGCACTCAAACAGTTGATACACAGATGGCTGTCTATTTCCTTTTTTTTTTAATGTGACAAGAATATTCACACATAATGGTCACGTGGTGAGCGTAATTGATAGAATACAGATTCTGCTGCTGTGTCAATTACAGCTGAAATTTTTCAATGGGGGTGGGATTCTATCTTAACTTAAAGGTTGCTGTTTTCCCTTCCCCTGGAAGAGACTGAATAAAAGAAGCAGCTTAGACACCCGTGTTTTAATACTTGACCCTCAGTGATTTGTTCATTGTATATATTGATTAGTTTATAGCAGAATTATACTAACTTGCATTGACGAGGGAGACTTGTTGAGAATTATTACACATAAATAGAGCCAACACAATCAGAAAATACTGAGGAATGATCCGGCAAAGCAAGGAGGACACATGTTCAAAACTGGACTTTGCTTAATTACTAGATCACACTGTGGCCTGGGGTAGGTCAAAGCAACTGTCTGTGGCTCCATTTCTATTTTTAGAATACTGGCATTTCACAGGGGGCTATCATTTGGATTAGGTAATGAATATGACACATGATGATATGGCCAGTTTCCAATTCCATCCACGGAATATCTATCTCGTAGATCATCTGTGATTAATTTTAAATTTCATACAAGCTCCCCTTCCTCAGCCCTATCCAGATGGTATGTGTTTAGGAGATCCAGACAAATTTTAATACTAACCTAAATCAGAGCAATATAGGAAGTAAGTTTGGTGCAAAGAATTCCTGCAAAACCATCATCTGTGTCACTGTGACCTTCCATTTGCACAGATAATTAAGACAGGACGAAAGCCTTTTACTTTAATCTTCAACCCCACAACCCCCATGCCTCGGCCATCTTTTTCCATTCTTGGAATGCTATGGTATTGTAGTACATGGTACAGCTAGGTGGATCAGTGGAGCTGGGCCTGGAGTCAGGATGACCTGAGTTCAAATGTGACCTCAAACTCTTAGTAACCTAGGCAAGTCACTTAACCTCTTTTTGCCTTAATCCACCGGAGAAGGAAATAGTAAACCATTCCAGTATCTCTGCCAAGAAAACCCCATGGACGGTGTGGTCCACGGGGTCACAAAGAGCTGGACGTGACTGAATTGACTAAACAACAGGGACAATGTAGTACATAGTGTGATGGCATATAATGAGTATTATTCCATTTTTCAGATGCAAAATTAAGAAGACTGAAGGATTTAGGGGCTGAATCTATCAAGTGTACTTATTGAACCCCATATATACTAGGCTCTGCGAGAGAAACGAAAGAAACCTGCAGGCTTGCTATTGCTGCCATTTTATGTTATTCATTTTGCAGTCAAATATGTGAAAAAGCTAGATGACAAGACGTATATAAAACATCTAAACTCTACATTCATAACAAATGGAGTTGATCAAAGGCGTTCAGAAATGAATGAAATGATGTGGGAATAGAATGTGGCTCCATCATTCTGAAGTCCATTGTTCTGAGGATCCAAGGTGGATATGGTTATTATTGTCATTTTTCCTTTGAAGACCAAGGAAATTACATTACAGAATATAGTTGGTTCACTTCCTTTGTAGATGACATGTCAGGATTTTAAGAAACAAAGTGCACGGAGGGAGGGAGAAGAGCCTTTAGTAAGTTTCTATTAAGGAGTTAGAAAGAGGTAGTTGGATTTAGGATCAGAATTGTACATTTTACTGAGATATAGAGAAATAAAAGTTTTTATGGAAGTGTGCGGCAAAAAGGGAAGGCCTCATTCTTCTATTAAATAAACCTCAAAATTAGTGAGAACCTCTCAAACAAAAATATAAAATTATGAAGTGGGAGAAGCCAGGCCATGTACTAATAGTGAAAAGCTTAACTGGACATTTTTAGGACACGGAGTTTACACCTCAGACTGACAGATGTCACAGGGATATAGCAAGTCTTAAGATTTAATTGCAGGCTAAACTATCCTTGGTGATTTACTAAATGATATAATTAATTTAAAAGGTATCCTTGGCTTCATGGCTACTAGGCACATGGACCATGTTCCAATATTTTAACAAAGTAGAACTTGTCTTCAAAAGAAAACCAAAGGATTGTGGTAAAGATGAAAAAGAACGTGCTTATAAGTCTCTTAATATATTAAAAGCTCCTTAAGAGAGCTTTTTCTGCTGATCCCTGATCCAACATCTGTGAATTTGTCACACTTAAAAAAATACAAAATCCTTAATTCATAGGTTCCCCGAGAGCAATGCCATTCCCTGTGGGGGTGGTGGTGCCCTGGAACAATTCAGGGGGCTGTAGTAGCCTTGGTTGCAACTGGAAGGTGTTGAATAAAAATAAGGGGGCAGTGGAAGCATAAGGAAAGAAAAGAGGAAAATTTTGAAAAACCATTCATACATTTTTCATCTGTTGTGTAACAGAGTTAAAGTCATAGTGATTACATTATTTTCCAGTAAATATACAAAATGCAAGCTATAACCGATCAGTGGTCAAGTCAGCCAACAGGTCTTAACAAGTAAGTGTTGGCAGACTCGCATGTTGAGAATTGTCAGAAAGTCCAGGGTGCATCAGCAGGAAAATGTACACGTAATGACTTGTTTATAATATGGTACTATACAATTACATTACACAATATTTTGTCATCAGAATTTCAATGCAGGAAAAAACCCACAAATTTACAATAATTTGTTAAATTTAAAACGTGTCATCTAAAAATATTATATGTATATATATATATATATATTTTTTTTTTGAAATGACACAAATTCCAAAAGAAAACACCGTAAAGAAAGTAGATTTCTAGGGGAGTGCTGAGTAATTGTTTTTAAAGGGAACAGTAGGCCAAATAAACTTGAGAACCTCTGCCTTACACCGATCAATCAACAAGCATTTAGTGTTTACACTGTGCTAGGTCTGAGGATGAAAGAAAGGCAAAAAAAAATGTTCTGTGCCCTCAAGGAGCACACACTTTAATGGAAGAAACAACATGTTTTATACACAACAACATCCAAGGTAGCTAGAAGGGAATCTGAAAGGGGAATGTGTTAGCAATTACCTTATAAATTCAACTTATGTGTCTTACCTTATTTTGAGAGGCACTACGGTACTCTGGAAAGAGTGCTGGTTTTGGAGCCAGAGCACCTGTGTTCAAATCCTGCCTCTCTCCCTTAAGGCCTGTGTTTAACCTCTTCGGTCTTAAGTTTCCTCTTTTATTAAACAAAGATTTTACAGTAGGTGACCTCCATCATTCCTTCCCACTCTAAACCTATGATCCTATGATTTCCGTGACTCTGATTAGAATTGTGACATGGTGACCATTTTATAAGCCAATAAAGACATTTCACTGATGCTAAGATCTCCAGGGTTTATTTACAAGGCTGCTCCAATATGAAGTTTTGCTCTTTTACCTCCTAAGGGTCAGCGGTGAAGAAGCCCAACCCCAGCTCAGAATGGAGACCAACCTCACTGAATCTGCAGCTCAGGACAGACTCCAGATTTCCATCACCAGGAGAGATTGGCTTCTTCAAGAGAAGCAGCAGTTGCAGGTAATGGGATGATGAAGTTGCAAGAAAATGCACTATTGGTAAAATGATTTTGCAGCCATTTGAGGTGAATGGGATAAATTGGAAATCTTTTCTTTGCTTCAGTGTACAATTAGAGCTTTGGCTGGAATCCAATAAGATTCTCTAAGCGGTGATTGGAAGAGGACTGTCACAGGGGTTGTATGCATCTCATTGCAAATGAGGGGTTGAAAACAGTGGCTTTTATGCCTATTTTTGACATACCTCATTATCTTTTAAATATGCATTTTGTGTTTTTCAGGCTCATTTGTCATCTTTGATCATGCTAAACTTTGAAGGGTTGTTGGCTTTTTTTTTAAAGATAAAAAGAGTTTTGCAAAACACAATCCCATTTGAAAATCTTTGTCGCGCCAAACTGTGGGCAATGGTAGACCAGAAAGATATAAAGCAGTGCTGGGAGAGGCAGTGGAAATAACAGATAAAAGCCAGTCACTGGAATGGTCTAATATAGGAAATGAATGGCAGCTAGAGGTCAGTATAAGACAGTGAGTCCAAGGTCAGCAATCATAAACTCACAGAATCTTAGCTGTTAAAACAGACCTCAAGGTGACTCAGTCTAACTGTTGACCCATCTTCAATATGTACAGCAAATAATCATCACTCTTCTCTTTGAGACGTCTAGCTTCGGGAGCCAGAGATCACTCAAATTTGAAATCATATTAGAGCAATAGTTTAAAATCAGATAAGCACTTAGGAACTCTCGAAGTAGAGATGACCTATCACAGACAAGTGATAGGTCTCTCTGAGATAGGAAGCCTAGTGATGGGATCTCAAAGTAATAGAGTCTACAAGCTTCCTGTCTCCCACCCTTAAACACCTCCCCCCCCCGCCCCACACATAATTTTATACTCACAGCTTAATGCTTTCGGCTGTGGCAGGAACTGCTGATGGGCTTCCTAGGATGTGACCAACCCTGGGCCTAGGATTCAAAGGTGACTATAAGATACCAAATTGTACTGACTGGCAGATAGTAAGAGTTTTACATATTCAACTTAAACACTACTCTAGCCATAGGGTTGTGGATTCAGATGGGCAGAGAATGGGAATGAATATTTATTAAGCACCTACTATGTGCTGGGCACTGTGCTAAGTACTATGAAACATTATCTCATTTGATTTTTATAATAACCCTGGGAGGTAGGGGCTATTATTATTTCCATTTTATAGTTGAGGAAATGAAGGTAAATAGAGGTTAAGTGACTTCCCCAGGGTCACATAGCTAGTCAGTACCTGTGGTTGGCTTTGAACTCAGGTTTTCTTGATTGCAGGCACAGCTCTGTATCCACTGCACCAGCTAGATGCCTGCAGGTAGTGAGGTTCGTCCATGGTCTGGTGTGGTCACCTAGAAAAAGCTTGTTTCTGGGAATAGTGTGAAGTATTTGAGCATACTGATAGAAAGTGTTTGGCCTTCGACTAAAATGGAGAGGGAGGACGTTCCTAGAGGGAATATAAATCCTCCAGACTGGTTCCATGGTTCCCTTGCCGTGAACTGAGCTGAAGGTTAGATACTGTCAGGTACTTAGTCCTATTTACCGAATAGGTGTTACCTCACTCACAGTGAGCACCTGAAAAGACCTTAGCCTAAAAGGGCCAGGGTCTCCCAATGCACCCTGGGCCATCTCTAGTCATCCTGGCGAATATCAAGCCACTGGACCCAGATGGCTCTGGAGCAGAAAGTGAGGCTGGTGACCTTGCACAGCCCTCCCTCACTCAAAGCAAAGTTAACTGCAAGTCATGTCATCATTTCCCTGATGTCATGGTCCTCTTCGAGAATGAAGGACGAACACAAGTCCCTTCCTACTAATCTGTTCTTGCTTTGCTTTTCTGAGTTATCATTTCCAGGCTAGGAAGGTTGTCTAGTAGGAATCTTAGGAATTTTTGAGTGACCTTAGAATTTGAAGTTGCTTTTGATCTCTGATTTCTGCATTTTTTTTTCTTGGACCTATGATTTTTTTAAATTGGTGTAGAGAATTCCTGATGTAGAAATGACAGAGATTATACATAAATTATAGTCGTCAGTTCCATACCAGGAGTTAAGTAACTCATTCAGTATGTGTCCAGAGCAGGCAGGACTTGAACTCAGGTCTTTTTGACTCTAAGGCTGACTTTCTATTCACTAAGCTAGACTGCCTTTCATTTCTCATTATTTGCCTTCAGTAGATGAGAACAGCTAGGTGGCACAATGAATAGAATGCCTGCCCTAAAGTCAGGAAGACTTATCTTCCTGAGTTCAAATCCAACCTCAGACGCTAGCTGTGTGACTTTAGCCAAGTCACTTAACCCTGTTGGCCTCAGTTTCCTCATTGTAAAATGAGCTAGAGAAGGAAATAGCAAACCAGGCCAGTATCTTTGCCAAGACAACCCCAAATGGGGTCCTGATGAGTTGGACATGACTGAAATGACTGAACAGCAACAAAAGGATGAATAATGAGAAAGTTAATGTACTATCAGAACCCAGAAGATGGAATTTCATTTTAAGGGGCCTATTGTCTGAAGGCAATAGACTTTCCAGGATGGGGAAAAGAGGTGGGTGGAGCGTTGAGAAGAACTAAGGGACTTTCTTCAGCTTAAATGTGTAGCAATATCTTCAGTTCATCAGCATAATCCCACTGGCCTCTGGGAGGATGGAAGGAAGGGCCAAGTGTATACTAAATGCTGAGGATGTGTTAGGTGTTTTACAGATGTCATCTCACTTGATCCTCATGATAACGCTGGCAGCTGGATGCTATTATAAACCTCATTTTACAGTTTGAGGAAACTGAGACAAACAGAGGTTAAAGTGACTTGACAGCTTGTATATAAATTATAGCTGTCAGTTCCATCCTGGGAATTGAATAATTTGCCCAGTATGTTTCTGAAGCAGGCAGGACGTGAAAACAGATCTTTCTGACTCCAACGCTGGCTTTCACTGCTGGTAAATATCTGAGGCCATATTTGAACTCAGGTCTTCCCAACTCCAGGCATAGCATTCTGGACCACCTAGGTGTCTCTAATGTTCTTGTCCATGAAAGGCCAACTTGCACCTTGAGTGCTATTGTTACCAATCTGTCTAAATATTTAAAATGCCTACTGTGTGTCAAGTAATAAGAATACAAAGACAAAATCAGAAGTTCCTGTCCTCAAGGACTCACCATTCTGTTGCTTTGGTGGTGGAGGGTCAGAGTGGGGGTAGAAATCCATGTACACATATAAGTAAATACAGATTATATGCAAAGTAATTTCTGGAGTGGAGGGCAGTAGCTTCTGGTGAGATCAGGGGAGACTTACATAGGAATTGGCACTTGACTTGAGGCTTGAAGAAAACTAGCAATACTATGATGTTGGGGCAAGGAGGGAGTGCATTCCAGGCATGGATGGGAGCCCATGTGTTAGACAGATAACACACAGGAGGCAGTAGAGGTTTCAGACTCTACCCTCTAGCAGGATCACTTTTGATTTGGTCAGACAGAAAAACAGCTTCAAAGTGGTTAATAATAAGCTTTATTCTAGTCTAGTTTTCTCTAACACAGTATTGCTGATAAAGGAAGTACCACAAACTCCTACATCATTCCCTAGTCACCCTTCTCACGGGGCCTGGTGAGAAGTGGGGAGGGGGGGCAGGCAACTCTTCCTCCATCTCGATGGGGTCAATTGAGACAGGCCCAACTTGTGCATCCTGTATATCCCCTTAAGCCTCAATGGGGCCAGTTGAGGCACACACAGATTGCTCCCTCTCAAGTGTTGATGGGGGCCAGTCAAGGTGCATAGCATTCCAGCTTCTGCATTCAACATAAAGGTTCCCCAACTCACTGACCAGCGCCCACCTGCTTTACAGGGCAACAGACAAAGAAGGCATATTGCCAACAAAAGCCTCACAAGTTTACATCACCTCATTCCTATATCTCACTGTGCAGTCACAATGGATGTTTACAATTTCAGCACAAATGATTATATTATTTATCATAATATAATGCATGGTGGACATGTTTTGAACCATGAGCCTGGGAAACAGAGTTTGTTATGGCCATGGATCCTGGGAAACTGAACTCTCAGAAATAATAACAAAAATCCACCTTACACTAAAATCCACCTTACTTACACTAAAATTCACCTTACTGACGCCATGCAAAGGCATGGATATAGAAGACAGAATGTTGTATGTGGGGAGCACTAGGTGCGCTTGTTTATCTCCGTTGAAAAGTGCATGACGGAAAGTAAGGTGGAGTAAACTTGGAAAAGTAGGTCAAAGCCAGATTGTGAAGGGCTTTAAATACAACTGAAGAATTTGCATTTTATCCTAAAGGCAAGAAGTTGCTACTGGAGCTTTCGAACAGGGTAATAACATGATTAGACTTGTGCTTTAGGGATAGCTTTTGAGGGACTGATTGAAGAGGAAAGAAATTCAAAAGAGGGAGACTGATGAGGAATCTGTTTCAATAGGCTGGGCAAAAAGTAGTAAGGGCCTGAACCAGGATGAGCACGACAACAATGGAGGGAACTGAACACAGGTGAGAAATATTGTCAAGGTACGAACAACACCAGCTACTAATTGGATATGAGGGGTGAGACAAAGTTGAGAGCGGGAGATAAGTTGATGTTGTGAACCTGGAAAACTTGAAGGATAATTGTGCTTTCAGAAATAGGGAAGTTAGGAAGAAGGGTAGGTTCTGGGGAAAAGATAATGAATTCTGTTTTGGATATTTTGAGTTTGAGATGCTTGTGGGGTATCCAATTTATGAGGCCCAATAGACAATTGGAAATATAAGCCTGAAGCCCAGGAAAGAGACCAGAGCTGAATATATAGATCAGGGAGTCATCAACCAGTGAATATTTACTAGGTGGCAGTCACTGTGCTAAGTGATAGGAATTTGAAGAAAGGCAAAAACAGACCCTGCCTTCAAGAAGCTTACATTCTAATAGGGAAGACAACATCTAAAGAATTAGTACAAACTACAAACAGGGTAGATGAAAGTTAAGCTCAAAGGGGAAGCTCCATTTCAGGAGAAGGGGGAGGGATCCAGAAAGGCCTTCTGTAGAAGGTTGTGTTTGTATTGAGTCTTGAAAGAAACTAGGGATTCTGAGAGGTGAAGATGAAGGGATGAGGGGGAGAAGAAGTACAAGCATAGAGGGATCAGCTAGTGACCTGAAGGCATGGATAGAGATGGGTGATGGAATGTTGTGAGCAAAGAAGAGCAAGTAAGCCAATGTGGCTGTATTATAGAGTGTGTAGAGGGGAAACAAAATGTCAGAAGACTGGAAAAGGAGGAAGAGATCAATGAAGAGTTTTAAACAACAAACTTTATATTTGTTCCTAGAGGTAATAGGGAGTCACTGGAATTTATTGAATCGGGGAAGTGGTATGGTGAGACTTGTGTTTTAGGGAAATCATTTTGGCAGCTATGTGGAGGATAGGTTGGAGTGGGGAGAGACACTAATTAGGTCAATAATCTAGCCATTGCAATAATTGCAATAATCTAGGCAAGGGATGATGAGCACCACAATTAGGGTAGTAATATGTGAGTGGAGAATTGGGAAGGTAGAAATGACTACATTTTGCAGCAGATTGGATATGTGGGGTAAGTAAGAATGAGGAGTCAGTTAAGTATAAGGCCTACCTCCCCTTCTAATTGCATACTTTTATGGACAGAGGAAGAAACAAGGAGAGTTGTGAGAGGAGCACTGAGAAAGCAACCCATAGCAGGATGGAAAGCATCCCATATTTACTAGGGATAAAGGTACCCATGTGTCCTTTGCTCTAGAATCTTATTTACATATGACTGTTATGAGGCAAGCCATTTCATGTAAGAGACACTGCTTAGAGCAGTAGGGTTAGTCAAGTCCAGAACTTAGAGCTGGATTTCAGGAAGACTGCAGAGACTGAACTGCCTTTTGCTGCCTAGAAGAGCTGATTGGAGGAAGAAAAACCTGTTTCTGGGAACTGACCAGAACTGAACTTAGGGCTTAGAGAAGATCTCTTGTAGGACTGGGGAACAGACCACAAAGATCACACTGCAAGTTGCTGCCTGAGAAGTAGAGAACTTGTAGAGCCCAGCCAAGGAAGCGGAGCTGGAAGAGCCGGCACAATCCTAGGCTTAGGGTTTCTGTTTTGCTGAAAGAACTAAACACTACTTCAGAAGCCCAAAAGAAGAGCCTACAAAAAGTGACCCCAGCCACTGGAATAGCTGAGAGGCCCAGAGAGGGTGTAGCCCCTCCCAAGTGAATTAGCGCACAGACTATTCCTGGAGGGTGTATGGAGCACTGAGGCCTGCAGGCCTGGGCACATGTGTTCCCTTAAGTGCCTCCTTCCTATAGTTCCATAAGTTTGAGGCCTTTTCTCCTATGGACACTATTTATATTTGTGGGAGAATGTGTCCCAAGTTCATGGATAGAATGTTATGTTCTGTTTACTTTTGCTCTGCCCTTTGTTTAATAGATGGCTCTGATTAAGAGTTAATAGTGTCAGGGGCAGCTAGGTGGTACAATGGATAGAGCACCGGCCCTGGAGTCAGGAGGACCTGAGTTCAAATGTGACCTCAGATACTTGACACTTACTAGCTGGGTGACCCTGGGCAAGTCACTCAATCCCTATTCCTTCCCCTCCCTTCAAAAAGAGTTAATGGTGTCATCTTTCTCAAATCTTCTCCAACCTTAACCTCTCCACTGACCTCTAGTCTTATATCTCCAACTGCCCATTGAACATTTCAAAATGGATGTCCTCCTTGAAATGTCCATCTTAAAGGTCAACATGCCCAAAATGGAATTCGTTATCTTTTCCTTCCAATCCCTTCCTTCTTTCAAACTTCCTTATTACTATTGAGAACATAACCATCCTTTTTTATATCCTCAGTGCTTAGCAGAGTAGTTGGCTCATAGTAGGTGCTTAATAAATATTATTGATTGACTCATTTTGACTGATTTGTTAAACAGGAAGGAGACTGGTAGAGGCTTAGGAGTTCCACTTGTTAGTAACAGAAATATAGTTACATCAGGGTTAAGTATCTTTAAAAAAGTGAATTGTAGCATTCAATAAACTAGCATTTAGTAAGCACCTGCTATGTGCTAGGCACTGTTTTAAGTACTGAGGATACAAATAAAGGCAAAAAACAAATAGTTCTTGTTCTTAGGGAGCTCATGGTCTAATGGGAGTACCATAATAGTAGCATGGTCATCCTCTCTGGGAACCCCAATTTTCCAGTATGATTGATTGCAGGTTGGGTAAGACAGCCATCCCAGAGATTTTTTTTAAAGGGGAATGAACGAGGTTCAGTGCCACACACTGTACTGCACAAAGGTGACATTAAGGTTTGAACTAGGGAGATGGTAGTGTCCTTGACAGTGATAGCGAAGTTCAGAAGACAGGATAGTTTGAGGGGAAAGAGCTCTAGAGTTTGAGATGCCTACAGTAAATCCAGTTCAAAATATCCATTAGGTGGTTGATGATATGGTACTGGAATTCAAAGGTTAGATTAGTGGTAGTTAACATAGGTCTAGGAATCATCTCATTTGAGTCAATAAACATTAATTAAGAGCCTACTCTGTTCCAGGCACTGTGCAAAGCACTGGGGATATAGATACAAATAAAAATAAAGTCCCCACCCTCAAGGAGTTCATAATCTAAGACAAATACAAAAGGAAAATGAAATGTGGAGTGGGGGAGGAAGGAAAGTGGGGAAAGAAGGTATCCAGTATGGAGGGCATGATAGAGAAGGCCAAAAGCAGTGTAGCCGGTGGTAAATGGGGAGAAGACTGTGCTAAATAAGCCCCTTACTTAAAAAGAGGTCCTGGAGTCCCTGACCTTGCCCACCACTCAGAGACTCTAATCAGAGTGTCTGTGGGTATTGATGAGATACAAGCATGGAGACAGATTCAAACTTGCAGGATAATGAGATTTCCCTGTGATAAGTTTCCCGGGGAAGGAAGGCATGATGGAGAGGTCCAAAGAAGTCCAAAAGCAGTGTAGCTGGTATTAAATGGAGAGGTGATAGTTAAATCCACAAGAGGTGGTAAACTTGTCGATAGAGATATTAGAGAAAGAAAAGAGAAGAGAGCCCAGGACAGAGCCTTGGAGAGCATCTACATTCAGTGGTCATGATATATATGAATTTCCAGCAAAAGAGACTGAGGATGAGTGATCAGACAGGTAAGAGGAGAATCAAGAATGAAAACCCAGAGAAGAGTGAGTATCCAGGAGGAGAGAATGTGAACAATAGATGTAAATGCTGCAGAGAAGTCAAGAAGGATGAGGAGTGATTTTGATTAGATTTGAATTAAATTTTGAAGTCAAGAGACCATTGATAACTTTTGAAGGAGCAATTTCAGTTGAATGAGGAGGTTGGATTCCATGTTACAGAGGGTGTAGAAGAAAGTAAAAAAAGTAGAAGCATTGAATATAGACAGCTTTTCAAAAAGAGTTTTTTTTCATGAAAGGGAGGAGAGATATTGGAGTGGACAGCAGGGAAGGAGTCAGTAGAAAGGGAGAAGTTAAAATTTGAGAATAAGCGTGATTGTGGGGGTAATTTATTGGAGGAGTTGGAGCAGCTACACTACTTTTGCATTTCTTTGGACCTCTCCATCATGCCTTCCTTCTCCAGGAAACTTATCACAGGGAAATCTCATTATCCTGCAAGTTTGAAGTTGGTAATTTATTGGTGGAGTTGGTCTGGTTGGTTTTTGCTTGGGAAAGGGCCACTTCCTTATCAGTGACTGGAGTGAAGGAGGAGATGAAGGGGCATGATGTTAGGAGGGGGTGAGATGAAAAGGGGAAAAGAGGGAGCTCTTGGTGAATGGCCTTAATTTTTTCAGTGAAGCAGGAGGCAAAGTAATCATATAAGCAGGTAGGGGGAGGAGAGAAGAGGTTGATCCCTGTTAATCACTACTCTGTGTGGGGATTGAGAAGAGATGAAAATGTTTGGACCAGCCACTATGAAAAATGGGATAATAGATAAATTAGGTAGAGTAGAATTCTTGCCTTGCCTACTTTAGATGTGATAACAAATTTGTGAGTGAACTCAGTCAGCATGGATTTGTGCTTTCCTCCCACTTCGTTTATCAGAACATGAACAGGAGTGAAGACAGCAGATGGTTGGAATATTCCAGGATTGGAGTGTGGCAAGTCACGGCTGGCAATAGGTCAAAGGCAAAAGGGATTCATATGCCTAGAGGTGATAGTTGAACTCATGGGAGTGGTTGAGATCGTCAAGAGAGAGTTTAGACATAAAAGAGGCCCCAGGATACAGCTCTGGGGTGCACTGACACATAGGAGGAGGACATTGGTGAGAACTCAGACTGGTAGGTGGAGAAACCAGAAGTGCTATGAAAACTCAGAGAGGAAAAAGTGTCCAGGCAGAGGAAGGATGGTCAACAGCATCAAGTGCTACAGAGAGGTCAATATGGTTGAAAAATTAGAAAGGGAAAAAGAGTTTGCCAATTCATTACCAATCATGATGCCATGCCATGCACATAGCTAATGGCTCTCCTAAGCTTATGTTGTTGATATATCATTCATGACTTGCTAGGTCTAGTGAGGGAAGTAGAAGCAAGTGGGGTTCTAATAAGGAATTCTAATTGAATAGAAGCTCTTGGAGTTCAAACTCTGGTTTCCCTTTTGTCTTTGTACCTCCAGCATCTAGTCCAGTACCATGCACATAATAGGCAGTTAATAAATCCTTGTCGGATTGGAATGGAAGTACTACTACAATACTTGAGAATTAGCCCTAGCCTCTCCAGCAATCCAAGTTAAATGGTAACTGATGGCCAGACTGACCTCAAGAAGTACTGATGCTCCACATTCTTTGTACTGAAAGTGAATTCTGATGCCACAGAAATTCAGTTTTTGAGCCCACAGCACAGGCTAAATGGAACTCACCATTGATGTAATTTTATGTGACAAGAGCAATACTCTGCTTGTACTCACTAGATCGGGCAAACTAATGGTCAAATCTGGCCAAGCCTGAGAGCTAAGAATGGTCTTTACATTTTAAAATAAAATTTTATCTCACAAGCCCTAAGAAACAGGTGGCAGGAAGATCTGTCCTCGCTGTTTGCCAACTCTTGCCCTAAATTATAGCTCTGTAAAGACATGCTTCTGTGGTCTTTATTTACACACACACACACACACACACACACACACACACAAAATTCCCACATTTGGGCTCAGATGGACAGATGAGTAGGTTTGGAGGGGACCTGCTGAGTGGTATTATGTACTTAATAAGTGACTACATTGGATAATGCTCCTTGTCCTGGCATCTCACCATTGTATTCACTATGATGGAAGTAATTTGTACATTTATGGCATTTTTCCAGTCAAATTTTCGGATGCCCCCAGCAGTTATTTCATGCTTGGGGAGGACTGTTTCTCCTTATGCCAACTAATCAGAAATGTAAAACCAGCATGATTTTTCCAGTTCAGCAAACCTCAGAAAATCTGCCTGCCTCAGAAGGAGAGGCATCAGTCACTGCTCTGGTGCATACAGTTAACTCTCATTTAAATGACTCATTATCAGCGAGCAGTTTGCTGTTAGCAGGGTTAATCTGTAAAATCTGTTCTGCCTATCCCCTACAGAAGGAAATCGAAGGCCTCCAAGCAAGGATGTCTGTGCTAGAAGCGAAAGATCAACAATTAAGACGAGCTATAGAAGAGCAAGAGAGGTTCATCCAATTTCAGGACTGTGAGCTGACTTCCTTGCTGGGCTGTGTGTCCCTGGGAGAACTGCAGGAGGTCAGGAAGGCCTTGGATGACACGCTAGCCTTATCCTATCAGATTCCATTTAGTCTGGAGCTCCCTGAAACGATGAAGAGGTATTTTTTCTTCTTTAATTACTTTCCAGTTGTTTCTTGTGGCGAGTGGTGGCACCCTCCAGTTGATGAATTGCTTCACCAGCTCATTAGTACATAAACTCCTTCTAGGCAGGGTGAGTAGCTCAGATAGCTACAGCTAATGTTAAGATTTGCTCAATTTCATAGCCATTTGTTCATTTAACGATCATTTATTAAGCACCTACTACATGAAAACCACGGTATTGAGAGAGCTTCAAAGAAAGATAATTAAAATATGGTTCCTACTCTCTTGGAGCTTTCAGTCTAGCAGGCAAGATGAGACATAGGTACAAATAGGCAGTAGTACATGAATATTTAATAAATGTTTGATAAGAATAATGAGTTAACATTTTATAGCGCTTTAAAATTTCCACGTCACTTTATATATGTGGATCTCTGTAGATCCTTACAACAATGTTGTGAGAATAGGTGCTATTATTGGTGTTCCCATTTTTCAGACGAAGAGATTGAGGCTAAGACACATTACCTTGATCAGGATCACATATTTAACTGAGGCAGCATTTGAACTAAGGTCTTCCTGATTCCAGATTTATTGCTCTATCTACTATGCCATGATGCTTTACCATGAGAATAAAACAATGATAGAGCAGAGTAGGATATGAGACCAATTAAAAATAGGATAATGTCAAGTATAATTTTTTTTGTTAGTGTCAAGTAGGGGCAGGTAGGTGGTACAGTGGATAGAGTACCAGGCCTGGAGTCAGGAAGAATCATTTTCAAATTCGAATCTGGCCTCAGATACTTACTAGGCATCTGACTCTGGGCAAGTCATTTAACCCTGTTTGCCTCAGTTTCCTCATCTGTAAAATGAGAAAGAAATGGCAAACTACTCCAGTATCTTTGCCAAGAAAGCCCCGAATGGGGTCACGAAGAGTCAGACATGACTGAACATCGTCATCATCATCAGCAACAGCTACAACCAACAACAGCAACAGTGTCAAGCAGAACATGACAAAAGCATGAACTGTACAAAGGGCCCATGTGAAGACAGAAGAAGGTCTCAGCCCATCGTTTTGCAAATGGACATGGCTGGTCACAAGAGGGACTAAGATAAAAGAGGGTAGATGTATTGATATGCTAGTTAACAGTGGAATCGTTGAACAAATACCTCCTCTGTACTTAGAACTGTGAAAGACACAAAAGATGTATAGGGCCTGGTCTTTGCCCTCAAGCAAGTCATAATTTCTACAAGTCATACACACGTGAAACCGATAACGATTCTAGAAAAAGTATCAAAGGAAGTACCATAGAGAGCATGTGCTATAGAAGTTCATAATACGCTACTGATGCTGTGTTAGCAGCAGCATTTTTGTGTATGTAAGACAGTACATTATTCTGTTGGAGAGAAGCCTTGAATTAAAGTCACCATCTGCTATGGTAAAATTAATTAATCTATTTAGTAATTTTGTAATAGAGCCACTTGAACCCTAGGCTTACTTAAACATACTTAAAGTTTAAATCACTTAGAAAAACTTGTAAATATAAAACCACTGCTGTCCTCCAAGAAACCTCTAGCTTTGGGGGCCTTAGCTTTGCTTATTTTTCTTTTCTTTCTTTTTTTTTTTTTGCAGTGCTGTCTCTGTCCTAGAAACTCTGTCTTTATTCCTATATTCTCCCAATTCCTCCTCAACCCCTTTCTGAGATCTTTTATGCCTGGAGCAACCTTGCTAATAGGTACCTTCCTTTCTGTGGCATCAAAGTCTCAGGGAAACCCATCGAGATTGGTTTCATTGGGAAAGTAATCAAACGTGACTATTAGGGACTTTGCCCCTCCCTAGAAAATATCTCACCTGTAATATCCTCTTGAATGAGGAGCACGGTTGTGTGGGATGGAGCCTGAGTTTACCTGCACCAAACTTGGAAAAGGGAAGAAAGTTTGACATGTCCTGGGTACCAGGTGAGAAAGGTCCCTTGCTGGGTCATTGGTGCATGTCCATCTCCCACTGTGGCATAAACTCATTTCACTGAAGATTGGGACACTTCTCTTGATTGAGTTTTGAATGTATGTGTCCCTTTGGAGAGCTGGTTGTATCTTTGTCTCTTTGTGGACTGTAACCCAGATTTATTCTTGCTTCCTCTTTCCCTTTTCCCTCTCCACCTGCCCTTGTATGTCTCAGGTTAAGCAATAAGCTTTTTCCCTCATGTGATTTTAGATGCTCCAAATAAAGGCCTATTGCTGTAGTAAAACCTACCTGGCTAGCCTGCCTTTTCCATGGCCTCCTTAAAGTTACAAAAAGCAGTTGGAAGGGGTTGGGGCAGCCACCTTTATCAATAATCATTTGCCCATAGATCTATGGCCAGTAACCTGTGAGGTGGGTGAATGGTAAAGAATGCTATTTCACTGTAATTTTGCCATAAATTATTAGGAAGAAGGGTTGCCTGTCAAGGTGTTTTTGGTCTTCAGGGTGTTTGGATTTTTAATGCTTTTTTGCAAAATTAATTTTAAACACCCAAGCCCCAGCAGAATTAAATTGGTTGCCTAATAAAGGCCTGTTGACTGACTACTGTTTACCAGTTACTAAAAAGAACTAAGAAATTTGAACTTTACTGTACCAAGGACAATACTAAGCTCTGAAAGAGCTCGGAACTCTAAGGGGATGTGGTTCCAGTCCTGACTCTACTATTTGCTATCTGTGTTGCCTTCAGCAACATACCTCTCTGGACGTCTGTTTCCTCATCTATGAAGTGAGGAAGTTGTATTAGATCATCTCTAATTCTCTTTCAACTCAATAATAAATATATGAGATGGGACACTTCCAGTGAGTGAACCCATTCATGAACCTGCCTTGGAATGTTAGTTTAATGGAAGTAGACATCACATATAGAACAACCTTCTTGTTTTGGGGAAGCCCCACCCCACGAAGAGCGAGGTTAGTGAGGTTTGACTTGAGGAAGAACCCTCGATAATATAGTTGGTGGGTAGTAAATTGTGCTATGTAGACATTATTTTAGAGAGTGCTACCTCAGTCTCAAATCTAAGAATTCAGATCTTTTTTTGGTTGATATTCTAGGCACAGATTAACAGATGTGCCATCTATTTTTCTTTATATTCTGAATTCACGTAGATTAAGGTTTAATGTGGGGATATTTTGGATGATTATAATTTACCTTACTAGACTTGAACCCCAACCAAGTTTCCTGAGGACATTTATAGGTTATTTAAATTCAACTTACATTTTATTTATCAGAGTAGTCAGGAATCGTGTGTTGAAATAGTAAAATACTTAATTGGGACAGAATCGCAAAGAAATAGAGGAAAAAAAACATTTCCCCACTCAGTCTAAATGAGTTCAACTTCAACTCTGATTCCCAACAAAGCAGCCTAGGAAAACTTTTTTTTTGATTCTCATGATTCCTGGAAAATGAGGAGCTCTCTACAACTCTAACAAGGGCAAAGTAGACCCTTAAGTGAAGGTATCCTTCCTTAAAGTCTGTAGGGATTATGATACTTTGGCTTGTCTCTCCACACCATGGTATTTTTTCCATGTTTCAGGGAGATGATAAGACTCGGGCTCTTGAATGATGTCACCATAGTTTCAAGTGCTTTGTGCTCTTACCTAATTGAAGTACGTATCCCGACTTTTCCTCTTCTTCCCAGAGACTTCCATCTGTTATCCCCATGATGTGGTCACCAAGCACCATTAGTATGTCATCTTATGGGTAAATAGGGTTCTAGGAGTATGCTCCACTGATTGTTTGCTTTCTAGGGCCAGACATTTTGGGAAAGATGATCTCTTTCCATCAGATGTACTTCTGTTGAGAACTTACTCCTCAGTACTACTGTGACCATGGTAGTAGGCAAAGAAGTGAAGACTTTCCCAGTCACAGATCTTAGGTGTATAAGTAACCTAGAGGTTAGGGCAGGGTGGAAAGGTGGATAGAAATGAGAATGAATAAGAGATAAAGTAATGAAATTATATTCTCATATTGTGGAGAGGATACTCCTTTGCTCCTCTATAACAGTTAATAATATTTATTAAGTATTCACTGTGTATCAAGAGAGCTTTTCATGTTTAAGAGTCAGTGGTGCCATTGTGACCTATTTTGTGTAAATGAGAAACACACTGGTGAGGGCTCAGGAGCAACAGTGACAATGATAAGAAGTGACAAGAGTGAGAAGATACACTCCTCTTCCACTCGAGAGTTACCTCTAGGAACCTGAAAGAGTTGGGATCTCTCAAGTAGCTACATGGCTGTGACCTTGGTCCCCTGACCTGCCGAAGTGAGTACAATAGGGTGAGTGAGCCAAGCAGCTCCAAGAAGGGAGTCTGGAAAGAGTTTGGGGTTGGTGTCACAGGATCATTTTATTATCTCCACTTTTTTTTTCTCTTCTGGACAATGATGAGTTGGGGGTTCCATTTTCTAGTCTTTGTGGCACTTGGAATACTAGACTATTAATGTTTTCTTGTTTTTGGCTTGTCCAAGACTTGGAATGGCTAGAGAACATATGAAATGGAAAAATCATGAAATATGTTCTCATGAAGAGAGTTTTCAAAGACTAATATGATTATAAACATCTGCAGAAATAAACAACTTATACTGTCATTACTTTTGTTACCAATAAAAGTAGTTACACCTTGTTGGCCAGAGATACTCTGTGCTGTCTATGGAGAAGTAGGCTCTGATTTACTCACTTCAGTAGCAGTGTGGAAGTTCAAAAGGAATAATATATTTCTTGCTCTGGATAAAATGTGCCTTGAACTTGACAATAAACTTCTTAATTGCATTTGGCATTTCTGAGCCTATTACTGGTGGTAGGGTGTCTGATTGCATGAAGGGCATCATCGGTGACCTTGGCACACTGAGAATCAATCCTCTGGATGAGTGTGGTATGGGCTGGGGAAACTTCACTCCTCCCCTTCCCTACTTGCTTTACATTTAGGTATTTGAAATGAAAGCAGTTTTACAATTCCAATGATTTGTTTGGATGTGTAGCTTGGAGATAAAGGTATGGGAATTGAGTGCTGCCTGCTTATGACAAGGAGAGCTGCTATTTGACCTTGGTTGCTGAGAGGGGTTTTCTTTCAACATGCAAAGGGCAAAATGTTTTGTTATATAGAATCCAGTAATGCTGAAGCATATGGTGGGTCAACGGAACAAGAGGAATGAGAGGAGCCTGAGGCTGCCTACAAAATATCGCTATTTGAATTCCCCTTGCCTTAAACATGTTATGTCATAAACCATTCATCACCTTCCCCATCATGTTGGGGTAGGTGTGGGTGAGAAGGATCATTAGATCTAGAGCCAGAAGATCATATTGTCTAACTCCCACATTTTACACTTGAGGAAACTAAGGTAAGGGAAGTGAATCACCTTGCCCAAAGTCACAAAGGTCTAAGTATAAGAGACTGTATTTGAGCTTAGGTTATCTGACTTCAAGAGCCAGTGCTCTCTCCACTGTACCGATATGTGGAGTGCAGAGTAGAAAGACTGAGAAAATTAAATTTTATAACTGCTTTGTAACTGTGAACTTGGTTCCATTCCTGGTTATGGTAATCCCATTCGTTTCTTTGTCAAAGCAACTTGGTGTCTGTCCTTGTCTCTCACCCTATTCTCCTTTATAGATGGAAGAAAGGAGATGAACATTCAGTTTCAGAGTCACTTCCCTAAATATGGATATTATTCATTTATAATATAGTTTGAAGCACAAAGAGGATTGTGGAAGTGTACAACATTTCCCTCCAGTGCAGTTTTCTTGTCTTGCACTGTTAGTGGCTAGTTGAGTGCGTGTATCTTGAAAACCAGATAAGAGATGTATTTTTGCCAACGCCTAACTAATGTGTACTTCAGAAATAATAAAGTGATTGCAATAATTACCATCATGATGATGCTCATATGGGAGTTTGAGCATTTCCCCTTTACAATCCATTTAGAAGTGTCTGCCTGCCTCATGTTAGATTGTGCCTGTATTCTTCATTTCTCAGCTCCTAGAATTTTTCATGCTAACTATGAAATATATTCTGAAGGCTCATGGATGCATTTTCTCTGGTTATGTATTTAGAGGAAGCGTTATATTTCCTCATGAACCATCCATACAAGCTATGAATCAAACATTACCCCTGGATGCAGATGCTCTGCCTGGGCAGACATTCTATGCTTTGGGGGAATGCTGGTACAGAGAGATGAGCCTCATTCAGGGCCGATGGACTGTGGAGGGCAGTAGGCTGCAAACCTCGTGGCTGTTGTTGTAGTTCTATTGGGTTAACTGCAGTGTGCACACCAGGAAGATGCAACTCACTTAGTGTGCCTCTCACTTCCCCTGTTCATTGTCTCCACATACCACACACTTCCCTGCAGAATGAATAATCCAAGGGGCGATGTCAGGTCTTCTTCAAATGAGATTTGAAGTAATGAAATTCAGCAGCTCACAATTGACTGAAAAAATCAATAGCCTTTCTCTTTTCCTCAGATACATATCTTATTAAAGGCAGAAGAGATAGGGAAACAATAAAGAGAGCTTTCGAGAGACGAGGCAAATCCCTGAGCATGGTAGAGATGCCCAAGGAATATATTTGTGTGGAAGCTGTGTGCTAGGCTTAATGTCTAATGTCTCATTAATAGAGCAGGGTTGTGGCCTGAGGTAAATGAAATACTACAAATTGGATGAAATTCAGAGGCTTCAAAAGGACTGCCTCTTTAACATATTAGATAATCTTGCATTTTGTAATTTTGTAATCTTCACTCACTAATATTTCTCCTTTTCTCAATTGAGTGGGTTCTTAAAAATTATTTTATAGAAGAAAAGAGCGGGTCATATTTTAAAAATAATCTAATGGAAGAGGTAAGCTTTGCTTTGCTGAAGATGCTCATGTGACTTATAGCTTCTCTGTTTGTAACAAGCTTTACCTTTTTTAAACGAACCTGCTGGTTTTGTCGGATAAATATTTACACACAATTAACACAGTGTGTGGTAGGTAATAGAGTAAGGAAAGGGGAAGATTGATAGGTTTTCATTGCAAAGCTTTGTTGTCTATGCATTACCTAGTGTGTTGGGTGACAGATTGAGGATCTGTTCTTTTTTCAGCATGAATTATATTTCTTTTTTCTTGTCTTGTCTTTTGGTTTTATTATATTTTTTGAACCAACTAGGTGGGAGCCCCGTTTAATTCTCTTCCATTTGCCACTTGGTATATTGATTTCAATTACTGGCTATCCTTCTTGCTAGTAACTATAGTTCTGTTGGTCATTGTTTTTTGTTTTGTTTTTGTATTTTGAAGTGAAAGAGGACGTACATTGACTTAAGCATTTCAGTTTTGCCTGGAGAGAGTCATTCTACAAACTGTTTTCATCTAAATGCTCCATTTCACAAGTTATCTATTTAATTTTACTTTTTCCTACTCTTATGAAGAACCCCACCCTCCACCCCTTTCATGCAGTTACTGAAGGAGTTTAATATAAGCTTGTGGTTAAATCTAAGGCAACTGCCTCAAGTTCTCTTTTGACCTTGTCTACCTTATGTGGGTCTAGTCCTTTATAGTAAATACTAGCTTGAAATGAAAAAAAAATCATGTCTTTACATGGAGACAAAACATTTCATAAAAGTATATGCAAATAAGCAAAATCTAAGTAGAGTGGGAAACTGTCAAAGGTAGAGATGCCTGTTAGTCAGGAAGTGATGAAGAGGGGAGAGAATGGAGATGGAATACTGGAATACAGATCCCATAGTACAGCTAACTGGTACATCTATACAAGTAACACATTCTTTGCTGAAAGATCACTCCTTAAGTGAGTCAGTTACATTCAATAGGTAATATCTTTCTTGCCACCAGTGGTAACACCCTAATCATCTCTCCTTTTGTGGAGAGCAAAAATTCATCTGCTTCCCTGTCAGGTGAGGATCCTTCCTCCCATGATCCTTCAGTCTAGGAAAATCCATCATTTTCAGTATTTTGTACATCTAGTACCCCCATTCCTTCTCTTTCTCTCCTCCCTCCTTCCTTCACTCCCCCTCCAGTTAAATTTATAATACAATGTTTTCCATTGGATGGTGTGGTGCTGGCTGGTGGAGGACCTCTGTTTCCTTGGTATTGATTGTCAGGCTAAAATTAGCATAGGAAGCAGAGAATCAAATCATACTATATAGCATTTCAACCTCAGAGACTTCACTGAGTGCATAGTCACCTATGAACAAAATGTTGTACACCATTTCCTCCTCTACTTTGGTCTTGGCTTGTAGCTTTTTTAAGTTAAATAGTTTATCATCAGTGAGGAAGCTGCCATTTTCATCCTCATTGAAGGCATCTGACAACACCATGGAAAACAACATGTTGAAGAGCATGGGAGTAAGCATGAAACCCTGCTTCACTCCATTGGTGACTGGGAAAGCATGAGAGCATCATCCTTCATCCATAACCCCTGTGAATATGGCATTGTGAAACTGGTGTACAATGTCGATGAACTTGTCTGGGTAGCCCAGTTTTGCCATCATCTTCCATAAGTTCTTGGTGCCCACATGGTGGTCAGAAGAAGCAGTATAAGGAGTATACTTAAGGTATTTCTAACTAATTTTAGTATTAACTGTAAGATGTGGAAAATGTTGGCACATGACCATCTAGCACGGTGTGCCAGCATCAAAGAAGGCCCTATATCCCATGAGCAAAGCAGAATCATAGAAACACAAAGGAAACATGAGCTACACAAATCCAGAGCCACTTCCACTATAAATGTTCTAATAAGATCACTTGTGCCCGACCTATGGTTGTGCCTTTTGAACTCATCTTGTTCTGATTAGCCACAGCCACAAACACCATACCCTGACTCAACATTGTGATATCTTTGGTCTTCTTTGAAAACAGAGGACAAACAACTCACCAGACTTCCCCTAAGAAATTGATGGACTTTTTGAACATCTTAAAACTTCTCTTTTATGTGTCATTCCTTTACTTACAAATATTGAGTACCTCAGTATTGCCATGAAATAAAATTAAAACGCATTGATCCGCATTTAAAACTCTCCACCATCTGGCTTCCACTTACTTTTTCAGACCAAATCGATAATCTTCACCTTAATACACTTTATGTTTCAGCCAGATTGGACCGATACCTGTTCCCCAGTGTTAGCATTCCAACTTTTATTGCTTGGCTTCCACACAGATCATGCCCTGTGCCTGAAATACACTTCCTTCTCAGTACTGCCTTTCAGAATCCATATCTTTCTTTGAGGCTCAGCTTGGGCACCAATTTATGTTAGAGGTATTCATTAAGCCCCTTTCCTCCATCTTGGTCTTATACCTACCTCAAATTACCTTTTATTTATTTATCCTCTGTTTGGTTTTTAAAATCCTATATAATCTACTCCAAACCTATATCTCCAGGTTATTCTCCCTCCTAAGCTAGCCAAACTATTGTTTAGCCAAAGTGGTCTCTCTTTATTTCACACATGCCACTACATTTCCTGTCTCTGTGCTGGCCTTTGTACTGGCTATCTCTCATGCCTAGAATGCATTCCCTTCTCACCTCTGCCTCATAGAATCCCTCTGTCAGTCAAAAATGATTTATTAAACACACACTCTGTGCTAAGGGCTGGAGATACAAAGAAAGGCAAAAATACTTCCTGTATCTCAGTTGCTCCCATCCTAATGAAAGTGATAACATGAAAATGACTAGATAAATACAAGATGCCTACAGAACAAATCCTTTTATTAAGGGGATTTGTTCTGTGAAGTTTGGATTCAATCAAAGGGCTGCACTTGAGGACCTAGAGGGCCACATGTGGCCTTGAGGCCTCAGGTTCCCCTCCCCTGGGCTAGGTTATGACAAACTTTAAATGCTTACTTTCCTGTAGTAGTGCTGAGCGGGCAGCTATTTTATCAAATTCAGATTGTCCAGAGTATGGACCCTAGCTTTTCAATTTTACATTCTTTCCATTGCTTATGAGAAGTGAAAAGTGCATTTTCAGATAAGTAGGGAAAAAATCCCTTAAACTTAGTTTAAAATTTTTATTTTAAATATTTTGATGTTACTTAAATTGGGAGCTGGTTTACGATTATAATTATAATAGTATTGATGTTTAGTATTCCCTCTGACACTAATCCTCCAACTTACAATTGATCTCACAGGTTTTGTTCCCAGAGGTGTGATACTACTTCAGCTTCTAGGAGTAACTATGTGGGGATGTACTTTTGCTTACTAGTCCTCACCAATGTGCTTCCCATTAACAATCAGCCAGTAGACTTAATTAGTTTTGTCAAAGGTATTTATTGAGATGGTAGAGTAAGATTATTCCCTCTTGGGGGCATAATCTTCCATAAATATGAAGTTCCATGGGGAGAGTGAGCTCAAACTTAGAGTACAGTCATAGTGTGGCACTCATGTAGGATATACACATGACAAAAGCTTATTTATAACTCCTGGTGTTGGAAGCCCTTTCTCTCTTTGTAGAGTCCTCAGATAGCTACTCTTCTAGGTAACTGTCTTTCCATATTCATCTGTTCTTTGCATGTTTCTCTGCTCTTGCGTCCTCTTACTGGTCTAGTCTCTCCAACGACATGCAAATGGGAAAAGGGGAAGGAAAAAATGCCTCCCCTCTCCTCCTAGAATGATTTCCTTTCAGGAGCTCATTTTTCTTCCATTTTTGGCTTCAACTCTTGAACCTAGAATCCTCCATTTCTGGTTTGGTGAATTCCTGATTTGTATTTTTATGTATAGACTCAAGGGTATGTCTTGATTCTTTCAGCTAGTTATAAGATATTTCCTAGCTGGTGTCAGCTGTCTTTTACCCAAATGGCCAAGACTATTTAATTCTTTGGGGTTTATTAAGAAGCTATTCACACATTATGGGATTGTAGGGAAATTCTTTAACACCTACCATTTTGTGTTTACATTCTGGGCTTGTTAAATGATTGATTGATTCTGTGACTACATCAGTTGAGCTGGAAGGTGAAATTCCCTTCCTTACACTGATACACTCTGGACCTCTGTCATTACACTAAGAGTGATACAAATGAGGCATCTTCTATATAGATAATATAATTAGATTATAATTAATACTAAGTCCAACATTTGTATATAATTCTGCTACTATTCTTTGCATATATTTTACCATTTTAACAAGGTGATAAATTGGGTCCATTTGCTACTGTTGACAAGGTCAACCTAGTGGGATTTGTTGTTATATCTGGTCATTGAAGCAGCCAACAAGTTAGCATGAGGACTGCTAAGGCCCCAGGAGAATGATTTTTGGGGGGAACAGTATTCATTCATTATTGATCCATATATTTTAATGATGGGAAAAATGAACTTATCTTTCTGGACATGTTGCAAATACCATCATTTCAGGACAGTTTTAGAAACCAGTATGTCCCAGTCCATTGCTTTTTTGAAGATGCTTTTTTAAAGACTTAAATTTCCACACAATAGGACTACTCAGTGATATGGGAGACACCAGACAATTTTTTGTGGGGGGAACCTATGTAAACAATTTGATTAAAAATGTATTACAAAATTCATGGGTCCATGTAGAGTATATTGATTGAAATTTTAGAATAATTAGCTTACAACATTTACTTTTTCATAAGAAGAATTGTGATTTAAAATACTGAAATGTACATAGCCAAAATAACTGTCTAAATTTGGATTACTATTGTAGTCCACGCCACCAATATTTATAAGATATTCCAGGAAACCAGTTTGCATTGTGATGGCTCATTTGATTCTTAGGAGGTCTACTGCCTTATGTCCCTCAACACAAGTATCTATAGCTTCATTTTCAGAAAGTGTTTTCAAAACTGTTTCATTGCTGATATCTAGAAGTTAGAATGCATTAAATGTTCTCTCTCCTAATGATACACATTGTAAAAAAACTGGGAATGTTCCCCACCCACCCCCGCCTTTTTTTTTTTTTTTTTTGCAACACTGTGTGTCAAAGAATAAAACACAGCAAATAAAAACTTTATTATAGATTGGGATTCTGTTTCAGTGCACTTTGCATCAAAAGCATTGGAAGCAATCAATCATTAAATATTTATTAAGCACCTACTATGTGCCAGGTAACGTGCTAAGCACCAGGGATACCAAAAGAGGCAAAAAGTCCCTGCCCTAAGAAGATTACAACCTAATGGGGGAAACAACATGCAATCAAATAGATACAAAGCAAGATGTATATAAGATAAATAGAAATGATTAATGGAGAGAAGGCACTGGAATTAAGAGGGTTTGGGGAAGGCTTCCTGTAGAAAGTAGGATTTTAGTTGGGATTTAAAGGAAGCCAGGGAGGTCTATAGTAGGAGCAGGGAAGGGAGAATGTTACAGGCATGAGGGATAGTCAGAGAAAGTGCCTAGAGTTGAAAGATGGAGTGTCTTTTTTATGGAACATCCAGGAGGCCAGTGTCACTGAATGGAAATACATATTGAGGAGACAGGAAAGGTAAGAGGAGGCTATGTTATCAAGGGCTATGAATGCCAAAAAGAGTATTTTGTATATGCTCTTAGAGGCAATAGGGAGCCACTGGAGTTTATAGAGTAAGGCATGGGGGTAGGGGGAGGAGTGACATGGTTGGACCTGCATTTTAGGAAAATCACTTTGGTGACTGAATGTAAAATGGATTGGAGTGACTTGGGGAGAGACTTGAGGCAGGCGTCTTACACTAAAGTTTAAATTGTTATTTAAAAATATTATTTGTTTTGTTGGTAGTACAAATAAACCAGACAGAATTTTTTTTTCTTCTTTTTCCCCCCCTACACACCACCCCAAGGCTACAACTGAGCATGGATATATTTATATATAGATATTTATATGTACACGTATACATATATACACATACATATGTACACACATACATACTTATATAAACATATACTTTCCATGAGATTCTACTCCTAATCTTGTTTTTATGTTTATGCATATCTCTTTTTTTCCTATCTCTCCTAACTATTCTACTTTACTTCTACCTGCTACTTTATTCTCCTATTACGTAACCTACTGCCACTCCCATTCCCCTAAATCTAAACTCCCTTTTGTTCAACCCTTTGACCTATTCTGTCCCCTTCCCCTCTAAAGCTCCCTCCCTTAACCTCCCATTCCCCTAAATCTAAACACCTTTCTATACCCCTCTTTTACTCTATTCCCTCATCCTCCCCTCTAAGGATCCCTCCTTTATCCCCCCCATCCCCTTAGAGCTTTATTTATTTTTTAAATTTAGAAGACTTTTATATTCTTCTAGATGTATATGTATTTCCCCCTCTTAAATCCATTCTCAATGAAAATAGGTTTCCAAACTAACAGTTCCCCTCCCCCATCTAATTCCTCTGTATTTGTTCTTCCTCTTTCCCCTCATTTGTATAAATATTCTTTTAGCTGTTCTTGAATGGTTTTACTTTTTAAAGTCACATCATATTCAGGTCTACCCCAATCTTTCTTATAAGCTATGTAATTACTAGTAACAATCTTAGACATAGATTTTACATTTTCCATACATAAAAGGTAAACATGCTATCTCTGTTTAGTCCCTTGTAATTGGTCATTGCTATGTACCCTATATTTCTCTTGGCTCTCATATGTCAAATCTTCTATTGAGCTCAGGTTTTTTTTTAACAGAGTCCTGACAGTCTGACAGTTGATCAAATGTCCATTTTTTTCCATTCAAAATTATGCTTAGCGTTGCTGGGTATGATATTTTCGGCGGGAGGCCCAGTTCTTTTGCTCTTTGATATATGGTGTTCTAAGATCTGCAATCTTTTAGTGTTGCCAATTAGGTCTTGTGTGATTCTAATTGTGGTATCATCATATGTAAATTGTTTTTTATTGTTATGATATTTTGTCCTTGATCTGGGGGTTTCAGAGTGGAGTTTAACTATAACATTTCTGTAAATTTTCCTTGTATAATCTGTTTTGGGTGGTAATTGGTGGATTTTTTCTATTTCTACTTTCCCCTCTTGTTCTAATGCTTCAGGACAGTTTTCTTTAACTATTTCATATATTATTGTATCAAGATTATTTTTTTGATCAGAAATTTCATATAATCCAATTATGTTTTCTCTTGATCTGTTCTCTAGATCTGTTGTTTTTCTCATGATCTGTTTCACATTCTCTTCTATTTTTTCATTCTTTATATTTTGGTTTTTAATTTCTTTACCTCTAATAACTTCACTGGCTTCCCTTTGCCCATTTCTGATTTTCAAGGAGTCATTTTCTTCCTTTAAGATTCTGGATCTCCTTTTGAAATTAGTTGACTTTCTTGTCATAATCTTCTTGTTTTTCTTATATTATTCTTATTTTTCTTTTTAATTTTTCCTCAGTCTCTCTCATTTGATTTTTAAAGACTTTTTTAAGTCCTTCGATGAATTATTTTTGGGCAGGCGACCATTTGACATTACTCTTTGGGATAGAAGAGGGTTTCTTTGTCTCAGTATCCTCCTCTGAAGATGAGCCCTGGTCTTCTCTATTCCCATAGTAGCTCTCTATGATTGAATTCTTTCTCCTTTGCCAGTGCATTTTTTTTTGGTAAAAATTCGGTTTTTATAATCATCTCTAGTCCTGGGGCATAGGGGATGGTGCCTCTGGCCTCTGAGCCTCTTCAGTTCTCCCCTTTGATTTTGAACCCAAACCAAGACCTCCAGCCTCCTCTAAGTGCCCACAGTCAGAGGCATCCTGCCCCACTGCTTCTGTACTCAGTGGTGTCTGCTGGTTCTTTCTCCGCCTGCCGCCCCTCCACCCCCTCCGGCCCCCGCTACCCACAGCACAGCTGGGTTTGGCATTCCTTGTCAGCGGAAGTTCCCTAGATCTTCCCCAGGTCAGACACTGTGTTGGTAACCAAAATGGGCTCCTTAGCACTTAGTTCAACAAGTGCCCTTGAATAGTTTGGCTTTTGTTCCCTTTGAGTAATTCATTGAGCCTTACTAGGTGCTCAGCCCCAGGCCCAAACCCCTATTAGGTGTAAAACCTTAGTGGGTGTGTATTGGCAAAACAGGAATGAGTTGGAAATGGTAATGAAAACCGTGAGAGCACAGAAGCTTGCTCTCTGTTCCACAGGCCGCTAGGTGACCCAGTGGGTAGAGTCTTGGACCTGGAGTCAGCAAGGCCTGACTTCAAACCTGACCTCACACCCTTCCAAGATGTGTGATTCTGGGCAAGTTAATTAACCTCTGTTTGTCTCAGTTTCTTCAACTGTAAAATGAAGATGATAACAGTACCCACCTCACAGAGCTGTTGTGGAGATTGAATGAGTAAAGTGTTTAGCACACTGCCTGGCACATAGTAGGTGCTTTGTAAATACTTATTCTTTCCCTCCCCACAGAAAACCCGGGCATGTCTCCTTTTCATCAGAACAATTTACTTAGGGAAAAATCTACTTTAGAGATGATAAGATCCATAGGAGATAAGATACTTCTTTTTGTATTTTTAAGAAAAATTATAATTTTTTTAGAGGAGCTGAAATGGCTGAGTAACTATATTTGTCAAATATGTGTGTACATAATAGAATAAGCTCATGTTCCTCCTATTTCATTATGGAGAAGTACTTATCCAGTTCCTAGCACAGTGCCTGGCACATAGTAGGCTCTTAATAAATGTTTATTGAATTGAATTGGATGGGAGGGGCAGCTATAGTCCTTGACTTTGAGGAGACAGTGTAGTGTGGTGGCCTGAACACCAAACTTGGAATCAGATGAACAATTAATACCCCAGCTCTGACACTTCCTATCTGGTATGACCGTGGGGAATCCATTTAAGTTTAGAGAAACTCAGTTTCTTCATTTGCAAAATGGAGGTAACCATAATTTTACTACCTCATCTGCCAGACTCTCACAAGGAGAATACTTTGAAGACCTCAAAGTTCTATGTAAATGTGGTCTCTTGCTCTTTCTTCAAAAGAACTGTGATGTCATCTGTTTGGGCACTCCATGGACCCAGATCATAATCCCTCCATATCTGAGCATGTGGTCTTCATGGGTTCCTATAACTAAGAGGAAAAAGATAATGATTTACTGGTAAGGGGGCTTTTTGCATTTAGGTAGCTGATGATAAATAAAAGATGCCCACTTTGTCACTGAATCCATAATCAATGCCTTTCTGGCTTGGTGTATGATTCATTAGAATCTGTCTTCTGTCGGTATTGACCTTTCAGACCCCAGGGCCACCTCTGTGTCACAAGGAGGCATTAGAGGACAACTTTAGTGGTGGATAGATGTTATAGAAAGAAAAAAATCAAAATGATTCCCTATGTTGTCATTTTCTTTTCAACATTTAAGGATAGGCTTGTTACAGAAAGAAATGAGATGATTATGTCCAAAGTGGCTAAGGAAGAGACAGATGACCAGATTAGGCTCTGCGTTTAACTAGCTGTGTGACTAGAAATTTTGCTTGCCTCTCTGAGTCTTAAAATCCCGATCTATAAAATAAGGGGATTGGATTGGGTCAGTGGGGTTAAACTCAAATAGAACTGAAGAGTCTAAATGATACATAAGGATCCCCAGGGGTGCACATTGGCTTAGAAAATCATGGATTAACATTGTCTGTGTTCCTTTGCATTTTTATTTATTTTGTTAAATAGTTCCCAGTTACATTTTAATCTTGTCCAATACATTCAGGAGTATAGTGGGCCACATGTGACCATTGTGTATTTGACACATCTGGGCCAGATGATCTCCGATGTCCTTTCTAACTGTAACATTTTATGGTCCTGAGTTTCAGTGATGATTCCGTTCTGGTTGTTCCCCTATGCTCTATTCTCTTTAATGTGTCTTCATATCTCAAATTCACTCTATGATGACTCTTTGCAGTATTTTGTGATTATCAGTCAGCCCATAAATGTGTACTATGTGCCAGGCACTGTGCTAAGTGCTGGGGGATACAAAGAAATGCCAAAGATAGTCCCAACTCTCAGGGAGCTCATGGCATAATAAGGGAGAGAATATTCAAACGGCTGGGTATAAATGAGTTATGGGCAAGATAAACAGGAAATAATTAACAGGGGAAATAATATTAGAATTAAGAGGGATTGTCGTCCTGAGGAAGAGAAGATTTTTTCTGAGACTTGAAGGAAACCAACAATGTATGCACTTTCTTCCACTAGAATCCTATTCTGATGCCTCATTGTGGCATGGGAGTGACCCTGGATTCTTAAAGACTGTCAGTGGAGCACGAGCTCTGGCAGGGCCTTCCAAGGTGGAGAGACTGTGTGTAGGGAGGGACCAGCCTAGTTCAGAGAGGCTTGTTCTGCTCCAGAAGTCTGGCCACCTTGTGAGGAATTATTTTGTCTGCAGCAACTCAGGAAATAGCTATTCCAATAAGGAGAGTGAAGAGACCTTGGATCTTGAAAATACAAATCATCTACAGCTTTAACCTCCATCTCTTCCGTTTGTATCATGTATTTGCTTTATTTTTTTTTATACATTGTCTCCCTCATTGGATTGTGTGCTGCTTTTTGAAGGCAATGACTGTTCCTGCTTTTCTTTGTATCTCTAGTATTCAGCATAGTACCTAGTGTGAAGTAATTATTTAATAAGTGCTTTCTTAGTTGATTGATTTTTTCTTCTTTTTCTTTTTTTTTTTCTTTTTAGTTTACAACACATGGTTCTACATAATTTTGAGTTCCAGATTTTCTCCCCTCCCTCCCCCCTCCCTCCCCAAAACGGCATGAAGTATCATATAACTGTCATGTATAACTTCGCATTGAATTAATTTATGCACTAGTCAAGTCGTGGAGAAGAATTTTGACCAATGGAATGAATCATGAGAAAGAAGAAACAGAACCAAAAAAAAAAAAACCCAAAAACAAAAACAAAAGAGAAGCAGAAAAGGCGAGCATGTAGTGTGCCTCAGTCTGTATTCAAACTTCGCAGTTCTTTGTCTCGATGAAGATAGCATTCTCCATCGTGAGTCCCCTGGAGTTGTCCTTGCCCCTTAGGTTGCTGAGAAAAGCGCAGTTTGTCAGGGTTGGTCCTCACGGAATCCATATATCTGTGGCTGTGCACAACATTCTCCTGGCTCTGCTCCGCTCACTCAGCATTATGTCGTGTAGGTTTTTCCAGGTTGTTATGAAGTCTGCATCATCCCCATTTCTTATGGCACAATAGTATTCCATTACCTTCATGTACCACAGTTTGTTCAGCCATTCCCCAATTGATGGGCATCCCTTTGATTTCCAATTCTTGGCTACCACAAAGAGAGCCGCTATAAATATTCTTGTACATATGGGTCCTTTTCCCACTTGCGTTATTTCTTTGGGATACAACCCTAGAAGTGGTATTGCTGGGTCAAAGGGTATGAACATTTCTATAGCCCTTAGGGCATAGTTCCAAACCGCCCTCCAAAATGGCTGGATCAGCTCACAACTCCACCAGCAATGCAACAATGTTCCAATTTCCCCACATCCTTTCCAGCATTTATCATTCTCCTGATTTGTTATTTTAGCCAATCTGACAGGAGAGATGTGGTATCTAAGAGTTATTTTGATTTGCATTTCTCTGATCAGCAGCGATCCAGAGCATTTTTCCATATGCCTGTAGATAGCTTTAATTTCTTCCTCTGAAAACTGCCTGTTCATATCCTTTGACCATTTCTCAATTGGGGAATGGCTTGTATTCCTATATATTTGGCTCGGTTCCCTGTATATTTTAGAAATGAGGCCTTTATCAGAGGTACTAGTTGTAAAGATTTTCTCCCAATTTTCTGCTTCCCTCCTAATTTTTGTTGCATTGGCTTTTTTTGTACAAAAACATTTCAATTTGACATAATCAAAATTATCCATTTTGCATTTTGTAATGCTCTCTATCTCTTGTTGGGTCATGAATTCTTTTCTTTTCCATAAATCTGATAAGTAAACTATTCCTTGCTCTCCTGAATTACTTATAGTATCAGCCTTTATTCCTAAATCATGAACCCATTTTGACTTTATTTTGGTATATGGTGTAAGATATTGGTCTATGCCCAATTTCTTTCCTACCATTTTCCAATTTTCCCAACAGTTTTTGTGAAATAGTGAATTATTAGCCCAGAAGCTGGCCTCTTTGGGCTTATCAAAGAGTAGATTGCTATAGTTGTTGACTTCTCCATCTTGTATTCCTATCCTATTCCACTGATCCACACCTCTGTTTCTTAGCCAGTACCAGGTAGTTTTGATGACCGCTGCTCTGTAGTGCAGTTTAATATCAGGTATGGCTGGTGTGAAGAGGAAATCAAAAAAAAATTAGGAATTATTTTGTCCAATTGTATGCCCATAAATTCGACAACCTTAGAGATATGGATGAATATCTACAAAAACATAAACTGCCCACGTTAACAGAAAAGGAAGTAAAATTTCTAAATAACCCCATCTCCGAAAAAGAAATTGAGCATACCATCAATGAACTCCCTAAGAAAAAATCTCCAGGGCCAGATGGTTTTACATGTGAATTCTATCAAACATTTAAAGCACAGCTAATTCCAATACTTTGTAGACTATTTGGGAAAATAGGTGAAGAAGCAGTCCGACCAAATTCTTTTTATGACACAAATATGGTACTAATACCCAAACCAGGTAGAGTCAAAACAGAGAAAGAAAATTATAGACCAATTTCTCTAATGAATATTGATGCAAAAATTTTAAATAAAATATTAGCAAAAAGATTGCAGCAACTTATCACGAGAATAACACACTATGACCAGGTAGGATTTATTCCAGGAATGCAAGGCTGGTTCAATATTAGGAAAACTATTAGCATAATTGACCATATCAACAACAAACTAGCAGAAACCATATGATCATCTCAATAGATGCAGAAAAAGCCTTTGACAAAATACAACACCCATTCCTATTAAAAACACTAGAAAGCATAGGAATAAATGGAACCTTCCTTAAAATTATAAATAGCATGCACCTAAAACTGTCAACAAGCATTATTTGTAATGGGGATAAGCTAGATGCATTCCCAATAAGATCAGGGGTGAAACAAGGATTTCCATTATTACCCCTACTATTCAATTTGGTACTAGAAACATTACCTGTAGCAATAAGAGAAGAAAAAGAAATTGAAGGAATTAGAATAGGAAAAGAAAAAACTAAATTATCACTTTTTGCAGATGATATGATGATTTATTTAGAGAATCCTAGAGAATCAAGTAAAAAACTACTTGAAATAATAAACAACTTTAGCAAATTTGCAGGACATAAAATAAACCCACATAAATCCTCAGCATTCTTATACATCATTGACAAAGCCCAACAGCAAGAGATAGAAAGAGAAATTCCATTCAAAGTTACTGTAGACACTATAAAATATTTGGGAGTCTATTTACCAAGACAAACCCAGGGCCCATATGAACAAAACTATGAAACACTTTTCATGCAAATAAAGTCAGATCTAAATAAATGGAAAAATATCAGTTGCTCATGGTTAGGCCGAGCTAATATAATAAAAATGACAATTTTACCTAAATTAATCTATCTATTCAGTGCCATACCAATTGAACTACCAAAAATTATTTTACTGAACTGGGAAAAATAATAACAAAATTCATCTGGAGAAACAAGAGGTCTAGAATATCTAGGGTATTAATAAAAAGAAATGCTAGAGAAGGTGGCCTAGCCATACCAGATTGATTTTTTTCTTTTAAATATAAGCATATGATTATTTCTTTCCCATCCTTCAGGTTCTGTTCCAGGGTGCTATGAATTCTATGGAAGATAGTAGACTTAAAGTAATTTTGACTAATTTTCCTAGTAACTTGGGATATGGATCACATCCTTGCAGATTTGAATACACACAGCCTATTTTTTAAAAAGTCTTTCATTATGTCTCCACCAGTTTTATTTCCCACCCTTTACATTGCTGCCTTATGTCTAATTACCTGCCAATTTTGGTGCCTTCTGGTCTCCCTTTCAACTCTCTACACATTCAAGCCAGAATACCTACTCTCATTTTTCATTTTATTTAAATATTTTATTTTTTCCCCAATCACATGTAAAAACAATTTTTAACATTCATTTTTTAAAAATTTTGAGTTCCAATTCTTTCTCTCCCTCCTTCTCCTCTCTCCTACTTAAGAAGGCAAGCAATTTGATGTAGGTTATACATGTGCAGTCATGCAAAACATATTTCCTTATTAGTCATATTGTGAAAGAAAACACAGATACCTCTCCCCTGCCCCAGAAAAAGGCAATAGCAAGAAAAATAAAGTCTAAAAAAACTATGCTTCAATCTGCATTCAGACTCCATCAGTTCTTTCTCTGGAGGTAGATAACATTTTTCATCATAAGTCCTTCAAAATTGTCTTGGGTCATTGTATTGTTCAGAATAGCTAAGTCATTCACAGTTGATCATTATACAATGTTGCTGTTACTGTGTACAATGTTCTCCTAGTTTTGCTCACTTCATCACTCACTTATTCTTGATATTTTAAAGTAATTTAGTTGTGGGGAGTGGAAGGGTTCTGGTGTAATTTCATTTCCCAATTTCGTTCCAAATCTTAATTCAGGGCTGGACTGACAAGGGGCCTTAAGCTACAGCTCTTCCTAACGTCTATAGATTTACTTGTTGTCACTAGACCCTTGAACTGTGAGAAGGAAATGGCAAACCACTTCAGTGTCTTTGCCAAGAAAACCCCAGATGGGGTCACAAAGAGTCAGACATGACTGAAAATGACTGAACAACCACAAGGCCCTTGAAAGCAAAACAAACAAACAAACTCAGATTCCTCCTGCCAGAAAAAACCCTTCTCAAATAGCTGGTGGAAACACTAAAGGCTCACAAATGCTCTACTTATTAATGGTAAATTTAATCAGAGAAGGGCTCTTATTCAAGTTACTTTCGAAGTTAGAGTATTAGGCCAGGGTATGTAGTACTAATCTACAAGACTGCATTAGCCTGGCCCTCAGTAGGGAAGCGTTGCAAGTGGGGTGTGATGCAAGTGTTAGAATTATAGTCTCATGCCTTACATGGCAGGGCCAAATCTCAATCTGTCCATCCCTACTATGGATTATAATTTGTACTGCCTGGCAGACCCCAAACTTCCTCTTTGAGTTCCATTCCCACTTGAGTTTTAAATCCTTGTCTTTTGATGTTTTTAGCCACCTGGTTTTCTTACCGGATTTTTCTTCACCTATTTTGTACATAGGTTGTCTTGCCCCCTATGCCTGGGAAGCCTTCCTTCCCTCACCTTTGCCTCTTAGGATCCCTAAATTCTTCCAAGGTTCTGCTCAAAAGCCACATTCTACGTGAGACCTTTTGTAATCCCCATTGATACTAAATGCTTCCTTCTCTAAATTATCTTGCAATAATTTTGTGTATTAGTTTACATGTATATGTTGTCTCTACTCCCTATATTATAAGATCCTTGAGGGCAGGGACTGTTTTGCTTTTGTCTTTGTATTTTCAGTGCTTTAGAAATGGAGATAGTAGACATGGCAGTATATAGTAGACATTGAATAAATGCTCATTGACTGATTAAAAGCAGCATCTTTTGCTTTACCAATTAGAAGGCTTTAGGAACTATAATTGGAGATACCTTCTAATATCCATCTTCAATCCATTAACCAGGCAACAGCTACTGGGTCAGCATACTTGGAAAGGAGCCTGTCAAAAATTGTGAAGGTAAAGTTGTCTCTAAGCAGAATAAGTCCAGAGGGAAAAATAAAATCTTTCTTCCAAGACTTCACATAGGTAGAAATTAGAAATGTTTGGAAAGCTAGGAAAAAAGGACATACTTCACAAATAAAGTTTAATTATCAGTGAAACTGGAATTTTCTTCTAAAAATGAAGCAATTAGAAATTACTTATTAAGGGAACCAGACTTAGAAAGGCAGTGATTGAAATGTAAACCTGGAGTTACCTCTGGATCACATACCTAGCAGAATCAATAGAGAGGTTGAACTATTTTCTCCACTCACATCAAAATTGTAATTTCTGTATTTTGAAAGCACAGAATTAGAAAGCAGAAAGTGTCAGAAGTTCTTGAAAAATGACAAGTAAATGGATTTGTGGAGGAAACTGTATTGCTGAGAATACAAAATGGCATTGTAGAAAAAGCCCTAGACATAAAGTCTGGAGAGACTCTGGGTTGAATCCTAGCTCTGACATTTACTCCATGTTTCACTAGCTCCTTGAATTCTTCCTTTCCTCAGCTGCACTCAAGCTGCCCACATCACAGCAGCATTATGAAAAAGTACATCATAAACCTTTAAGTACTATATAAATGGGACCTTCTGTTGTTCTATTGCTGTTAAATGTTCAAAGGATGTTTAAATAGATTTCGGTTGCAGGAAATAGGTGACGAGTTTCCTGTTCCTATAAAGCCAATTTGGTTGTCCATTAGCAAATTTTTCTCCACAACTTTAGGAGAAGCAGACATAATTAAAAACTAATTTGGTGGTCTTTTCACAGGATTCAAGAATTGAAAGGGACCTTGGAAATCACCTATTCCAAGTTGTCAATCTCATAAATGGGGAAAAGAGGTTAAGTGCCCAAGATCAACTTTATAGCAAATGGCAGAATCAGGACTAGTTTTCCCATAGTATTGAAAAAAGAACCCTCAAATGGAGACTCAGAGAGGCATTGATATCATGGGTTGATGTGAGGCATCCCATAATTTTGGCTGCAGTCCCAAATTCCCCTTCCCTGGATGGAGATATAGTGGGAATGGGAGGAGGGGGCAAAGTCATTATCTTTTTGGCTTGTAAGTTTTAGTTGTTTGAAACTCATTCTGAGGAGCAGCAGAGGGAGCAAGTTTGATTACAGTGCTTGGGAAAGTCCATTTGGATGAGTTAAGTACTTAATTACTTAATTAGAAAGGAAGGCTGTAGTTCTCTATGCAGTTCCATACCAGCTGTGTATGTGGAAGGAGGCTTATTGGGCAGATGCTCATGAAAGGCTTCTGACCAGGGGAAGTAGTTTGAATATATGTGTCACTATAACCATGAGAAGGGCAGCTTGATGGCACAGTGAATAGAGCAACAGGCTTGGAGTCAGGAAGACTCATCTTGTCGAGTTCAAATCTAACCATAGACACTTACTGGCCATATGACCCTGGGCAAGTCACTTAACCCTGTTTGCCTCAGTTTCCTCATCTGTGAAATAAGCTGGAGAAGTGAGATGAATGAAAAGCCCAAGAGACAGAGTTTCTAGGTAATTAATAGTCAATTTATTAATTAGGCTAGCTCATAGTCAATAAATTGATGATCAGCATTCTCAGTAACCAAAGACAAAACCATGGAGATCTCTGAATGCTTAAATACCTTTGGAGAAGGAGGTGGCCCTGACAAGTAAAAATCAACCCTGATTGATGAGCAATTAATGAGGGGATGGACTTATTTATGAGGAAGTGGGCCAAAAGTCTTCAGTTCTTCCTGGTGAGAAAGTGACTTGATCACAAGACTCCGCTGCCTCCAACAATGTGAACAAAGGAATCCATTTCTACCCTGACACTCTGGTTAGTTTTCTCTTTAATAAGCTGGGTTACCCTACATTCTGATGGAGTGTTCCAAGGACAGGGGCTCATTTCCTAAGAGCAGGAATTCACCTAGATTAGATTCTGTTTGTAAGGTCTTCTAGGTGGGTGGGGTCCTGTCCAAGATCACAGAGCACGTACCCAGAGGATTTGGGCAATTTCATCTATCAGCAATGTCCTTCAGAGACTAACTGACTGACCTTTAAAGGTTGATCCCTGAATGAGGAAATAGAGAGGAAAAACCTCAATCATAATTTAGTAATTGGTTATTAATATAATAGAAGCTAATGATTTCTGTCAGAAGGAAGTAGCAAAGCACTCTTGTACCTTTGCCAAGAAAACCCCAAATGGGGTCACAAAGAGTCAGACACGACTGAAAGAATTCAACAGCAAAAATAACTGAGAGTGGCAGAGGGCTCTATGTAGAGGGGATGCTTAGAAAGTGAACTGTCTCTGATTTGAACTGAAAACTTAGGTTGCTTTAAAAATTACTCTAAATCAGACCTTTCTATGAACGGGATTGATTACTGGACTTTAAAGCTTACCTGACCACTCCCTATCTCTATGGCCAGCAGTCATGCCCATGACTTCTCAGAATTCCCAAGGCCAGAGTGGGCAGTGTAAGAAGAACATTGGCAGTCTTGTTCTCTCCGCTTCTATGCTCAGTGAGGTCATGATTATGACAGGATATTTATTAAGCACTTACTATATGCTAGGCACTTTTCTAAGTTCTGAGAATACAAGGGCAAAAATAGTCACTGCCCTTTGGAGCTCATGTTCTAATGACAGACAACATGTAAATAAATAAGTATAATATATAAATAGAGTAAATAGGAAATAATCTCAGAGTGAATGGGAAGATACTAGTAGCTGGGGGAACCAGAAAAAGCCTACTGCTTTTGTTATTGTTCAGTTGTTTTTCAGGGTATCTGACTCTTTGTGACCCTACTTGGGGTTTTCTTGGCAAAGATACTGGAATGCCTTGCCATTTCCTTCTCCAGCTCATTTTACAGATGAAAAAACTGAGTCAAACAGGAATAAGTGACTTGCCCAGGGTCACATGGTCAGTGTCTGTGGTTAGATTTGAACTTGGGAAGATGAGTCTTTCTGACTCTAGGCCTGTTGCTCTATCTACTTCACCACGTAGCTACCCTAAAAACGACTATAGAAGGAGGCATTTGACCTGAGCTTAAAGGGAGCCTTGGAAACTAATAGGTAAAGACAGTATGGAGAATATTGTAGGGATAGGGGTAGTTAGTGCAAAGACACAGCGATGATTGATGGTAGTGCTGGGAGTGTAGACCAGTATAGCTGGATCAGAAGCTACATGTAAGTCAGTCCAGTGTAAAAGGAATGGGAAGAAAGGAAAGGGCCAGGTGGTGAGGAGCTTTAAATGCCAGCCAGGAAACTCCTTATTTGTTCATGGAGATAATAGGGAGTCACTGGAGTTTGTTGAGTGGGAGGTGATGTGGGCAGACATGTACTTCAGGAAAATCACTGGCAGCAGAGAGAAGGAAGGCTTAAAGTATGGAAAGACTTGAGGCAAGGAGATCAATTAGAAAATTATTTCTGCTTTCTCAAGGTTGTTTTTTTATTGTTAAATCCTCTTTTAAACCACCTTTCTTGAACATGTTCTTGGGTTTAGTCTTATCTTTTAAAGTGATCTTTTTCTAACCTTGTTTTGTGATTTGGAAAGCATCTCAGATGCAGCGAGAAAAGCGGATTGTAAAAGTCCAGGCTACCTGCTGATCATTTGATTGATCTGTATGGCATATCCATCCTTTGCTGAAAGCTAGGAAAATTTCTCCGATGCAGGCTTCGAGGTGACTTCTGTTCTTTTTTCCCATTGATGTAGTCTGCAACAGAGACAAAAACCAAATCCTCTTGGGTAGCAGTCTTGCTTTCTCCTCCCATATTCACTGAAAGAAGTTTTTGAAAAAAAAACTTATTTAATCTTGGTAGAGGTCATTGGGAGTGAGATTGCAGAGACTGTTAGAATAAAACCTGTAATAGTGTTAGCTATTTCTATGCCAGCCTCGATTTTTTTTTGGTGGGTTTTGTCTGTGATGTTCCAGATCTGAGGAATTATATAACAGGATTCCTCTCATTGGCCTAATGTGATAGGTATGCTGTTCAAAAGTTAAGGGGAGTTCCAGTCTTCTATATCTACTTCACTTCCTGAGTCTAGTGGCAGAAAGAGGACCAAGGGCTCATTCTCTCAACATCTAGTCGGTAGCACTGGGATTCTATTCCTTCAAAGGTTGTTGTGGGCGGAAGCACTCTAGGAAAATATACATAGAAGAAAATTTAGAGAATAGGAATCTAACCCTGATTCAGCTGTTAGCTTATTTTGTGACTGAAAAATTTGACACAGGGAATAAATAGTTGAGCCTGGCCTTGAAATCTGGTCTTCTGACTCCAAATCCATGATTCTTTCTACTCTATCTTCTCCTGCTTGTCTACTTCATTAAAATAGAGTCAAAGTATTTGATACCTGGGAACATACTAGACCAGATCTGAAGTCAATGTATCTAGCTAGAAGGGGCCCAGGTACTGGGAAAGACCCACCATGGTTTTGTCAGGAAGATATTGTGACACACCAATGAAAGTGACCTGTGTAAAAGTGGCAGACATAGAGATAAGAAAGAGAAATAGTAGATAAAATCTATTTTAAATTCATTAAAATCTTTGATAGAGGCAGTGAGGTGGCTTAGTGGATAGAGTGCCAGGCCTAGAGTCAGGAAGACTCATCTTCCTGAGTTCAAATCTGACCTCATACTAGCTGAGTAATCCTGGACAAATCACTTAACCCTGTTTGCCTCAGTTTTCTCATCTGTAAAATGAGCTGCAGAAGGAATAGGCAAACTACTTTATTATTTTGCCAAGAAAACCCCAAATGGGCTCATGAAAAGTTGGACATGATTGAAAAACAACTGAACAACAACAAAAATCTTTGATTCCCAGATGTGACAGTCTCCTTAATGAGTCAGGAATTTAGACCAGGGTTTAGAAACTACTTAAATCTTGTGGCATACTTATAAGGATGCTTCAAAGCTGACTGCTTTTCCTTCTATCCTTTCAGCTAAGACTCTAACCTCCATCCTCTGATGTTGGGGCAACTGTGTTTGTGTGGGGGCATGTAGGCATGTTTGGCCTAGTGATTGGGAAGCACTAGTTCAGACCATCTTTTGGGCCCATAATTTCTTGGAGGTTTTCACTCTCAATAATAATTCGGGGGGACATGCTAAATCATGTCCTTCAGGGATTTGATTCCAGCTAGTCAGTCAATAAACTTTTATGAAGCACCTACTATGTGCTCACACTCGGGATGCAAAGAAAAGCAAATGACTGTCCCTTGCCTGTAGGAGCTTATAACCTAATGAGGAAGAGAATATGCAAACAACTATATTCAAACAAGCTATATACAAGATAAATAAAAATAATCAATGGGAAGATGGCACTAGAATTAAGAGAGATTGGGAACATATCCTAAAGAAGGTGAAACTTTAGCTGAGACTTGAAGGAATCTAGGAGGCAGAGATGAGGAGGGAGAGCCGAGGGGAGAGCACAGAGATTCCACAGATGTTACAGATTATTGGAACTGGGAGAACCTTTGAGATGACCTGGTCCAACCCTTTCATACTACAAACCAGGAAGCCATCACTCACAGAAGGAACTTATTCAAGACCTCACAGCTAGTGAATGACAGAGCTGGATTTCAAACCTGAGTCTCCAGCTCTCTCATAGCACTTGTACATTGCTCATACTTTTATCATACACAGTTTTGTTTTACTTTTCCATAGAATTCTATAATCTATAGCTGAAAGATATATATATATATATATATATATATATATACACACACATACATATATATATCTTATATTCTCCTACTAGATGATAAACTCCTTGAGGGTGTGGCACATATCCTCTTTATATTTGTAGGGGCCCCAGTGCCTAGTATGATGCCCTACACCTAAGTGCTTAATTAAATTGATGCTCCTTTGAGATTATGAAAGCTTTCTACACATTAATTTTTGAGGCTTGTTCCTCAGAAGGGATCTCATGATAGGATGCTCTGCTAAAAGGCCTTCGTGGTTGCTTTTTCGATCTTGAGTACATAGGATTCCTTATAAAACATTTTTTTAATTTGAACAAGTAACACTAACCATATTCTACATCAGAGTTTTTGCTTGCTTGAATGAAGTGGCATTTATTAAGCACTTTCTAGGTACCAAGCACAATGCTCAGTGCTGTGCATATAACCCTCGAGAAGCTTATATTCTAATAGGGAGAGACACACATATATGGGAATGGGGACCAGGGGAGTTTTGTTCTGGGGGGTGGGTGTCATAGGAATGATGATTCGATCTATAATGCAGTCAATTGAAATCTATTTTCTAGGAACAGTGATGGCGTTGACTTGATTTCCCTGTCCAGAGGAAGAAGGGAGTGGGTATTACAGCAGCAAGACAGATAAAAAGACAGCCAGGGTAGATGGATGGGATGTGGAGCATAGTCTGGGAAGCAATCTGTTTTAAGACAAAGAATGATGTTCTTTCTAACCTGATTGTTTGATTCTAAAGCATAATTTTGGCAAAAGACTTCATGGAGGCATGTGGGAAGATGGATAACTAGATGGGCTGTGAAACATGGTCTGGAGCTGACTGGATATAGTAGTCTAGTTGAGCTTGTAGTCAGTTACTCACCAGTAAAGACAGTTTAGCATCTGAAGGTTAGAGCATCCTATAATAATCAGTATGAGAGGCATATTGGATAGAGAGCTGGCCTTGGAGCCAGGAAGAACTGGATTCAACTCGTACTTCTGACACTAGCTGCATGACCCTAGGCAAGTTACTTAATCTCCCACTGGCCTTCTACTGCTCTCTAAGACAGGGGAATATTAACTTTTTTTTTTTTTTTGCAGTGGACTCTTTTGGCACTCTGGTAAAGCCTATGGACTACTTCTCAAAATAATGTTTTTAAATGCATAAGATAAAAGGCACAGAATTACAAAAGAAACCAATTATAATGAAATGGTTTTCCAAATGTTTAAAAAACAAGTTCATGGACTCCAGATTAAGAACTGTTGCTCTAAGACTCTAAGTTGAAGAGAAGGTACTAACCTTGCATTGGTAGAGTGAGTTTCGTCATGTAGTATCTCTTTACACTAATAAACTCAGTATAGGGAGTGACTTTCACCCACTAGACTGGACATATGTCTTCTGTCTTGCTTAACAGAATCTGCAAAAGTCTAGAAGGAGTCTTCAAATTGAAATCATCACCTTTCTTTTAGATCATGCTGTTTAATACATCCCACTTTGAGGTGTGACAGTGTCAGCAGCCAAGTTATAAGGACCCAAGGAAAGAAAAGGGTCAAGCAAAAGATGAAAACCCCTATTTCTTAAAGCTGGTTCCACTGCTACTTTTAGTCACCTGCCAGCTGAAGGAAAGGTTAAAGAGCCTAGCAGTAATTGGTAAGATTGTTAATGTCAAGTGATTCCTGGCTTTTTTTCCTTCCCCTTAACAAGGACCAAAGTTGTGCCTGTTCCAGGGCATCTGTCATTCTCCCCTTTCTGTCATGAAGGCAGGTATTGCCATCCTGCCTCTGTAACGATCTCTCAGTCTCAGAGTTGGTTTTCATTATACAGGGAGAGAGGAGAAAGCAGGACAGGGGAATGTGGAGGAGGAAGAAATCTGTTTTAAGACAAAGAATGATGTTCTTCCTAACCTTATTGTTTCATTCTAAAGCACAATTTTGGCAAAAGGCTGCATGCAGGCATGTGGGAAAATGGATAACTAGGTGCCAAGATTGATAACACAAGTCCCGTAGAACCCCCCTCAGTACTAAGGCTGTATGTGCCTAGATTCATAAGATGGTTATCAGAGATTTGGGATATATTTTTGTCTCTATCTCTAGCTTCTGTAAAGCAAGTCACCTATTATATACCTTATTTCCTTTTGTGTAAAATCATGTTAATTATTTTTAACTGTGTCTGGTTTTCTGAAAATTGTGTGTGTGTTACCAGACAGCCAGAGGACCCATTAATTCAAAGCAAAAGACATTTAAATTGTACAGCAAGATGAATGACAAGAAAGATTTCCTTCACGTACATAGGGGTGTATACTACGTGTAGTACAGGGTACCACAGCACCAGTTGGGGAGGGGTCACATATAAGGAAAACTTGTGGCTAAGGGACACACCTTGCTTGAGCATGTATATCAGGGTCCACTCCTGCTTTTGAGGCTGCAGGACCACCTATGTCCTCTGCTGATGTCACTGGGGTGAGTTGATTTATGAGCTGAAGTCTTTTGCTGCTTTATTCTCTCTGCCCTACTTCTGGCTGCTGGACAGCTCCTCTGAACTCTATCTCAGCATCTCTTTTTTTTTTTTCTGATGAATAACCCGCCTGCTTTGTTGCCCTGCTCTTTGCTGACCTTCAGTGACTGCATGGCCTCTTCTCCCCAGGAGGAGGGATGTGTCAGCTCTTTAGCTTGATAGCACTAGGCACCAGATTTAGCTCATTTGTGGCAAAAACTTCAGGCAGCAGGAGAAACCCGTAGGCATCTCTAAGTCTGTCTTATGAACTTGTATTTCTTTTCATTTTCTCCTTTGACTTCCTTAATTTCATTCTTATCTGAGTTAAAGTGGGAAGGTTCTCTATAATTTCTGTCACATACCTGGTCCCTGATGATCATTTCCCTTAGGCTCTACTTAGCAAACTGCAAAGTTTTAAAACTAGTTAAAATTGTGATGGGGATATTTCTTTCAAACTGCTCCCTCAGTTATGCTTCATTGTCTTCATGTTCCATGCCAATCACTGGAGCTGGACAGGGTGACCTTTGCCACCCCGCCCCCCCAAGTAATACAAATAGTTCTGTTCTGTATTTTGGCCTGCAACTGGCATTTATTAAGTATCTCTTATGTGCCAAGCATGGTGCTAAGTGCTAGGGATACAAAGACAGTCCTTTCCCTATTCCCTTGCTCTAGTCAAGGGAAAAACAGTGAAATCTGAAATGGATACAGTGGATCTCATCACATCAAAATTAGGATAATTCAACCAGACACTCAGACCACACCTACGTATCATGAAAGACAACACATTTCCATTTCTAAACTGAAACTTGGCTTAGGAGAGTGAGTAGATCTGTAATTTCATTGGTATAGAGAACTCCCAGATGAGAAAATTTCCTCCACCAAAGCTGATTGATGACATCATGGACCTACCCTAAGTACCCTTACATAATTTCACTTCTAACACTGGTAGAAGGAAGGTCTCTTCAACTTTGTGTCTTAGAGAATTGCACAGAGCACTGAGAGATTAAGTGATTTGGTTTGGGTCCCACACCAGGTAGGTCTCAGAGGTAAAACCAGAACTCAAGTCTTCTTGCCTCTGAGACCAGCTCTCTATCCACTATATCATGCTATATCTTGGCTTAGACCATTTCTTATTCTGGCTCATTCAATACCTCCATCTATATAGAAGCTTTTCTAGGCTCTAAAAGTGCTTCATTATGTCCCATGCATAAAGATCATATTCCAGCACTGATCTTTTATCTTGATTTGTACTTAAATGGAATTTTGGTGGTCTGAACCCTAATTATTATTCAATAAAAACTTGTCTTGGGCAAAAAACAAAGCTGTATTATTGTCACTGGCATTTCTGACATCATCCATAATATACTTTTCTTGTGTACATCCCCAAATAAACTACAAGAACCTGGAATTTCCTTTTTAGTTCCTAACTGAAAGTAAAGCAATTAGGAAATAGAAAAACTTGTTTCTGTGAGTTCCTGTGCCCACCTGGGGGTCCTTTAATTAGATTGCTAGCAAAAACATTTTTGCACAGAATTTTCTTTGCTGGTCACAGTCAATACTGCTTAATTTTTTTTAGCTGGGTAAAATAGTTTACATTCTACACACATCTCCTATTGCAGTACCTTGCTGTTTCTCAACTGAGCAAGGAGAAAAACTTAATCATCTGTCGATCTGAAGCATAAAAGGACCATTTTTTTTCTGAATAGCACCTATCATGTAGAGTCCTGATTTTTCTTTTTCTTGGAATGTTAAGCATGCATATGCAGGAGCTTAATAATACATGTAATTAAAAGTAAAAATTTAAACAGCTAGACACCAGCAACACTCCCATTCTTATTCTCACTCCCCCTCAAAAACTGACTAGAATCTTACTCCCTCAGTGGTGCCTTATGTAGCTGAGAGAGACTTGATTACCTATGGCTGAATATGCTAGTGATGGGCTACCATTGTTTTGTAAGAAATGAGCAAATAGATGATTTAAAAGATACATGGAAAGACATATAAGAAGTGATGTAGAGAGAAATGAACAGAACCAGAAAAAAACAATTTATACTGTAACATCAATATTTTTAAAATGAAAAAATTTGAAGACTTTTGTTAACTGAGGAATGAAATAATCAGTCAGGAGAATGAATTATCTAATAATAGCAGTACTATAAAGAAAAACAACTTTGAAAGCTGTAAGAACTACAATGACCATTCAAGATTCTAGAGGACTGATGTTGAAACATTCTATCCACTATCCTGACAGAGAGGTGATAGATTTAGAGTGCAGAATGAAACCTTTCACACAAAACCAATGAAGGGATTTGTTTTGCTTGATTATTCATATTTGTTACCAGGAATTTATTTTGCTTTTTTTCTCACTTTTTAAAAAGTGTAGTGGGGGCAGGATAAAGAGAATATAGATTTCTATTAATTAAAAGAAATTCAAAAATAGGGAGACAAAGGAAAAGAAAGGAATACTGAGAGGGTACTACCATCCTTTCAGATTTGAGTCGAGCCAGACTTATCTGGTAACTGTTCTCATCAGTGATTTCTGTCCCCATGAGATAATGTTTGTCCTCGTTTTACTATGTGGAACATTTTCACTACCCTACAAAAGAAAATACTTGGAAAGAGGACCATCATTTTCTGGATGTATTTTTGGTTCTTTCTATTGGTAGGTGATTGTAACAACAATGTTGCTAGCAGCTGCTGTGGAAGTGAAAGACCCAACAAGACCAACGACAAGAGCACACAGAAGGGCTGCCAGCCCAGGTTCTTTGATCTGCTTTTCTAAGGATAGCAACTTTAAGGGGTTAACAAGTTCACTTTAATTAAACCTACATATACCATTCACTTAGTTCAGGGGGAAAAGCCAGCACCCTGAACTTCAGAACAAATGCAAACAGAAATTAAAGAGACAGTATAAACAGATCAACAGATAGATTTCTGTCTGACCAAGTCATAGTACATAATTACTAGAGAATCATCAACATCTGGGGGTGAGGTGGGGGGGGCTTTCAACAGCCACCCAGAGTCTCATCACCAACACTCTTTCAATGAGTATGCCCCCCAAACAAAATACCAACCTCAGATCTTATATACACATCTCAGGGCCTTGGGGCACTTGATTGCCTCAGTTCTGAGAAACACTCAAACAAAAAACAGCAAAAAGTCCCATTTTACTTGCCATTACATTTGAAAGGCAATACTCATCAAAGGTACTTGATTGCCTCAGTACTGAGAAGCACTCCAAAACAAAAGAAAAAAGGGTCCCACTTCACCTGCCCAATTCAAACAAAGGTGAGGCTCATTAAAGGCACTTGGTTGCCTTAGCATTCCAAAAGAGAAGACAGCAAAAAGTCCCACCCTAATTACCATAACAGTGATCCATATTATTTCTCAATTCTTCCAACAAATAGAAGCCAATATGGCTGTCATCTAATATGATCATCTTCCTGAGTTCAAATCTGCCCTCACATTTACTAGTTGTGGCAAAAGCAAAAGTATTAGATGTTTAGTGCTGGTTTATTTCTTAGGGGTCTAATTTCCAAAATTCCCTAAGGAGGCAAGCCCCTGTGACCTCTCCTGATTTGATAACATGTGGCATTAGTCACTTGTATACAATCAACTCAATTCTTTATTAATAAATAAGAAGTTTCACTATAAATTTAAGTGATAGATTTTTAAAAACCAGACATCCTAGTACTTAAGTTTCCTCTTTGGGATCTTTTTCAGGAGGTGATCGTTGGATTCTTTCAATTTCTATTTTACCCTCTGGCTCTAGAATATCAGGGCAGTTTTCCTTGATAATTTCTTGAAAGATGATGTCTAGGCTCTTTTTTGATCATGGCTTTCAGGTAGTCCAATAATTTTGAAATTATCTTTCCTGGATGTATTCTCTAGGTCAGTGGTTTTTCCAATGAGATATTTCACATTGTCTTCCATTTTTTCATTCCTTTGGTTCTGTTTTATAGTATCTTGATTTCTCATAAAGTCACTAGCTTCTACTTGCTCCAAACTAATTTTGAAGGTGGTATTTTCTTCAGTGGTCTTTTGGACCTCCTTTTCCATTTGGCTAATTCTGCCTTTTAAGACACTCTTCTCTTAATTGGCTTTTTGGAGCTCTTTTGCCATTTGAGTTACTCTATTTTTTAAGGTGTTATTTTCTTCAGTATTTTTTTGGGTCTCCTTTAGCCAGTCATTGACTTGTTTTTCATGGTTTTCTTGCATCCCTCTCATTTCTCTTCCCAATTTTTCCTCTACTTCTCTTACTTGCTTTTCCAAATCCTTTTTGAGTTCTTCCATGTCCTGAGACCAATTCATATTTTTCTTGGATGCTTTTGATGTAGGCTCTTTGACTTTGTTGACTTCTTCTGGCTGTATGTTTTGATCTTCTTTGTCACCAACAAAAAGATTCTAGAGTCTGAGTCTGAGCCTGTGTCCTTTTACACTGTCTGGCCATCTTCCCAGCCAACTACTTGACCTTTGAGCTTTTTGTCAGGGTATGATTGCTTGTAGAGTATAGAGTGCTTTGTCCCAAGCTTTAGGGACTATGCTGCTGTTTTCAGAGCTACTTCTACACAGCAAGCTCTGCCACAGCAGCGCTCCTCCTCCCCCAAGAACTGCCAACCAGGATTGTGACCCAGATCTAAGCAGGGCAAAGCAAGCCCTGCACTCCCACTCTAGTCTGCCGCTTGATTCCTCCCACTGTGTGAGTCAAGGACTCTGGAAGCAGATGACACTGGAGCTCCACTGCAGCACCTCCTCCACCACTGCCAGGGCTGCTGGCTGGACCACTCTCTAACACAATCTAGCAGTTTACCCGCTAACCTGCTCTGTGGTCTTTGGTGTTTGTGGGTTGAGAAGTCTGGTAACTGCCATAGCTCAATGATTCATGGCCCTATGGCCTACTTCGGTTAACTCCCAGTCTGGTCTGTCCTGGTGCAGCCCATGTTGGGCTGCGCTCCATTCCCAGCACTATGTAATAGACCTTCCCCAGCAACCATCCAGGCAATCCTGGCCTTGAGACCTGCTTCTCTCCGCTATTTTGTGGGTTATGCAGCTCTAGAATTTGTTCAGAGCCATTTTTACAGGTGTTTGGAGGGATTTGGGGGAGAGCTTAAGCAAGTCCCTGCTTTCCAGCTGCCAGCTTGGCTCTGCCCCCCTAGAACTTAAGTTTCCAAATGGAAGTTGTCCGCTTTAAAATAGGTCACATTATACATTTATTCTAACAGTGTTGCCTCCTCTGATGAAACTCCTCTTGGAAATGTCCTAAAAACACAGACATGTTCTTGTGACTATCCTAGTTGGTAGTAAATCCTTGCCTTTTGGCAATGGTCTTAAGTTTCAGTAACTACCAAGAGGCACTTGGAGACACATCTGTGAATAAAGTAGGTAATCAAGTGGAAGGGTGTTATTTTGTGTCAAAAATGAGATGTGACTTGAAAGTAATTTAATTGAATTTCTGTAGTGGCTTGTAAACTGATCTTAATAAAAAGTCCAAGAGAAGATTTCTCCAAAATGGTTTGAACCATTTTGACATTGCTAAAATGAGTATATGGCTTTCCCAAGTGACAATTTTGAAAGCAGAGCCTATTTAAATATATAGCTCCTGGTAAAAAGTAAATAAATCTCCAGATTTTATAGTCCAAGCTCATATAGACATTTCTATTATGACACCCAATTAGAGAAGCTGCTATGAAATCACACTGCATTTTCGTCATGGGTTTATAAAGTGCCCAAAGGTTTTTTGACATAAATTAGTATATTCAAATATAGGTTAGCCACTTCAGGATTACCCAGTTTGTAGACAATCTACCTCATGCTTTGGGACTACCTCCTGTTGGCTTCAATTAGTGTGATCAGAAGAAATGTGACCTAATGTAAATGTTAGGCTAAGCAAAGCAAACTTAGGAAGGCAAACCTACTAAAAGTAGCATAGCATAAATCAAATAGCTTGACAATCAACCAATTATATCTAAATAACTCATGATTTGGTAGAACTCTAAAGTTTGCATAGTATTTTAGAATCAAATATAAAATAAATCTCTGGGTCATCTGTATTAGTTCGTCCCTCCAAGAACATGTCTACTTTAGAAGTGACTAGCTTCCCTTCAGGGATTGGGCCAGATAGGGCAGATGGTCCCCCTGAGAGGGTACCATCATCCTTTCAGATTTGAGTCCAGTCAGACTTATCTCGTAACTGTTCTCATCAGTGATTACTCTCTCTAGGAGATGACGTTTGTCCTTCTTTTACTATGTGTGTGGTGGAATTGTTTCACTACCCTATGAAACAAAGTACTTGAAAAGAGGACCATCACCATATTTCTTAACTCTTCCAACAAATAGAACCTAATATGGTTGTCACCTAATATGATCATCTTCTTGAGTTCAAATCTGACCTCACACTTATTAGCTATGGTCCTGGGCAAATCACTTAACTCCATTTTCCTCAGTTTCCTCATCTGTAAACTGAGCTGGAGAAGCAAATGGCAAACCATTCCAGTATCTGCGAAGAAAACCCAGATGAGATCATGAAGAGTCAGACATGACTAAAATGACACAACAATAATAACAATAAGCATTGTCAAAGTTTGGTCTCTGACCATCAGGTCTCAGGGGTGAAATACTTAAAAGGGCACCATCATTCCCTAGCAGCTTTCACTTTCCAGTAGAGTACACCCTGAGAGTGGGTTTAAGCAGACTGGTACGAGTTCTCATCAGTGGTCACTTTTTCAGGATTAGGTTTGGACCCTGTTTCCCTCAACTCCATCTTCCTTCCTATGGACACATGTAACATATATCCCCACTAGGGATAAAATATAGGGCAAAGTATAGGCTCTCTGTAGGATCTGATGTTGGTTTTAGTGTGCAGGTATGCTAAAGATACTGTTCTGGTCAGTGAAATCTTAAGTACAATGAATTCTTTCCTCACTCAAGTGCTTCTAAATGGATAGGTCCATTACTTAGCTGTTTCTGTTCTTAATGCATGAGTTATTCTTTGTGGTTTCCTGTGAAAGGCAATTTACAGTTAGGTGTTAAGTGCTTATTTTAGGTCACCTCAGTTAAAAATAACTTACTTGAAGAGGTATTCTATTCAGCAGCAATTCAATTCAGCAGTCGTTTATTAAATGCCTACTATGCTCCAGGCACTGTGTTGGGTCATGGATACCAAGATAAAATATCATCCAGCCTGTCTCTGCATTTGAAGAGCTCATTTGTATTTGCAGGGATATAATAGGCATAGAAAAGGATGAGGCAAAGTAGGGAGCAACGGGGGCAAAGAAGAGATCCAGACAAAGTGCTCCAGCAATATTTGAAGAGAGAGAGAACACTCAGTGTGAGAGATCAGGGAAGGCCACCCTGAAGAAGTAGCATCTGCACTGAGCCTTGAAGGAAGCTAAGAGTGCTAAAAGGTAGAGGCGAGAGGGAGTACATACCAGGCACGAGGGACAGCCTTTGAGAAGGTAGAGTTGGGAAAATGGAAGGTTGAGTTTAGACAAAAGCTAAAATGGTGGCTTCATTGGAATGTAGTAGATTGCATGAAGGGGAATAATGTAAAATAAGGCTATAAAAAATAGGTTGGAACCAGATTGTGGAGAGGCTTAAATATTAAGCTAAGGAGATTGTATTTTATCCTATTGAGGATAGGCATTTATGTGCTAGAGACTTTATTGTTTATTCATATATCTGTCTGACTGTTGTGTGTCTATTTATAGCAGAGAAGAGAAACAATCATATCTGTGCTTTAGGAAGATGCTTTTGGTAGAAGAAATATATTGGAGACAGGGAGAATACGTAGTCTCAGCCATTGTGGAACTCGTGGCCAAAAGAGGGAATAAGACACAAATATAGATAATTATAAGTTGTCCCCTTTAAAATAGAAGTTCATATTTCATAGTTTTATATTTCATAGTTCACTTCTTCCAACAGTGTTGCCTCCTCTGATGAAACTCCTCATGGAAATGTCCTAAAAACATAGAGAAGTTCTTGTGAATATCCTAGTTGGTAGCAAATCCGTGCCTTTTGGCAATGATCTTAAGTTTCAGAGGCACTTGGAGACACATCTGTGAATAAAGTGGGTAGTAAAGTGAGAGAGTGTCATTTTGTGTCAAAAATGAGATGTGATTTGAAAGTAATTTAATTGAATTTCTGTTGTGGTGTATAAACAGGTTTTAATAGAAAGTTCAAGAGAAGATTTCTCCAAAATGGTTTGAACCATTTTGGCACTGTTCAAATGAGCGCATGGCTTCCCCAAGTGGTAATTTTGAAAGCACAGCCTATTTTACATACAGTAGTACACGATAAGTATATGGGAGAGTTTCAAAATAAAGTGTTATAATTAATTAAATAAATACACACTCTCTAGCACATAGGAAAGACTAACATATGGAAGTCATGGACAAGAATCACATATGATTAAAAAGTTTCAGTGTGTAGAAGATGAAGTAATGGTATTGATAAGTACATAAATGGATCAGAGCATCAAAATGCGATAAAAGCAGTGAAGGTCATTAAGGCATCATTTTGGGGGGCAGGGTTGTAAATGATAATTGACATCAAGAATTAGAAGGACTATTATGAGGAAGGAGTGGAATAGACTTATTTTGGCAAAGTATGGGATGGGCTAGATGGCCTCAGAGGGGCTTTGTAACTCTGACATTCTGCATTTGCTTTTGTGAAATGCTACTACTAAGTCACTGCATGCAAATTTGTTTTCAAGAGGCTTTGCAGGGCAGATGACTATTGATTGCAAGAGGAATAGGGATAAATGGGATAATCCCCAGAGGTGACTTTAGTCGATAGCTTTAACCTTCTCCCAGTTCTAAGTTATGCTAGGACTTGGATTTAAATTTAAATGTCGCCTTCTTCCTTTTTACAGCTTTTGATCAGAATTCAAGGAAGAAATGGTGCAGGGAGTCCACAAAGTGTTTGACCAGAGTTCACTGTGGCTGATTTTGGGGGTTATTTTGAGGAAACTGAGGCAGGAGATGATTAAGCGAGATACTGAAGGGTATGCAGTACAGTCCTGCTATAACCTGTATTGTGATTTCTGCCTTCCCAGCTAGATCATAATCTCCTTAAAGAAAGGGGCCTTGTATTGGGATGATGTTGCTGTGATAAGGAAAAAGATTACCTTGTATTTATATCTTCTATGATAAAAAGAGCAATAGCTGGAGTTGCAAGATTCCAAGGTGAGTCCTGGGTTTGAGTCGCTTGCTAGCTGTGTGACCTTGATACAGCACAACCTGTTTGAAGTTCAGTTTCACCTGTATTCCATGAATACTAGTAGTTATATTATTTACCTTGCCAGGGTAGTTGTGAGGGAAGCCCTTCGAAAGCTGCAATTGTTGTTGTTGTTGAGTCCTTTCAGTCATGTCCGACCTTTCGTGACCCCATTTGGGATTTTCTTGGCAAAGGTACCGGAGTGGCCTACCCTCCCCTTCACCAGTGGATCCATTTTGTTGGCAATTAGAGGTTAAGTGACTTGTGGTGAAAGAGTAAGGCAATAACCATGTGGATGATAATGGCCAGAATGCCTACGTGGCTCTGTATCTCAAAGTATGCAAGACTCTCCACATAGAGGGTAGAAGAAGGAAACCATTGATTCAGACACTGGAGAACCAGATCCCACAAGCCATTTATCCAGTCTACCACAGCAGTAAAATATTCCACACACAATAAACAATCTGGAGCTTCGCCACCCCAAAACCTCTCCAACCCCCTGAGTCTGCCTGTTCTAACAATCATGAGGGCGGCCATTAGCAGCCATAACATCTCTCTCTCTCCCAGCGTTTCCTGTGACATAACTTCCTTTTCCTGTCAGGAAGCTCCTCCTATCACATGTGACCTAGGCTTCCTTTGACATAAGCAGGTCACATGACCTACTAATGGGTAGGAAAGATCTTCATATCTAATTGCTAATACACCAGGGTCACACAGCTAGGAAGTGTTTGAGGCTGGGTTTGAACTTGGGTCTTCCTGACTCCAGGCTCAGTGCTCTATCCACTGAGCCACAAGCTGCCCCTTGAAAACTGTAAAGCAACATAGTGCATATAAATTATGAAGTCTGTTACAGTTTATAATGTTCTTTACATACATTATCTTATTTAATATTTAATATAATTCTACATATTTAATATATTCCATAGGGCCTGGCTCAAGTATAGGTACATTGTAGCCACTGAATAAGTGTTTCCTCCAGGAAAGCATGAATTTTGCCAATTCTTGATAACATTGATACTGACTACTTGTGTCATGTGGACAATTTAGAGCAACCAGGTGGCACAGAAGATGCCACCTCAGACACTTCCTAGCTATGTGACCCTGGGCAAGTCACTTAACCTCTGATTGCCTCACTTTCTTCAATAGTAAAACCAGAATAATAATAGCATCTACTTCCCAGAGTTGTTGTGAGGGTCAAATGAAACAGTATTTGGAAAGCACTTTGCACAGTATCTGGCATGGAGTAGATGCTAGCTATATTATTATAAATGATTACTCTGAGGATGTATATGTAGCTCAGTTTTAATTCCCTGCCATCATGCGCTGCCTCCTCTCTTCATCAATAGACCTATGCTCAGAAAATGAAAATTAATTTTAGCATTACCTTAATTAAGCTATTCAGGTAAATCTGCACAAATAATAGAAAACATAACATTCATTATAAAATCAAATGGAAATCATTTTTGGTAGGATAATTGTTGCTGTTTCTGCCTAGCAAGAAAGATAATTGAGTATTGACTTTATATTATTATTATTATTTTGAATCTATGATTTGATCAATGTAGGGAGCTCACAGTTTGGAAAGCTTTTTCTGCCTTGCAGATCAGCGGTTTTTCTATAACTCACATATCTCTATAACTTATAGTTTTAGAGTCATCTGGCATCTCTGAGAGGTTAAGGGGATTTGCCCATGATCACACAGAGAGCGTGTGTTACAGGGAGAAATTGAGACTATGTCTCCTTGATTTGTCTCTAAGACCCTTACTCAATGTCCTGGGCCATAGTGTTTCTTACTGAGTATTTTAATTATATTTCTCTGTTTGGTAGTATTTAACTGTGACTAATTAAGAAGACCATTCACCCCACCCCATTTTATTTCCATTCTTCCAGCCTCCAAGAAAGGGAGCAATCACTCAGCTTGGCTATCAAAGAAACTACTTCAAAGGTAAGTTCCCCCAAAATATCATTTTTACCAACCACATATAAAATATGAAGAAATTGCTTTCTTAAAATACACCTGAAATTTGAGAAGATATGTGTGCATATCCATACATATTGTGTTTCTCCCTTTTTATCTATTTCTTGTGTAGACCGTAAAATGTCAGAGCTGTATGTAGCAAATGAAAATTCTGAGAGATAGGGTTTCTAGGTAATTAATGGTCAATTTATTAATTAGTTTAGCCAATAATCAGTAACTTAATGGTTAGTGGTTTTCTCTCAGTAACCAAAGATGCCAAGGGAGACTCTGAAACAGCTTAAATCAGGTGTGTACTTTCTAACAGGGAATTCCCCTGACAAGTGAAACTCAGCCCTGATTGGTGGACATTTAATGAGGTGGGTTAAAAACATAGCTTCATGATAATTCTCAGCAGGCTCAAGGCATCTGGGCAGGGGACACCACTTCCATCTGGACCTCTCTGTCTGGTTTCACGATCAGGATCTCTCTAAACTCTGATGGAGGAGACCAAGGACAAAGGGATATGTCCTGATTAAGAGATCTAGCTGAGGCTGGCTTCTGTTTACAGAGTAAACAGAAAGTAAGGTTCTCTGCCAAGAAAGATGTCTTGAGGTTGAGAGAAGATTACCTTACTCAGTTACATCCTTCAAAAACTGACCTTTTCAGGAGCAGAATCTTAACAAAAATAGGAGGAAAAGAATTGATTGCAAATTAATAATTAGTTATTAATATAATTGTTCAATATCGATTTCTCTCATTTAGATGAGTTTAGTCTATTAAGGTCATTTTGTGATACTGGAAGATAACCTAAAAGAGTCAGGTGCCAGAGAAGCTTTCTGTGGTTGTGTTTCTGGCTCTATGGATTTATTGGCCTTTCCTTTAGAAATATCTGTCAATTTTATGAAATGGGAAAAGGTACAGTTAAATTCCTTTACTTTAAAAGACTTTTGGTACAGGAACAATCATTAAAAGTTAATTACTTTTTCTACGAAGAAGGCAGGGTTCAGACATCCTTACAAACACAGAAAAAAGGTAAAGTACATTTTCCATTCTTTCTGTTGGTCTGAGAACTGCTCTGTCTGCCTTTTATAGTTCTTCTCTAGGACTGTAGTTTGATCTTGGAAGAATTTAGTATTTCCTGTAAGTGTAAGAGTTAAACCATCTCGTTTCTTAAAGTGATGGGAAGATGTCCCATTTGTCCAAGAGAGGCACACTTTCTATCCTGGTCCCTGGTCCCTGAGGGCAGGAACTATCTTTTGTTTCTTTTTGTATCCTCTGCACTTAGTACAATGCCTGACAATAGCAGGCACTTAATAAATGTTTATTGAACTGAATTTTCTGAGTAGACCTGAAACCCTGGAAAAGCAGTCTTAGCATAAGATCCCTAAATAAGCTGTAGATAAGCTGAGAAGGGAGGCCAGGTGACTGGGGATGATCATCAGGTTAAGTTGGGAACAGGGCCCTTGGCATCAGTCACTTTTCTCAGTCTTAGATATGGGTTCACAGTGGGCTGATACAGGCAAGGGAAAGAAAAGGCTGATTGTCAGAAGGTGAAATAACTTCTCCCTGGGGATGGAGGAAGTCTATCCTTCAAGCTGGAAGGGACCTCAGAGGCCATCTAGCTCACCATTATTAAATGAGATAATATTTGTAAAGCACTTAGCATGACACATTGTAGGCACTTAATAAATGCTTGTTTTTTCCTCCCTCCCTCTTTATTTCATAAATGGGAAACCTGAGGCCAGGAAACTCATGTGACTTATCCAAAGTCAATCAGATAGCAAATATCAGAGGCAGGATTTGAACTCAGGTACTCTGACTTTACAATTAGTCTTCTTTCCATGGTACTATGCTGCTTACAGATGCGAGAATTTACCTGCATTTGGAGTTGAATATCTTAATACTCTGCATTTGGCTTAACACACACACACAAAAAATGTTACCTGCCCCTAGCTTAAGTAAAGCTTCCCATGAATTTACAGGCAAGTTATAACTACTTTTTCTCAAGCTCTTTCGGACTCTGAGAAATGTAAATGTAGGAAGAGGAATGAACAGATGTTCCTCAGGGTCCACTTTTAGTTGAAAATGCCAGTAGGTTGCTAGATCCAGGGTTTGGGGTCCTGGTTTTGTGCCCCCTTGAGATGAGTGTTGAACATGACTCATTACTTTCACTTGAGGGTCATGGGACACTCATGAGGCAGAAAACAACACAGCCCTTCTTTTGGTAGACCCAGGGAAGGCCTGGCAACTCAGAGGCCTAATGTTCTATGTACAGTATGTATGTCTTCCATTCTTTGGAATTTTAAATAAGTTTATAAAAATGGCTACTTTGGTCCAGAGAAAGCCTGGTGACTTAGAGCCATAAATTTCCCTGTACAGTTGGACCATTCTTTGGGATTTCAGGGTAATTTCAAGTCTGCCTTGGACTGCTTTGGGTGGATTACTTTTGGATGGCTACTTTGGGTTAGAGATGGCTAATTTCTTTCCTAGTGAAGAGTTTAAACATCCTTTCTACTTAGTACACCTATCTACCTATTGTGTGACCTGCCCAAAACCAAGGTAATTAAGAGATAAATGAGATAGGAGAATGAGTTGAAAATAGACTATCTGGAGATTGGTGAAGATTAGATTAATGCAGCAGCAACTGAAAGTATGTACAACTGCAATTTAATAAGGAGATTTATAAATCTCATTTTATATTAACAGTGACAGCTTGAAAGATAGATTTGTTCAACAAAGGAGTGGCTGACCCAATTATGATTAACAGAGGCTGTTAACTAAAATAAGAAAGAGTGTACATAAATTAGATGAGACATAAGAATTATGGCCAGTGCTTTAGAGTTAACAGAAATGTTCTCAACTGCCCTAGTAACATTCTTAGTCGAGTGACTGTAAAATGTAATTCAGCTGGGCTCTGAATGATCCCCAGGAGAGAGAGATGGAGGTGAAAATGTATCTAGGACATCTGCATTGTAATTCCATGTAGTGGAACATTGAAAAACCTCAGAGCCCTGGAAGGTTATTGAAATCTATTGTTTTGGACACGTCAGTACTCTAACACTGACAGAACTGGCTTTGGTTTGGAGAAGATGCTGCCACATGGTCTTTTGGCTCCCTGAAAATTAGCAGAGATGATCATGAGTTTGTAGAGGGAAATGATGGGTGATATTAATCAAGACTGTAGAGGTTTGTCCTCTATCTAAAAATAATCTCACTTTCTGTCCATAAGAATCAAAACGATGGAAGATGTTTGTGTCTGGAGAGATGTAGGCTCTTTTATGTAATAGGACGGAATATTTGTTTTGGGCTTTTTGTTCCCAATTGGATTAATTTTAGCTCTTGAACACATTTCAGATTTCTAATGAAAGAGCATAGCTGCTAATTTCAAGGCTTCTCATTAGACCAGTGTCTTTTGTGCAGTGAGAAAACACCCCTATTGGCTCATCCATTGTTATTCAATCAGTATTGTGTGCACTTGAAGGAGTGTTTGTTTGCCTGCTTGGCTCCTTACAACCTGGATACATACGGATTGAATATGGGACTTTCTCCTTATATTAAAAAAAAAAAAAGACTAAGTGAGGAGAACTCAGAAAAAGATACCTGGGATGTAAGATTTTTGTTGTTTAAGTAAAAATCTAAGAAACAATAGAAGCAGTGTGTGCAGTAGTACCAAAAATCCTAATGATGAAACCTACACGTTTTACTGAGACTTCCCGACCTATTTATAAAATCCATATTTTGGAGGAAGTGGGATGGCATCAGATGGCATCAACTAAAACCCATCACAATTCAGTGTAGCCATTGGAGTTCTGGTTTAGGTCTGCTGCTTGATGAGGGTAGCCTTTCAATGCCATTCTGGTTTTGTAATGTGGTTATTGGGTTGCGGGTTTCAGTCATGGGCTAGCCCGGTGTGTGTTTTTGAGTATTTTCCATGGGACTCCCACTGTAATAGAATGTTGAGTTCCATTTGTCAACTCAGAGACTCTCCAGAGTTTTCAGTGGATTGTTCTTGACTTACTAGAATGAATTATGGATCCTGGCTGTCTGCTTCCGTTTAGGTTTGTACGAGTCAGAAACTGTGCAGCTCTTTGAGGAGGAAAGTGAATGAAATCGAGACCCAGCTACCAGCCTTGCTTGAAGCCAAAATGCTTGCCATTTCAGGTAAAGTGAATGGGACATTAAAAGTAAAGGGAAGTTGAAAGGAAACATTTAAGGGGACTCATTGAGAAACACTTGTTGATAAGACTATGAGCTCTTACTTAAGGTTTTTTCAACAACTTGTTTTGATTTTCTGTTTTGAGTAGTATTTGCTTCTATGCTGCTATTGACTTGATCTCAAAGCACTTTCAATGGAATCTTATGTTTACATAGCCTCACCCCATTAAAGAGATGTAGAAATAGTGCATCTCCTTTATTAAGGTATGACTTTATTGTATATGAGTGTACATACACAAAGTTGATATTAACTTCATTTACTTATTTGATTATTCATTCATTCATTTGCTCACTCACTCCACTTTTTTTTTGTTTGTTTTTTGTCTACAACTGAAGCTTCTTAAAGATGCAGGAACTCTATTTCCTCTGTATTCTGCTTCTTCCCTGCAACTCTTAGCTTGGTGTCAAACACCTGGTGGTTTCTTAATGTGATTTGATAATATTCCTGTTTTACAGATGGAGAAGTGAAGGCATTTTAAATTAAAGAGATATGTCTATTAAGAAGGCCATTCATGGAGATGGGCATAGCTCTTAGAAGTATGAGCTTCCATTCTGAATATTCAATGACTATACATCCTCCTCATTTGATAATTACTAGCCAATATATTTCAAAATGTCCACAAACCAGGTGCTCTGAAGACAACATGCTACTTTCCATTTATACAATGCTTCATAATATGCTTTCACAAGCATTATTTTTTTTTGATCCTCACAAAAACTCTGTGAAGTGGGTAGCTATCAGTTGAGCTTTGTCCTTCATTAGGATCAATCATGGAAGCATATTGTGTCATTTCAGTTGTTTCTGTCTCTGTGAGTCCATTTGGGGTTTTCTTGGCAGAGATACTGAAGTGGTTCGCCATTCCCTTCTCCAGCTTGTTTTACAGATGAGGAACTGAAGCAAACAGGGTTAAGTGACTTACCCAGGGTCACACAGCTACTAATAAGTGTCAGAGGCCAGATTTGAACTCAGGAAGATGAGTCCTCTTGACTTCAGACCCAGAGCTCTGTACCACCTAGCTACCCTATTATATTTGACAGATGAAGGAATGGAGTCACAGATAGATTAAGTCACTTGCCTGAGGTTAACCAGCATTAGCTGTGTGGCATGTGCATGATTAGAACCCAGGTCTCTTCACTCAGCCCCCTGCTAACCCTAATGGTTCAGGATTCTTAACCTGAGATCTATGAATTTGTTAAAAACAATTTTTATAATAGATTTCCTTTGTAATATTATGTATTTTGTGTACTTAAAATATTCTGAGAAGGGATCCATGACACACACAAAAATATTAATATCTCTTGCACTAAGATCATGGAAGCCATCCCAACAGAAACCCTTGGTACAGTAGATAGAGTACTGGACTTAGAACCAGGAAGACCTGAGTTCAAATTTGACCTTAGATGTTTACTTGCTATGTGACTCTAGACGAGCCATTCAATCTTTCTATTTTTCTTCAGTTTTCTTGGGAGGAATTCTGACTTAAAGGCTTCTAAGGTCCCTCAGCCCTAAATCTATGATCTTCTGATCTTTATTAATGTCCAGATTCATGAAAGATTATATGTGATCATGGGAAACTAGTTTAGTTCTATAATGAAGGCACTGAATATTTGCTGAGTTTTATAGGTTAGATGAACCCACAAACCCATCAACTTCAGAAGAACCATAAAAATTTAACAAAAAGGTATAATAATTACATGTATGGGTTTTAAATGACATTTGAAAATGGAATACAGTAATTGGCAGCTTCTGCTCTTCAGATCATTAAACAACTAATGTTGGCAGCTAAAGAGCAATTTGGTCCTTGGCGCAGTCATGCGTGTTATTTACAACCAGAGAAACAGTGAAATGTGAATGTGGGGCCGGCTTGTAACAGCTTTCCATGTCATTTACTTGAAATTACTGCCCCATTTACAAGGAGGGGGAACAAGATTGAACACAATTTTGATTCTGAGTTAGACCTCTTGTCTTTGTCAATCAGTCAGTTTACTCCCGGAATACAGCCTAAGTGGATGCCTCTCCATTAACAGAGGGAGGCAGCAGAGATGTACCATGTTCAAATGTGAATAGCATCTTTTTCAAATGTCCAGGAAATGGATATTTGCTATGTAGAGCATTGTATGTGAGGGCACATGGGTTGAGAACGTTGTGTTTTTTTCTTTTTTAAATCCTGTTGATCAGCTGGGAAATCTGGTAACTCAGATCTGTATTAAAGTTTAAGTAGGTGGTGCAGAGGATAGAGTGCGGGGCCTGAAGTAATAAAGACTCATCTTCCTGAGTTCAAATCTGGCCTCAGACACCCACTAGCTGTGTTACCCCAGGCAAGTCACTTCACCCTGTTTGCCTCAGTTTCCTCATCTGTAAAATGAGCTGGAAAAGGAAACAGCAAACTACTTCAGTATCTTTGCCGGGAAAACCTCAAAGAAGGTCATGAAGAATCAAACATGACTGAAACAGTTGAACAATGACCATTCAATAACAACAAACAATATTCACAACAATATTAGCATTCATATGGTGCTTTAAAGTGTCCTTTTATCCTCACAACAACCCTGGGAAGTAGATGCTATTATTATCATCCCCATTTTACAGATGAAGAAACCAAGGCAGACACAGGTTCAGTGACTTACCCAGGCTCACGCAACTGGTTCAGTATTTGTCAGCTACACTTTGGATCCCTCTAGTAAATTGCTCACTTTCAGTCCTATGTTAGATGGAGCAGTTCCTTTTGAAATATGCCTCCCTGCCATTGTTTGGTGGAGGCAGTTGTCATCCTTTGGGATAGCATCGTTGATGTTATAGTCTTGTTTCTTTTCTTTGAAGGCGCTTTCACATGACAGAATGTGACAGTGGGATTAAAGAGCTATTTTCCCCTCTTACTGCATTTCTTCTCCCTACCCTGTGTCCTGTCATCAGAGCTGTCCCTCTCTACCTCCACCTTTTCTCACTAGACCCTTCGGAAAGAGGGTTGATATGAGTCGGTGGAGTGTCCCCAGTGCAAGCATAGGGAGGCTTGTGTCACTGGAACCATGTCTGGACTAGATACCCAACTGGGTATCCCCAGGTAGGACACAGACTACACTTGGCCGTAGAAGCAGTGCCGTATAGATGATCGGTTCTAGAGTGCTATCAATACTATGCCTCAGCTACATCATAGGTTGAATTTACTTTTGTAGGCTGGAAAATAATGATCCCTTCTAACATAGTTTCTCTGGCAGAATGTGTTCTGTGTTTAAGGCAACTGACTTGCAAACACCACTAGAAAAACTTCCTTTTGAATAAAGCCATTTGTAAGTTAGGACCACCCTATGCTAACAAAGCCAGAGCCCCATTGTCTGACTGTATTTGCATCTGTCTTAGGGAAGAATACAGGGCCATGTTCAGGATTTCTTCTTGGAGTACTTGTGCCTTAGGAAGGGAAGAAAAAGTAGAGGTTCAGTGTTTAAGGAGCTATAGTTCTTTGGCTTGGATATGGAATACCTAAGAAAGGAGAATTCTCTCTGGTTCCAATGGGCTATGCAGCTGCCATTCTTTCTGCAGTTATACACCAACAACCAAGTGCTCTTGGGATAAATATAGTGGAAGAAATCACTTAGAGGACGAAAGGTTCTATTTCTGTTCTCATTCTTGCTCTCAGAATGAATGAATCCAGTGTTGTACTTTTTATTTCCAACGGCTTGGTTTTAGATGGTCTTTCTATAATGGAGCTGTGGACAAAACCCCAGTGCTTCTCAAGGAAAGAAGCTGGGGTTTTGATATGGCCTCTGCCACTAACTGCTTCTCTAACCTCTGGTATATCAGTTCATTCCTCTGGAATGAACTCATCAATAAAATGAGAGGGATTGGGCTAAACCATTTACAAATTCTCTTCTAACTCTATGATTCTATGACATACAATTGACTGATAGACATAGCATTTTCTAGCAATGCTAGATCAAACAAGGACTATTTCTGTGGATCTTGTGTTAACTATGTGAGACACATAGTTCCTTACCAAGGGATGAGTACTGACTTTGAAAAGTCACCAATACTTACCTAGGCCCCTCTTGAAAAATTATGAAAACTATGCAATGGAATACTATGTTGGGGCTACCAACCCACAGATATGAAAGCACTTCATTATGATTTTGGAAAACCAGACGAGGAGAAGATTCTAGAGCTGGTGTGGCACATTTCACAGACCCAAAATGGTAGCAAATGTTTCTAAAAAGTGTGAAATTTTTTCTCATTGTCTTCAAAGGAAAGAGAGGCAGTCTGGTACCATGGAGAAGTGATGGATTTGGAATCAGAATACTTGGGTTTGAACCTTGGCTCTGAATGTTACTAGTGTATGACTTTGGGAAAGCCACTTCATCCTGTTAGATTATGATTTCCTTGAGGGTTAGGAGTGTCTTTTGCTTTTCTTCATATCCCCAGGGCTTAGCACAGTGTCTAGAACATGATAGATACTTAATGCATGCTTATTCAATAACTAATTGATCTTTCTGGGCCTCAGGTAATAGCTTAAGAGAGCACATTGAACATTTATCCATGCTACTGTAGCCTTTAGCCAGAACATCTAAACAGAAACAGACAGAATCAAAGGGGTTTCGTAATCTTTAAGGTTTGCTTCCACTTTAGTCTGGTCTGGTGTTTAAGAAGACCAAGACCATGTAGGGCTGAGTATCTGCGTGTGCGTGTGTGTGCGTGCGTGTGTGCGTGTGTGTGTGTGTGTGTGTGTGTGTGTGTGATTGAGAAGTAGTGAATCTGAATATAATCTCCTCCCTACCTCTTCTCCATGGAGCTTGTGGTCCTTTGGCCACCAATGTATGCTATGACTGTGGATTACTATTAGATCTTTAGCTTAGAAAGCCAGAGCTTTCTTTGAAGTACCAAAAATTTGGTGATGCTTTGAGCATTGCTGAGGCAAAGATGTTCTCCTTGCATAGGCCATACAGAGTTGTGATCAATTTGGTCTTAAGAGGAGCAATTCCAGCCAGTTCAATGTAATTTTTGATCAAGCCGTAGGATGCTGATTGTTCATTTGTTCTTGCAAAACATGCCCTTTTACATTAACTATGGTTTTCATCCAACTTGTAAGATTGCACCCTTTTTTCTTCAGGAAGATTCTTTCTATCATTTCAGCGTTCATTAATCCTTAATTGCCAACTCCATCCTACTCCCTAAGGTCAAGCAAGGTACCAGGCTTGTCATGGAAAAGAGGTGACAGAAAGCAGAACTACTTAATTCCTATTTTAATTCTGTTTTCTCTACCCAGAAGAATGATAGAATAAGAACTCAAGAGGGACTAAAAAACCTATGATTTCATCAGTAGAGGAAACTCTTAGATGAGGAAAATCCCTCTACCAATGCAGGTTGATGCCTTCTTTTCAACTTATAGTCTTAGAGAATTTTCTAGAACACTAAGAGGTCAAGTAACTAAGATCATGTAGCTAGTATGTGTCAGAGACAAGATTTGAACCCAGGACTTCCTGGCTTCTAGTCTAGTTCTATAGTCACTATTCTAAGCTGCCTTTCTAGATTGAGAATGATAGATGAAAAATGGCCAAGAAAGAATTGAAATCCAAAATAAGTATGATGATAGTAAGAGAATACTGAATTGCCTTCAATGAGTTCAGGTCACCTGGCATGAATAAACTACAACTACAACTTAAGGGACTGAAAATCTAAGAATATAGTTACTGAACTGCTATCAGTAATTTTTAAGGCACTGTCATTGACAGGAGAGGTGTTGCAATGCTGGACAAAATGGGTATTTTTTTAAAGGAAAAGAAGGTATAAATTGGGAATATATATATATTTTTAATTTTTATAAAGGGAAATAAGATATATCTTTCTTTTTAATTTTTAATTTTTATTTTCAGTTTTAAATTTATTTCCTCTCTCTAGCCCTCCTTCCCTCACAAAAAGGCAATATGATGTAAAGTATGTATTTCAAAAAGTATTCAAATTTCATTTTGTTATTATGAATGTAACAAACGTGAACAAATATGAAAATTTTCCTTATATGAAGAATGAACTTTCATTTTGTGCAGCATAGTTTCTTTATGTATTTAAAATTTAACTGGATCATTCAAACTATACCCTGTTTGTGTTCCCTTCTGAACTTCCTTCTGCTTTGCTATTTATTTTAAAAAACAAATCATTGACATTTTTCTTTCTTTTTTTTAAGGTATCACTATTACTAACCCTTCACACCCTCTTTGTAACAAGTAAGTATAGTCACTCAAAACAAATCCACACATTGGCTATATCTACAAATATAGTTCTCATTCTGTACCTCTAGCCCATCAACTCTCTGCCAAGAAGTGGGGAGCATGAATTCATTTTCAGTCTTCTGGAGTAGGGATTGCTCATAGTTCCTAACTCTTTCAGAGTTGTTTTAAAATTATACTCTTGGTTCTGCTCACTTTGTTTTGCATCAGTTAATATATCCCTCTTGTTTCATTATTTCTTATGATAAAATAAGATTCCATTATATTCATAATATCCACATACCACAATTTGTTCAAGCAAGTAAATTATTCCACAAATTATAAATACCAACTTTGTCTAAAATTCTTTGCTACAATTAAAAGTACAGCTATATATCTTTTCATACATATGGGTCCTTTCTCATTATCTTTGATTTCTTTGGAGTATAAGCCTAGTAGTGATATTGCTGGGTCAAAAGGGGTATATACATGCTTTAGTGACTTTTTGAATACAGTTCAAAATTAGTTTCTATAGTGGCTGAATCATTACACAGCTCCACCAAAGGCATATTAGTGTATTTGTCATATTATAGTCCCTCTAATCATTGTCATTTTCCTTTTTTTTTTTTACCTTTGTCAATATTATGGGTATGAGAGAAAATCTAAGAGTTGTTTTAATTTACATTTCTTGTTTTAATAGTAAATTAAAGCAACTTAAAATTTTTTATACTTTGAATTTCTTCCCTTATAAGCTTCATGTTTCTATTCTTTGAACATTTATCTTTTTGGGAATGGCTCTGGTTCTTATATATTTGTATTGGCCATCAGACTTTTAGCAGAGAAATTCCCTGAAGGGATTTTCTCCCAGTCAGTTTCTCCTATAATTCTAACTGCATTGATTTATCAGTAAGGGAAAAAAATATTACATTTTATGAAATCAAAATTATCAAATCCTCTCTATTCCTTTTTTTTATCAAGGACTCTTTCCTTATCCACTCCAGTCATTTTCAGTCATATTTCACTCTTCTTACCCCTATTGGGGGTTTTCTTGGCAAAGACACTGGAGTGGTTTGCCATTTCCTTCTCCAGCTCATCTTAAAGATGAGAAAAATGAGGCAAATGGTTAAATGGCTTGCTTAGGGTCACACAACTGTAAGATAATTTATACCTATTTCTCTAATATGTTTATGATGACCCTTTATGTCTAGTCCATTTGGGGATATTTGGAGCTTATTGTGATATGGTGTGAAATGTTAATCTAAATTTAATTTCTGTCAGACTGCTTTCCAGTTTTTCCAGCAGTTTGTGCAATATTGAGCCCTTGCCCCAGTAGTTGGAGTGCTGGGTTTATCAAATACTGTACTACTGTGTTCACTTTCTTCTGGATTTTGTCTACTAAATATGTTCCATTAATCACCTTTTCTATTTCAAATTGTAGTCTGGTGCATTTGATCTTGAATTCTTGTAAAATTCTGGAATGCGTTAAGGGGATCATTTATGAATGTTTGGAAAAGGAAGTTTTGATTGCTATAAGCTCACATGGATTCATTAAGAATAGATTGATCTTGTTTCCTGTTTTTACATACTGAACTGGTAAGTTCATAGAATGCTATAGTCATTGTATAGGATAATATAGCATGAGATCATAGGTTTAGAGTTGTAAAGGACCTCAGAGATCATCTAGTCCAACCAGCTAATGAGAAAACCAAGGCTAGAGAGTTGACCAAGATCACACAGCCAATAAAGAGATGGGATTCAAATCTAGGATTTTTGATGCCAAGTCCGTTACCCTTGGCACTGTATTTCACTTCCTCTCATTCTTGGACATCAGTGTATTATATATCTTCTGGATAAGACAGAGAAATGTGAGGTGGATAATGGCACAGTTAGGTGGATTTTGAACTGGTGGATTTATTATCAACAAAGATTAATGGATCATTTTCAAGCTGGGGAGACATCTCTAATGATGCACCCCAGGGAGTTATCTTTGGCCATGTTCTGCTTAATATTCTTATTAATGATTCAAGCGAAGGCATAATAGCATATTTACCAAATTTGTAGTCGATGCTACACAAATTTTGGAAGGATATGGCTAACAGATTGAATGACAAAATTGGGATCCAAGAAGATCTGGACGGGCTGAAATCGTTGGCTAACACTACCAAGATGAAATTTAATATGGATAAATGTAAGTTACTTCACTTAGATTGAAAAGTACAGGATAGAGGTGACATGAATAGAGAGCAGTTCAAGTGAAAAAAAAGTTAAAGGGGTTATTGGATAGCAAACTAAATGTAAATTAATAATGAGGCATAGTAGCCAAAAAGAGCTAATATCATTTCTGTGTTGTATTAATAGATGTATAGTATCCAGAATGATAGAAGTAAATTTCCCATTATTCTTGGCTCTGATCTGACTATGTATAAAATGTATTGTATCCTGTTCTGGGTGCCATGTTTTAGGATGTCCATGGACAAACTGGACAGGATCCAGGATAGTACAACTGGATGCTGAAGGGACCATATAAGTAACCATTGGACAACTGGTGAGAGTTAACTGGATCTCTAGCTCCTGTCTTAGGGCTATGCTGTTCTGATTTATGAGAACTCACTGTATATATACATAGCTTGGTCCCAGCCAGCCAACTATGCTTCACAACTGTCTTTTGGTTATTACCACTATGGGACTATATTACTGCCCTGCCCCCCCCACCACTTCCCACTTCTTACTCGTACAACAATAGTCAAACCAGTGCTACCATTGCTTTTGAAAAAGACATGTCAATTGATTGCCAGATTTGAACTCTGGTCTTCCTGATTCCAGACCCAGTTCTCTATCTACTGTGTTGCCTAGTTGCCCTGGTGAGGAATAGAAAATGTTTATTTCAGTTTGATTAAAAAAAAGTGACCTTATTTGGGAGCTGTGGGAAAATGTTTTATACTACTATGGAAGCCTGACTGATCACAAAAGAGTTTTACTTCCCATCCCCATGCATTATTGGACTCAAACTCTCTTTCCTGGTCATCATTCCACAAATGTGCTTTTTCCCTCTTAAGGACAGATACTATTTTGCTCTTATATTTGTATTCCTAGTCTTTAGTACAGTGCCTAGCATATAGTAATTGCTTAATAAATGCTTGATTACTCATGGAGGGGGGAATTATAATGTTCTTCAATACCTGAAGGAGGTTATGTTGAAGAGGGGTTTGATTTTTTTTTTTTTATGCTTGGCTTTGGAGGGCATAATGAGGAACAAAAGGAAAAGAATTCAGAGAAGCATAGGAAGAATCTATATGAACTGATACAGAAGGTAGTAAACAGAACCATAAAAATAACATGCACAATGACTATAACAGTGTAAATGGAAAGAACAAAAAAGAAGTTAAATGCTGTATAATTATAGTGATCAATCTTTGCCTCACAGAAAAGATAAGAAAATGAACCCATCTCCCTTCTTTACAGTGTAGGGGGACTACAGGTGTGGGGCATTGCATGTGCTGTCATTCAGTTGATGTGGTAGTTAATTTTGCTGAGCTGATTTTTTTCTTTCTTCTTAAAATATTTGTTACAAGAGATGGCTTGATATGTAGGTGAGGCAAGGTACATATTCAGAAATAAAGGTGACATAAAAATAATAGATATTAAACTTTTAAAAATATTTCATCCCCTGAAACAGATTTCCCATCTGCTTGTGGAAAGAGAAATATACTAATACATTGTTGGTGTAGTTGTGGATTAGAAAAGCTATTCTGAGAAAAAAATTTGGAAACATGAAAGGTGTCCATACCCAGGGATTCCATTGCTAGGCATATGACCTCCAAAAAGGTCAATGACAGAAATAAAAACCCCATATATGCAAAAACAGTAATAACAACACCTTTGTGGCAGCAAAGAACTAGAAACAGGGTAGATGTTCATCAATTGAAATGAATTCTTTACTGAACATAAGAAATGACAAATATGCTTATTACAGAGACACATGAAAAGTCTTATGTGAACTGATGTAAAGTCAAGTAAGCAATACCAGGAAAACCATATATAATGACTATAACCATTTAAATGGAAAGAACAAAAAGAAGACAATTGAAACTGAATGTTGTAAAATTATAACAATCAAACAGCTCCAAAGAAGAGACATAAGAAGGCACTTCTTCCCACTTCTTTGTAAAGATCAGGGTTCATAGTGTAGAACATTGCATATAACATTAGACTTCAACATTTTGATTGGTTTTGCTAAATTTTCTCTTCTACCTCTTTAAAAACATTTTTTTAAAAAAAGGGGTGACTTTCTTTGAAGGGTTTCACATGGAAAAGAAGGTGAGATTATATATATATACATGTATACACACACACACACATACTTATATGATATCAATAAAATCTGTCAAAAAATAAAATACCTCCAACAAAAAAAACCCCACACCAAGGGTTAGTGTGTAAAAGTCACAGGGAAGCAGATTTTGGCTTAACAAAAGTAAACACTTCCTAGTAATTGGACCTATCTAAAATTGTGCAATATTTTGTGGAGCTGTGAGTTCCCTCTCATTGAAGGTCTTTGAGTGGAGGCTGTATGACCACTTTGGAGGGAAAAGGAAGTTGAATGACCTCTGAGGGCCCCTTCCAGGCCTAAAACTGTATGATTGTTTGAGGTATAGGGGTGGTGTGGGAAAGGATTCATCTTATATGACATTATTGACATTTGACATAACACAAGAGCAGTTCTGCTAAGAGTACATTCAGGAAGGAGACAGGGATAACGCATTCAAAGAAATGTTTTTTCTCTGCAGTCTAATTTTCATTCTCCATTTAACTATTTGTAAGTGTTTTTTTTCTTGTTATTCTTCAGCCAATACCCCTTGAACTTCTAAATAATCTGATTTCTCCCTCATCTCTACTCTGCATGGAATAGATTTATTATTGTTGACTGCATAGTCTGTTATCACAGACGGCTAATGTAAGAAATGCAGACGTTGATGTCTTGGAAATAAGTCTTACTCAACATGAGTGCCAACAAACTCTTCCAACAACTCTCTTTCGGTGCTGGGTGCTTCATGTGTTTTGAACACTGATTCCATCTGGGTAATCTGAAGCAGTCATTCTGGAAGACTGTTTACCCCACTATATGATGACAGACGACCCCTCCTTTTTTTTTTTTTACCTTTTTCTATCACTGTGCTTGCATATCTAAAGAGAAGTGAACACAGTGTTGCTTTGTTGACTAGAGACGAATGTTGATCTTTGGTATCCTATAAAACTAAGGAGAGACTTTTTAAGGAAAATTATAAACGGGGGAAAATGCTATTCCAGATGTTAGGAGCAGGTTTAAGTTCAATCAGAAGCTTGTTGGACTCATTCTAAAATGGTGGATAGGGTATATCTACCTTTAAATACCGATTTTCCCTGCAGACACTGAGGGATTTCTATTATTGAGCCCTGACTGTAATTTCCTGCATATTCTGCTCAGAATTACTTGAAATCTGTTCTTGACACATATTTTCTGGTAACCATATAGCTCATACAGAGGGGTCTCTAGACTTTTATTAAATTCTCCAGGTGGAGGGCCTACCAGTCCCTATTTTATCTCACTTCCTTGACTTTTCTGTGCTCTAACACTTGCACCAAAGTGACCTGTGCTTCTATTCCCAATGAAATGTAGCATAATACAGAGGAGTTCGTCTGTCTCGAATGCCTTAGCATGTTTAGGTCTCAATGGATTGTACAAAAATTGGGATCCTTTAATAAGGGGCTAATCTACCATGCGTCCTCTCAGGACAGGAAGAATTTTCTTTCTCAGTGATTGACCAAATTAACTTTAATTCATTGTAGCTGGGTGGTAGAGTAGATAGAGGACAGGAATTGGAGTCAGGATAGAACCGAGGTCAAAACTTGCCCTGGACACTTGCTAGCTGTGTGACCCCAGGTAAGTCACTTAACATCTGTTTCTCATCTGTTAAACAGGAATAGTAATAACACTTACCTCTCAGGGTTATAGCGAGGATCAGATGAGTTAAACATATGCGTAGTTCTTTGCAAACTTTAAAGTGCTATGTGTATGCTAGTTGCTACTACTACTACTACTACTACTACTACTACTACTATTATTGCTAGCTGTGTAACCCTGGGCAAGTCAATTAATCGCTCTCAACCTCAGTTTCCATATCTGTCAAATAAGGATAATAATAAGACCTATCTCTCAGAGTTATTGTGAGGAGAAAATGAGACAATGTCTGTAAAGTGTTTTATAAACCTTGAAGTGTTGTATAAATACTAATTCTTATTATTATTAATAATAAAATCAGGAGTGGCAATTTAAGAATAATTCTTGTCTGTCAGAGACAAGGAAGAAAATTTTAGGAAATGAAACATTCCAAAGTCAAAATACAGAACAAAAATGTCAAAAAATGTGAATTCTCTAATGCAAGTGGACATTCCATACAGTGCTAGACACAAAGTAAAAGCAACATTAGCCCTTTCTGTGACCACTTATTTTATCAATCACATGAGTAAGTCAACATTTTCACTAGGTTGTGTCCTATTCTTTGTGACCCCTTTTGGGGACACTGGAGTAGTTGGCTATTTCCTTTTCCAGGTCATTTCCATATGAGGAACTGAGGCAAACTGGGTTAAGTGACTTGCTCAGGGTCACACAGCTAGGAAGTGTCTGAGGCCAGATTTGAACTCTGGTCTTCCTGATTCCAGACCCAATTCTCTATCCACTGTGCTGCCTAGCTGCTCTGGTGAGGAATAGAAAATGTTTATTTCAGTCTGATTAAAAAAAATGACCTTATTTGGGAGCTGTGGGAAAATGTTTTGTTCTACTATGGAAGCCTGACTGATCACAAAATCCTTTGAATGGAAAGTACTCAATGATTTGAGAAGTAAAGAAGGATGAAGATTGAGAAAGGAAAAAAAAGCCCAAGCATCTATTTTAATAAGGAGGAGGTAATTAGTAACCTCAGAGAGAGCCATTTTGGTTGGGTGCCAGAGACAACAAGTGTAGGGGGTCCCCCCCATGAGGTTCATTGATCTCATTTGTATAGAGAAGCACTTTGTAGCCATGAAGTGTAGCATAAACTGTTTTGATGAATTGATTTGTTCAAAGGCATGAAGTGAGTTAGTAACAGAGTATAGTTGAGAATTCAGTTCTTTTCCCAGGTTAGTTAGTTGGGTTCACGTTCCAGGTTAGTTAAGGCCACATCTAGTAAGTGTCTGAGGTAGGATTTGAAATCAGGTCTTCCTGATTCCAGGCCCAGTGTTCTCTCCCCTAGCCACAATTTTAATAAGAATAATGGAATTTTTTCCCTGCTGGACACTACCAACAAAAAGGGTTACTTTAAACTATAGTGAGAGAAAAAAAGAATAAAAGAAAGGATGTGACATCTGCTACTAGTGGATGGGATAATAACAGATGACAGAAGAAGGTACAGTTACTCAAGATTTATTTTGTTTCCTTTCCCCATCCTTCTCTCAAATGTAGAGAATGATGTCTGGTCTGGAAAAGATAGAACACAAATGGCAAATATGGATTGAAGCCCTGGGTCAGAAGAAAGGTAGTACTAGATGACCTAATGGCCCTGAGTAAGTACAAGTCCTCAGGCCCAGATGTATAGATGTGTAAATTACTTAGCCTCTTTAGGACTTAGTTTCCTCATCCATAAAAGGGGATAATAGTATCCACTTTGCTGGATTGTTGTGGGGATCAAATGAAATAACATGGAAAGCATTTTGCAAAACTTCAAGTGCTATAAAAATATTAGCTATTATTCTATGCTCCATATTTCAAGAAGGACTTTGGTAAGCTGGAGAGTAATTTGGAGAAGGATACCTAGGCTGGTGAAGGGCCTTTAGAACATTAATTATTAATTATGAAGATTAATGGAAAGAACTGGGGGTGTTTAACATGGAGAAGAAAAGATTTCTTAGGGAATCTGATAACTGTTTTCCAGTATGTGAGGGGATATCACCTGGAAGGAGGGATTAGATTTTTCTGGTTGGCTTCAGGAAGTAGAACTTGGAGCAATAATTAGAAGTTACAGAGACAGAATTAGGCTGGAAAAAGATTTCTTCCCCCTCCTACATTTATATCATGCAGCCCTTTGTCTCTGTTGAAATGGGTTGGGATGGGGGGAAGGGGAGGAAGGAAACAAGCATTTATTAAGCACCTACTATGTGCCAGGTACTGTATTAAGCAATATGTAAACATTATCTCATTTGATAATGAGATGAACACATCTTTATTTATAAACCAACACCACAAATATTTAGATAGTAATAATACAAAAGAATTAATCATATAAATTTAGTTGGAGTGTCCCTTCTGATACAGGCTGGAACTATTTGAAAAGGAAAGACTGGGGTAGAAAGGCAAACCCCTAGCTTTTTTGTAGTTTTGATTGACTTGTCTTCCAGGTTCTCATTATGTTTCGTTTATTTACACCCACAATGTTGACAGCCTTATTCCCCATACTCTTCTGTGACCTCATTTTGGTACACAGTTGCTGAAAATCAGGAGACCAGCGTTTGAATCCTGGCTCTGACATTACTTGGGTGTGGTCATGACCTCCTTGAACATTTACCTCTCTATGTAGAAAGCTGGAGATATTAAGAGTAGCCCACCTTACCTCACAGGGTTATTTTGAAGATTTATTTAAATGAATTTTATAATCTGTATTTATCTCAGTCATTATAACTATGATGATGATGATAATGTCTGGACCTGTGATGGTATGGAATTCCTCATGTGCAAGCTCCCTCTAGAGATATTCATATGAGCAACTGTCTATAACTTAGAATGTTGGAGAATTGTCTATGGTACTGAAAGTTAAATGGGGCCATTGTTATATAACTGGTATGTGTCAAAGTTAGGACTTGAACTCACATCACCCTGTCTCTAAGGCAGGTTGGCTGGCTCTCCAATGTGCCATACTGTCTCTTTACTGTAGTTATTATATCACACTTATTGATGCATTTTCAAACTTTGATGGGTCCTTAATCTCGTTAGTGGGCTTCTCTCTTCTGTGGCTGACCACAACCTATCCATGCCTTTTTATCCTTTGTGATCTTATCCTTTGGCTTTCAATAAGTGTCCTGTACAGAATCTACCCATTACATTAATGGAGATGAAGCTTTAAACTGGTATTTTATGCATATTGAGTGGCCAATGGAGTCGTGCTTGGGTTGTTAGCCTTGTTTGACCATCCCACCCCTTATCCTTGTCATAAATGTCCTTGATGATGTATTTTTTGCCATTTCTCCTTTACAAGTTATTATTGACAATGTGTTACAGCTTCCTTATACCCTCCCAACCCTTTCAATCAATTGATAAGCATTTAATTAGGAACTTAAATGTGCTAGGCACATGTTAGGCACCAAGAGTACAAAGAAATGAAATAATCTTCTACCCTCAAGGAAGTTGCTATTATTATTTTTAACTTATTTATGTTATTATATTGCTGTGTTAGCTTATTAATAACTTGTATAGCCAATAACTATGATGTTTATATAAGCCTAGGAGATTAACAGTTTTGAGATATCTATCTATATATAGGGAGGGAGAGAAGCGGGGGAGAGAGAGAGACAGAGAGATGAAGGAGCAAGTGCTTATGGGAAAAAAAGGTTTCTCCAGTTCTAATAATGGGACAAAATATTTAAATAAATAGGTATGTACAAAATAGATAGAAATGTTGTGGCTACTTCAATGGCCTCTTCTCAGAGACTATTACACTACTTTAAAGAGCCTTTAGAATCTTGGAAAGTTACAATTGAATTAGTATTTATGACAAGTAGGTGACAGACTGGCAATTTAAAGTCATTCTAAAGGAGTTATTTGAGGTTATGACTGAAGAGAGACCAAGCAAGGCAATGAAAAAATAGGGTGGATATTTCTTTCCTTGATAGAATGGTTTAACTGTTCCTTATAAAGAAACCTAAAAAATAAAATTCCTTGAGGAGTCAGAAATGGAGAGAGGGAAAGAGGGAGGGAAGGAGGGAGGGAGGGAGAGAGAGAGAGAGCCTGAGCTGTCTGAGAGAAAGAAGTTGTTCCCTAAGAGAGATTAGCTTGACACATATTGTTAAGACACAAGAAAAGAATTTTTGAAACACTGTTAATCGGGAGAAACTGAATGGTAGGACTGCATTTCAGAAGTGAGACATAAAGAGTGGAAGTGAGGGTTAGGGGTAAGTACATCTTTGTTCCTTCTCACAGCTTAAATCTTATAATCATTTATCACTGTGTTATTATTTGTTAACCTATTAATAATTTCATAGCCATTAACTGTGATGTTTATGTAAGCTTAGATTAATGTTTGGAGATTTCTATATTTAGGGAGGGAGAGAAGGGGGAGAGAGAGAAAAAGAAAGAGACAAAGAGAAACAGAGATAGAAAGGCACACACACACACACACACACACACACACAGAGACAGAGACAGAGACAAAGACAAAGAGACATAAACCTCAAAACCATGCTATATGAAGTTCTAACCTCCACCTCAGTATGAAACTGAAAATTCTGTAATCCTGGACTTTGATTAGCATCCATGCCGTATTTTGCCCAGTCTCAGGCCACACCTGCATTTCCCAGTCACCCCCATGGTATGCTACCTAACTTCTTCTCCCTCTAACCCCCATCTAACTATAGTTATAAGAACAGAAAGAAGGTTCAAGAGTACTTCAATTCATTGCCCTATTACTCCAAACACTACTCTCTCCCTGGCTACCACATCCCTATGTATTTTCTTCCCCTAATAGAATGTAATCACCTAAAGAGACTAGACTGCTTTGCTTGTTCTTATTTGGACACTCAGAGCTTAGCACAGTGCCTAGCACATAGTAAGTACTTGATAAATACTATTGACAAGACTTGCTACCAATTAGCTATGTAAGGTGAGGGAGAATTCATTGAGGAGGCCTCAGAAGTGAAGAACCTGGAGTGAATGAAAGGATAATGATATTGTCCCCCAAAATAAGGAAGTTCAGAAGGGGGTGGGTTTTGAGGAAATAATGAGTTCTGGGTTATGAATATTGCGTTTGAGACACCTGTAGACAATCCACTTCTAAGTGTTCTAAGTTAGTCAAGGAAACTGTGACTGGTTACATAGATCTGGGAGTCATCTGCATAGAGATGATATTTGAATGCGTGGCAGATGATGAGTTTACCAAAAAATAATGTACAGAGAGAGAGAGAATGGGCCCAGGACAGATCCTTAGGGTATAACCAAAGAAACATGTTGTGGTTACCTTTTGAGTCACCTGCTACTTCAATACTTCTGATACTGTAATATTCCATTATTTGTAGTCATGTAACATTACTGGGAGAATATTAAAAATATGGGCTTCTGTGGTGTTGAACTTAGGATCACTGAAGTCCCTCAACAATTTTTCAAACATATTCTCCATGTAAGTTCTAATAATGATGACAATAAAAGAGATTCAGCTGTAAGTAAGATGGGTAAAATTGGTTTTGTTGGACAATTTGCTTAAACCTTTCTAGCTTTCCATCCTCCCATGCCCTAAGCCATTTGGTTACCTGGTCTATTGTCTATCTTTATCATCTTTAAAATGAAACTCTCAGGTACTGATCAGTTCCTGGGGTTGTAGCAAGAGATGACTGATCAAAATAATTGCAAAGCACCTAGAAAATAGTGTGTGACAGAAATATGAAGGTACAGAGGATGCAGGTAAAATGAACAACAGCCTGGGTGTCAACCTGGAGAATTTTAATTATGTTATTTGCAAAATAAAATATTTTGACAGATGCTTTAAAAATGCATGCAAATCCCCAAGTACCTTTTGTATGCTAAAAAGCAAGCAGATGTGTTTGTAGCATTGCTAGTCAGGGCAGCATTTTTTTTCTGGAGTCAATCCTCATGTGTCATTTAGAAAAAAATGCCCATTTTAGTTACTGTGATTGAGGGCAGGAGTTCACTGATAGCATTTTCTGTAGTTGGTGCACAGATCTGTGTCTACTTATCTGAATTTTTATCACAAAGCTATAGGCATCTTCTGGCTGCTGTGAAGACCTACATCAGACAAGGTTTGCCTTATGGGCATAGATCTGAGGCCAAAATGCTTATGAAATATTAATTGCATGGTGGGGGATGGGATTCCACTTCACTACAGCTTGGGTTTTGATATAAACTTTCCATTTGGGAATTTGGAATCGTTTTGCAGAGATGAAACTTTCATATAGTATTATACTTTTTCCCAAGCCATCTTCCAGAGGATAAAAAAGTGGCACCAGATTGTAATTAATGATCTTTCCTTCCTCATGGTTTATTAAGGACTCTGGGCTCCAGTGCTTGCAATGAGTTTCATTTGCTGGAGAGCTCAGAGTGCTATGGCTTTGTTGCCAGCTTGCTTACTTCAGACACATTTACTCCTGGAAATACCTTTTTTCTTTCTCCATTTTATTCTCTTCCTTTCCCCATTTCTCTTCCATACTTTTCTCCCTCCATTCTTCTTTTCCTGACTTGCTTCTTCCTTCCTCATTCTTTTCTTCCTTAATCTCTCCCTTTCTTCCCCTCCTTCAGAGTAACCCATTTGAATTTGGGACGGCTCTAATTGTTAGGAAGTTTTCCCTTACAATAAGTTTGTCTACTCCCATGCAACTTTCACCCATTATTCCTTGCCTGCCCACTCAGGGACAGAACAAATCATTTTGAATACTTGAAGGCAACTGTAATGTCCTTTCAACTCTCTTCTATTTTCAAGGTTAAAACAACCTGCAGTTGGGGGCAGCAAGGCCACGCAGTGAGTAGAGCACTGGCCCTACAGTCAGAAGGACCTGAGTTCAAATCCGGCCTCAGACACTCGACGCACTTACTAGCTGTGTGACCTTTGGCAAGTCACTTAACCCCAATTGCCTTGCCTTCCCCCCTCAACAACAACAACAAAATAAATAAAACAGCCTACAGTTGACCCTTCCACGTTGCGGGGGTTAGGGGCACAGATCTGGAAAATCAGCGTAAAATGTTTTGGTCCTCCCTTGTGCCAGAGAAATCTGAATTATTATGGTATTAAAAGATAAAATATCTTAATATCATGCAACGCTCTACACATATTTTAGTGCATTTCTGAATTTCTAAACTTTTTCTGTGTTGTCTGCTGGCTTTTGGGCATTGTCTGCAGCTTCTGCAAAACTCCCAAACAATTCCCATTTAATCTCTTATGCCAACCCATGATATATCGAAACCACGATGGAGAAAATCATGATGTAGAAGGAATAACTGAAGTTCCTTCAGCTAATAGTCACATGACATTATCAGGAGGCTCCTCAGCATCCTCGTCAGTCTTCTTTAGGTCTTCTCTAGCTTATCAATGTCTTTCCTAAATTGCAGGCCCCAGAAGTGAATACCATACTCCATACATGGTCTGAATTATAGGGTGAGACTAAGATGGGGGATAGGTGGGGTGGTGAAGGACTGTAAAAAGAAAACTGGGAGGTGATCAGCAAGATGGCAGAGTGGTTATTTTCCAACTCAAACTACAAAGCTCTAAAAAAGGAAATATGTCCCAAATTTAAAGTAATTAAAACTGAACGTACAGGATAAGAAGATAGCAAAACTATTAAAGGTACAAGCCATAATAAAATCAGAGTATAGATGCTTAAAGCTCCCAGTCACCCTTCCCACTCCCAGGCCACCCTGGGAGCTAGGCACAAGCAATGCAAGCAGTCTCATAGGTTCTTGTTTCAGTATTGACTGTGGACATCCCTGCTTATTTCTCATTTGGTTGTGACTCAGTATAGTGTCCCCTCCCTCCCCAGGCAGAAAACATTGATTCTGCCTAGCCATATGAGTCAGTGAATGAAATAGCATTTTTTTTTTGTTGTTCATTTGTGTCAGGCTCTTCATGACCCCATTTGGGATTTTCTTGGCAAAGATCATGGTATGGTTTGCCATTTCTTTCTCAGTTCATCTTATAGATGAGGAAAGTGAGGCAAACAGGGTTAAGTGACTTGCCCAGGGTCACACAGCTAGTAAATGTCTGAGGCTAAATTTGAACTCACATCTTCCTGACTCCAGGGCTAGCAGTCTATCCATTGCCCCATCTAACTGCTGAAATAGCATTTATCAAGCGCTTACTGTATGCAAGACACTGAGTATCCCAATAAGAACAAGAAAAGCAGTCCAGTCCCTTTAGGTGATTACATTCTATTAGGGGAAGAAAATACATAGGGATGTGGTGGTTAGGGAGAGAGTAGTGTTTGGAGTAAAAGGGCAATGAATTGAAGTATTCTTGAACCTTATTACCGTTCTTATAACTATAGTTAGATGGGGGTTAGAGGGAGAGGAAGTTAGGTAGCATACCATGGGGGTGTCTGGGAAATGTGGTTGTGGCCTGAGACTGGGCAAAATAAGGCAAAATGAATGCTAGTCATAGCCCAGGATCACAGAGCTTTCAGTTTCATACTGAGGTAAAGGTTAGAACTTCATATAACATGGTTTTGGGGTGATCATGTGTATTATTCAAAGTTCTTAGAAAAAATAGCTAGGTATTTCAGACTGATTCAAAAGAGAACTTTTAAAAGAAGGTATTAGGCTGGAAATTATAACATTTTCTGAATTTTCCAAAGGAGAATTAGTAAAGACAAATAGTAGAGTAGAATAGATAGCTTAGAACACACAGTAGTGAATCTCTTCCAAATAAGAGACTCTGAAAAAATGATCCAAATCAGGGCTGTCCAACCTTAGGTTTTTATTGAAACAATAGACAATATATTTTGATTTGCCATTTTAGTGAGAGTTCTGTGGTAGCTCGGTTTCTTTTACTAAAGCATTTATGTAAATTTCTATGCTTATAGGTGGGCCACATAAATCACACTGTGGGCCACATTTTGGACAGCCCTGATCCAGATCATTGATTGAGGAATGGCTGAAGAAAGGGTGGTATATGAATTTGATAGTTATTTTTGGGACCTAAGAAAGGATGACTATGAAGAGTCAAGAGGATCATGGAAAGACTTATATGAATTGATGTGGAATGAAATAAGCATGTATATAAAATGATTATAACAAAAATATAATAAATGTATACATAATAAGTATTATATATAACATATGAAATAGGAAGCATATTCATAATACATTATATACTATGACTGCAACAAGGTAAATTAAAAGAACAATAAGATGAAATGGAATGCTACCTAATCATGATGTCCAGTTTTGGTCCCAGAGAAGCAATGGAAAAATGTAATAAATTTCTTTGGAGAGGTGGAGGACTATGGGTATGGAATGAGGCATATAACTATCAGATTTGGTGGATACGATGGTTTGTCTTGCTTAACTTTTTTTTTTCCGCAAGGGAAGGCTTACTTGGTAAGGAAGGGCAGATAATTGCAAATGAATTTGATGTAAAAACAAAAAGCATAGAAAAGCTCTTTTTTTTGAAGAAAAGGAAGAAACTCTAATCTTTTGTTTCTGAAGGTCAAGGACTGTATTTTCTTTGTCCTTTCTAATTCCTTGAAGCACCCAGTACAGTGAATGTTCAGACAGGTGGGCACATACAACTGTGCGTATTAACCACAGAAAGTTTGAGCTAGGGTTCTTTCTCAAATTTTGGGCATTACATTTGATTTTCTGGTAACACTCTTAGATATCTGACCTTGTTATTTGTTGATACAAACCTTAGTAATTAAACAAAGCAGATGTTCTTTGGGGACTTCAGAAATCACTTTTCTTCAGGTCTTATGTCAGCTAGTATTCCCCAGATTTTGTTCAAGTCCAGTCTTGGGAAAAGATGGAAGAGAGACTCTCCCCACTCCCTCAACTTACATCTGTTAAAGTCTCTCCATTCTTTCAACTTCATTCCATGAAGTCCTTTCATTCACCCAACTTGAGTGCCATCTGCTCAAAGCCTTTTACCCCAAAGGAAATCAGATGTCAATGTCACCAATCTTGTTTTCTTTTGATATCTTCTTCCTCACACTTCACACACCATTTTGTCTAGACTTGTCCTTTTGCACCCTTCCCACTCTCCCTTAGATAAACGATATTTAAACGTGTCTTTCCTCCTTGTTAGATTGTGAGCACTCTGAAAACAGGATCCATCATATCTGTCATTGTCTCTCCCATTGCCTTGGATAGTACCTTGCAAATTATGTTATACATGTTGGTTGAATTTACTTGGAAGGACCATATGACCTCTTAAAGTTCATTTTAGCTCCATGATTCTGAAACATATATGCTACTTAATGTGCTATTATGATAATCATAATAGGAACACACCAACAAATCATGGACTGACACTTTAAATTCCATAATCACATACCTTTTATTAGAGTGTAATGTTTAAATAGCACGATGAGATGAATTCTGTGATCTTTACCTTGGAGAAGCATTTCCAACTTTAATAGTAGCATGAAATCTATCCACTGAATTAAAAACAAAGAAATATTCCAAAATACAGGAAAATTCTCTTTATAAGTCTGGTGTTGGGAAGAATAGAACTGATACATGCTTCCATGCCTTACAAACTGATGAAATGACTAAATATGATTTGGTAGTTACTATATCTTAATCTGAGTACTAATGAACCATAGGATAAACAGGGTTTCCACTGAATGTGACTCAACAAGCATTTGTTGAACAATTACTCCATACGTGAGTTAGGAAGACCTTGCTTAAGTCCTGCTTATGACACAACTCCCCAGGGAATTCTATAGAAATTGTAGAGCGGATGCCCATTTGCACTGGTAAAGGGAGTTACCTCAACATTCCACTCTGCCTCTGCTGTTATTGTTGTTGAGTTGTTTCAGACTTTCTGTGACCCCATCTGGGGTTTTCTTGGCAAAGATACTGGAGTGGTTTTCCAGCTCATTTTACAGATGAGGAAACTGAGGCAAACAAGGTTAAGTGACTTGTCCAGAATCACCCAGGTAGTAAGTGTCTGAGGCCAGATCTGAACTCAGGTCCTCCCGTATCCAGGGCCAGCACTCTATCCACTACTGCTGCTCTGCCCATTTTCAACTCCATGGAACAAGAGGCGCCTCTCAGGTTAAACTCCTCCCCTATAATCTTATCACCATGCTGCTAACTCAAGCTTAATTGGCACTATTTTCCTCAGCCTCTTTTCCTCTATCTTTGAAGGTCTGCAGGGTAGAATACCAGTCTCCTCCTAATGCCTTCTTTTGTAGAGGGCAGAAACTAGACTTTTTGGCTCATTTCACTCCACTCACTCCATCTGCTTCTCTTCCTGGTTTCAGCACCACAGAACAAGATGCCCCTGCACTGGATATCCCATAGTCTTCCAACCCCCACCCCCTGCCTCTTTTTGTGTATTGTCTCCCCCCATTAGATTGTAAGCTCCTTGAAGTCAGAGACTTTCTTTTTATTAAACTCCAGAGTTTAGCACAGTTCCTGTCACACAGAGGCACTTAACAAACATTCATTGGATGGGCCATATAACAATGAAATCAGAGGTCTAGTCCTCCCCCAAATGTGGAGGTAGAAAGATAAAAAGCAAAGCTCCTTCCCTCGAGGAACTTATATTCTACTTGGGAGCTAAGGGGAAGACCATATGTTAAAAAAATACAAGATAATTTGAGGAGGGAGGGGACCAATACCTAGAGGAATCAGGAATGACTTTGTATAGGAAGGAACACCTTGCCAAGCCTTGAAGGAAGCCAAGATTTCTAAGAAGCGGAGGAGAGGATAGTGTGCCATTTTTGGCTTGATGGATGACACACACCATCCACAAAGATGGATGGATGGTGGAACACAGAGCATGGAGATGGAGGATGGAATGTTGAGTCTGGGGAACATCTAGGATAACAATTAAGTGGTATAGGAAGAGGAACAATGTGAAATAGAACTGCTCACAAAGCAAGAAGCGGTTCTTCCCATTTATAAAACAGCCTCCAGGTTTTCTCTTTCTCTGTGGTGGTGGATGGTTAAGGAAACTGCTTCTAATGGCACTGATTTTTGCAAAGTTCAGTTCCAAATGATGCTACCCATTCTGCCACTGTTATTGTGGAGACTAGGGTGCCAGCTTGCTCAGGCTTTCTGCCTAACCTTCTGATGTCACCAACCTTGCTTTCCTTTACTCTTTCCCTCAATGTGCTGCAGGGAATCGTTTCTCTACAGCCAAGGATCTCATGGAGGAGATTAGGTCGTTAACATCTGAGAGAGAAGGGCTGGAGGGCCTGATCAACAAGCTGCTGGTGCTGAGTGCCAGGAATGTCAGGAAATTGGAGAGAATTAAAGAAGATTACAACAGACTGAGACAAGAAATAGAGCAGGGGGAGACTGCCTATGGTAAGTAGTTCACCAACTGTTGGCTGACAGAGAGCTTGCTATGACTGTGTCAGGGGCAGAACAATACTGCTTCATGTGAATACCACTTTGAAGGGTGACAGAGAGAATACTTTCTCAGTTGGGGACTGGGGGTGGGGAAGATTTTTGGCAGGCATTTGACTAACAGGAGGAGGCTGGATCTGTTGTCAGTTTTTGTCTTGTTATATTCATGAGTGACATTTTTCCCCCTTCCCCTCTGAGTTTGCTAATGGTCTTTTGATCGTTTAGCACAATCTTTCTGTTGGCACGGGTGTTTGAGCTATTTCTTTGGTTGACACTTATTTTGGTATTTTAAAACTTAACAAATTGCGTCTGTGTGTAGAGGTTGGTAAAGCTGTGTTTGCAGGCTTGAGGATGATGAGATATTGTTGAAGTACAATAGAAAAAAAAGTTTATGAAAGATGTGCAATGAAAGATGCAACACTAGAATAGTATACATACTTATTACAACAATGTAAATGAAAAATCACTAAAAGGAAGCCAAAGTCTGAATCACTGAAAATCTAATAATGCTTCCAGACAACAGATAACAGATAATGAAACACACACCCCTGCTTTCAACAGAGAGGGGTGGGGGTGGGGGGGACTATGAGGTAGCATATTGCATACATTATCAGATGCATTCAATGCTTTGGTCTTTGCTTATTTGCTTTTTTTCTCTTTGATTACAAGATTCTATTCTGGGGCTTGGGTGAGGATGGGGGTGGGGTTTATTCAGAAATAATAGTGATATAAAAACAAAAGACATCCACAAAATGTGTTTAAATAACATCTACCATGTTGGATTCAAGCCACAGGGAGTTTCGTTGGTGGGTACCTATGTATGTTTGAGGTGGGTGGGGAAAGATGTTGGTTTGGAAAGAAGAGGAGATTGAGGCTTAAATTTCATAGTCTTTATGGCTTTGAGAATCACTGAATTTCAGAGTTGGAAGAAACCCCACCCTCCATGCTTACTTACCTGTGTTATAGGCAAGTCACCTGACTTCTTTGGGCCTCAGTTTCTACATGTGTAAAATGAGGAGTTGGACTAGTGGCCTCTGAGGTTCTTTCCAGCTCTAAGTGTATAATTTGAGGACTCCATGACCTCAAAAACTTCTATTCCAACCTCAACTTGAACAGAAATCTCCTCTATAATATCTCTTAGTCATTTCATGGTTCAGTGGTGTCTGATTCTTTGTGAAAGTCATTTGAGGTTTTCTTGGCAATGATACTGGCGTGGTTTGCCATTTTCTTCTCCAGCTCATTTTCAGATGAGGAAGTGAAGCAAACAGGGTTAATTAACTTACCCAGAGTCACACAATTAGTAAGTATCTGAGCCCAGATTTGAACTCAAGAAGAGAAGTCTACCTGGTTTCAGGCTAGCACTCTATCCACTGCACCTTGTACTCACCCCAATAATATACCCAGCCAACATCTAAAGACCACCAGTTACGGGGAACATATATCCATTTTTCTATAGTTCTATTTGTTGAGAAATTTGTCCTTATGTAGAGTATGATGTTTTAAAAAGTTCAAGAGACATAATTTCTGAGTAATTTAATCATTTTATTGATAATGCCAGCATATTTATTACTAAAAAGATGGCCATTTGGCTGTCTCAGACCAAAGACAGTCATGGCAGAAGACTTGTGGCTTTTATGTCCTTGGGAAGAGTAGTGTTCCTGAGGGTGGCAATCAGCTCTGATTGGTTAACAATGAGAGAATGAATATTAAAATGAGGGGCTGAACCTATGGACTTTGATTATGTCATTTATTTCTAAGTTACCCTCCAGCTTTAGGCAATCTATTCAAAGAATTTATCCCCACCCAAACCTGAACCACCCAGGTGGGCTCTCAGTCCAATCTCATTATCAGTAATGTCCTTCAAGAGACTGAACTTTTGAGATCAGGACTTCAGAAAAAAGGGGAGAGCTCTGGATCTCCCCAAATCATTGGTAACGAATAATCATTCCTCTCAGAGCCCAAGTTGTTTTGTGATTTTCACTCACTGTTCCTGTTCTCTCTTCCACTTGACAATTCTTCAAATATTTGAAAACAACTTTCTTGTTCTCCCCAGCTTTTCTCTTCTCTAGCCTATGCATTCTCAGCTACTTCAGATATTCCTCATATGACTTGGTCTCCAGTATCCTTGTCATCCTGGTCCCCCTTCTCTGGATATGCTCCAGTTTGTATTATCCAAATTTTGGCCCATAGAACTCAATATATCCTTCTCAGACTGCTCTGGCTGTTTCATCTACTGGCTCCAGCTATTTTTGTCCTCTTTTATGTTTCTCCTTTGCCTCAGCCTTTCCCAGTCCCTCCTATTGTGTGTTCTGTCAGTGTTTACTCCCTGGTCCCCACCCCTGGGAGCTACCAGATGAATGACCTTCCTGCCTTTCTTCATGGCAGCTGGTGAAGTCTTCCTTCTGAGACGTTTTCTTTCCAGTGCCGGCCATTCACTCTAACTGAAGAGCCCATCCCTCTCTCTGCTTCTCTATAGAGACCTTCAGGACTGCTTAGAATTGTGATTTCCTACCCCACCAGACTTACTCTGCAAAATAGCTCCCATTGATTCATTTTATTCTTCACTGTGACACATTTATTTCTTATTCTTTTCTCTCTTGTTCATTCTTTCCTCTTTCCTTCTCTTTTCTTACTCAGTGACAAATGTCATACTTTTCAAACTACTTACCTTCTATTTCCATTTTTCAAAGGTATCATTTTTTCTTTGCTTCCTTGTCTCTCTCTTGTTTCACTTTAGCTATCCTGGACATCCCTCCCTCCAGTGCTAATGCCCCTCGCTCCAGCAGGATCATAGCCACACAATGCAAGTCTAAGATCCCTGAGGTTCTCCCTGAACCCTGAGTTGGGACTTATGAAGTCTGTCTTGAGCAAAATGTGAATTTCCTTTTTAAGGAAAGATCTTCTTGTCTATATTTCTTCCCATTTATCCATGAACCTAGGACCTTCATGTAGGTTTAAGCTTGAAGTATACTTAAATGATTTAAGGATACAGTTTGGATACTGTTTTTTGAGTTTGGAAAAGGAATAAATATGATCTTTGACAAAATAAATTTATATCCATTTCTCCTATTACAAGCTAAAGCAGTCTGACTGATAAAATTGTAAAAGACACATGAAGTATCCCTTTTATAAAGACTGGTTTAATAAGCTATTGCAGCTACTGAGGGCAATGAATTGCTCATTCACTCATTCAATAAGCATTTATTAAGTGCCTGCTACATGCCAAACACTATGCTAGAAGCTAGGGATAAGAAGATTAAAAAATTAAATGTCTGAGAGAATGAATTAATATCTGATAAATAGCCATAATCTTGTTGTTAGAGCAAGGCTCAAGGCCTTGTAACTTGGAAGGAGTCAATCAGTGCCTGCCAAATTAATAAAAAAAAACAAGCAATTTTTTTTTTGGTTTAGGAAGAATTACTTGAAAGACAGATGGTATGATAGAAAAAGGAATGAATCTGGTGACAGAGGACCCAGATTCAAATCCTGTCTTTTCTTCTTATTACCTATATGACCATAGGCAGGTTATTTGACCTTTGTGTATCTGTTTCCTCATCTTTATAATGATGGAGTTGCACTAGATGGCTTCTCCTGTCCCTTCCAACTCTTGCTATGATAAAGATTCTAAGGGGTTAATGCTAGCTTGATATGAATGAAGACAAGTGGGAAAGGTTGTGGTTAGAACCAGATTGCCCTGGCATCTCTCACTCAAATTATGGGATAGTCAGGGCTACCTTAAGGTTGAAAGTTCCAGAGAGAGATAGGCCCAAAATATTGAGTGCGATCTACCAGGTCCTGCTAAAACTTTTTTCTTTATAAAACATCACAAGAGGAAGACGTTTTCATGTTTCTCTCTGGAGTTCCTCTCACATCAGGCAAAATGAAAAAGATCTTGAATTGTAGTCCTAAGTTGACCACAAGGAGCAAAACTAGGTTTAAAACCCAATATCCTTTAATGGGACAGCTCTGCAAGGCAGGGAATCAATCTCATTTTTGTCCTTAAAGAAATAATTAGTTTAGTGGAAAAAACAGGAGAATTACAAAAATAATTGGAAAATTACGTGCTTCAAACAGTGGTGGAACTTTTCCAGAATACATAGTAGGCTGTGTTGAGTGAATATTAAAACCTGAAAACAAATAAAGGAATGTGGGATTCAGCCAGTAGTTTAGTTTTTTTAGGTAGAGGAAATCAAATTTAGACTTCTAAGATTAATGACTTTAAAGTCCCTTGGGATGGTAGAAAGAGTGCTAGGACTGAGGATTTTGATTGTCTCAGGGCAAATCACCTAAATTCTCTGAGCCTCAGTTTTCCTATCTGTAAAAGAAATAGGTTAGACTAGATAATCTCTAAGATTGACTTTAACTCTAAATCTATGATTATATGTTGCTAATATTCTATTATTCTATATTAAGATTTGGTGTCAGTTGAGTTAATCAGTCAGTTACCACTTTCCCCACTTAGAGTAAGTGATTAGATGACATACCCTGATGTATGATCTAGGTCCAGATACTTCTAATGAATCAATCAATTACTTTGGACTAAATATGAAAAGTCCTTGATAATTAGAAGTCCTTGAAATCCCATTGGATGAAGTGAAATGATGCTTCACAGGAAGTATTTTTGGATTGGTTGAAGACTGGTCATACTCTGTGAGTTTTAGATAAAATAGCAGGCCAAGTTTGGAACCCATAGATTTAAGCATCCAGCAGTTTAGGTGTGGAAGCCTTCCAGTCAAACCTCTGAGAAGGAATCAATTTGGGGAAGAACATGTCATCTTCTTCTCCCACCACTTCATTAGAGGAAAACCCTGAGGGTCTTCCCCTCCCAGATTGATTTTTTTTTTGACTAGGTAAAAGAGGACATTCTTTGCCTCATTTCTTACCTAGCCTTAATCACTGAATGGGTGTTACCTCAGTCAAACTGAGATATGTTAAAGACCTTAGCTTAAAAAAAAGTAAGGTCTCCTACTGCATCCAGGGCCATCTCCAGTAGTCCTGATCTTGCCACTGGACCCAGATGGCTCCAGAGCTTAAAGTGAGGCTAGTGACTTTGCGCAGCCCTCCCTCCCTTAAATCCAGTTCACTTGCATGTCATGGCATCACCTCCCTGATGTCATGGTCCTTTTCAAGAACCTAGAATGAAGGACAAAAAACAAGAGCAAGACCTTATGACCTTCAGAGGATTAGAGGGATTTTGGACTTCCCATCAGTGTCCTAATCCTAGCAGCATTTCCATGATGGAAGACAAAGTATTTGCATTGGAAGACAAGGACAAACTAAGCACAATGAAGAAAGGAAGCTTTAAGATTCTACAAGAAGCTGAGCAGAGAACCTGCCTAGTTCCTAAAAGGAGCTGTAGGAATATATCAATAAAGACAGAAAAGGACTTTTAGCACCTAGAAGCTGTGACGCTTTGCTATATTGGCACTCCAAGTTTGAGTCCAATTTCCCCTAGATCCTGTATGTATTGGTGGGAGAATGTGTCACAGACTTTTGGGATATGTTTTTATACCAACTATTCCTATTATGCAATCTTAGTAAATATTGCTAACTAAAAGCAAATTGTTGAATTGATAGCAACTGATAATGGAAGGAAACAAAATGATGGGAGCTAATGAGCTACAGAATTAGAAAGTCATTTACTCTCACCAACTCTACCCCTACAATCCTGAAGGGACACATGTCAGGTGATCTCTGGGAATGGGAACCTGCCAGGTTGAGTGGGAATTGGGATAATAGCTCCAGAGCAACATTAAAACCTTTGGAGGGGTTTGAGTTATTCCTTCTTCTTCATGGGGTCCTGTAAGTCAATGAGAGTATATTCATTGTCAGTATACCCCCCCCATTAATGTATATTTTCCAGGTGGTTCAACAATCCAGAGCCTGTTTCTGCAATATTTGTTTTTTACTTCTGCTGAAAAAATGCTTTGAGTGGGTGGGGGGGTTCACATCCTTGAATAACAATAGTAGCTCCCATTTATATAGGCTGTATAGTTTTCAGAGCACTTTTCCTTCTACTAATTATATATTAAGTGCAAATATTATCCACATTTTACAGATGCAGAAAGCTGTCTATGCAGAGTTGAGGAACTTGTTGGGGTCATGTGGCCAGTATAAGTAGAAGAACCAGAATTCAACCCAAAACTTCTGAATTCAGTTACAGGGGTTTTTTTACCCCACCCCGCTCCCCAAGCCATTGCATACTTTAATATCAGTCTAGAATTAATAATTAGATTGCTGAGAATTCATGTCCTTCCCCCTGTCCTTCTTCCCCACCTCCCACACACTACAAAATGGAGTGTGATTTCTTTTGACTTGATTTGTATAAGCAGTATAAATTATCACCATGAATACTTTTTAATATACTTAGGCTTCCAAGTTGTTTTAAGCTGAATAAGGAATAAAAATCTATGATCTTCAAGTACCTTATTTTTGGCACAGAATGGGAATCCTGTTGCATCTAAGATTGTGGGAGTTGTGATAGAGGTGGACAAATTTAGTCTAGAGATATTTTCAGTGTAACTGTTGTGCTGTTGAAATCCATTAATAGCCTCCATATTTTTTTTCCAAAGGAGAACACATACAGTATTTTGAGGAGCTCATCATTGTCATTTCACAAAGTACTTTATATGTGATGAATAAAACATAAACAAATGGAACGAGAATTTGTTACCATGGAGGATTCCAAATTGCAGATGGCTCATTACCATCATGAAGGCCTTCTTTGTGACTTGCACTGGCTTTTCACTGTATCTCCTACTCTATTCTCCTAAATCCACTTCTGGAACCTGTTGAGGGATAAATGGAGTAGATGATGATCGGCTCAGATGTGCTTTGAGCTGAATAGAACTTCAAGCAAGCTATAGATGACTTCTTAGCCTGTAGGGCAAACTCTAAAATGAGGGAACTAATTCTCCTCTTCCCAGCTGTTGTCAGATTACATCTGGAACAATGTATTCATATGCAGGCATTATTGGAAAGATAAACTGGAATTTTTTCAGAAGAAGGTGGCCAGGAAGGCAAAAGAATTAGGGAATGTACCCTATAAGGATCAGTTAAAGGAATTAGGGTTTCTTAGCCTGGAGAAGAGATTTAGAGAGAAATGATGGTGGCCTTCAAGAATTTGAAGGGTTGATACTTGGAAGAATTAGATTTTTCTGCCTGGACCTAGATGGACAAAATAGTGATGAGTAAGAGTTGCAGAGAGTCAGATTCAGGCTCAATATGAAGAAACTTCCTAACAGTTAGAGAAGAAAGGACTTCAGAAACAGTGAATTCACTCTCACTGGAGGTCCTCCAGTCAGTAGCTGGGTAACAGTTTGTTAGAGATGTTGTAAAAGGGTTTCTTGGTCAGGTCTGAGGTGGACTGTATGGTCTTTGGTGTTTTTTCTGAATTTGTTTGATACTGGTAAACAAAATGAATAATCTTGGAGGAAAAAAGAAGAGGAACTCCCAATTGAAACAGAGTAATTTGGGTTCTTAGTAAATTCAAGTTTAATAAAGGTAAACCACATTCCATATTCTACCAGTTGTTGGATTTGTGGGTCAAGAAAACATATTTTGCAAAGGCTGTCTTATGTGCATTTATAAATCTGGAGTAGGTGGAAGGGAAATGCTATGTGCAGACAAGTGTTATATTCTGATGTCTGCACCTGGGCACCCCTTCTCTAGGGATTGGGGATGATGAGTTAGTTCAGCTGACAGGCATCTCTTCAAGGTTAGAACAGAAACAGATCATTTCTTCTTCCACTTCCTGAGTATTCAGGTTAAGATCTCTGGAATAGAATAAGTCTCCATCCTGGATCCACATGAGGATAGGGATAGAGAGTGTGATTTCGTTGGTGTAGGGAACCCCATGAAGAGAAAACTCTCTTCTCTCTACTAATGCAGGTCGGGACTTTCTCTGATATTTATAGTCTTAAAGAGCGACTTAGAGAAATGAGAGCGTATGTCACTTGTCTGAGATCACATAATCAGTATATGTTCGAGGAAGGATTTGAATTCAGGTTGTCTGGCTCCAAGGCCAGCACTCTATTTACTATTCTCATGTTGCCAACACAGATAATTATTAATACTCTCATGTGCCACAATGAAAACGCAAGGGGAGTATGACTTAGGCATCAAGACTGAAGGAATCCCCAGCTTTTCCTCTCCTCCCACATTACACCCATCTCTTCACCTACACTTGCACTGTTCATTCTCAACACATCCTCTGCTCATTACCATATTAAGCATTCATCCTCACTGCCTGACGCTGCTAAATACCCTAGTACAAGTACAGCTTTATCCTGCAGTCAATAAGCATTTATCAAGGACCAAATACACACACACACACACACACACACACACACACACATTCCGGGCACTGCGTTAAGTGCGAGGGTGTCAAAGAAAGGCAAAAGACAGCCCTTGTCCATGAGGAGCTCATAGTCTAATGGGGGGAGATAACAACTATGTAAAACAAGCTATCCACAGGATAAATTAAAGATAATCAAGGGAAGGAAGGCATTAGCATTAAGGGGATTCAGGAAAGGCTTTTTGAAGAAGGTAGCTAGGACTTGAAGGAAGACAATCTCCCCATTTGGCTGTTTCCCGAAGTCCTAGCACCAGAGACACATATCAAGGGAATCTCCCACATCATTTGCAGAGCTCTTCTTCTTCAGCCTCCATGTCCCATTGTGCATCATTCTTCTAAGAACATTAATAATAATCCACAATAATAACCAATCATCATCATCAATAATCAATCAATAGAGCACCAAAGACTTACTAAGTGCTACAATGTGCCTGGCAATGTGCTAGGCATTGGGAATATAGACAAATATGAAAGTTCCTTTTTTAACTTTTAAAATAGTCTATTTTATTTTTAATTTATGGAATAAAACAAGCATTTCCATAACATAGTATAATAAAAAAGAGGATAGCACATGGAACAGTAAGTCTATTGTGTATAACTTGCTATTCCTTTTAAATATATAATAAAGTTATCATGTAAATTTCTTCCCCCCTTCCCTCCCACCCCTGCTAAGTGTCTACCAGTTCCTTTTCATAAGAAGCTTATAGTCTAAATTACTTTCAGAAGTTTATGTTCTTAGCTGAGGGCTGTATTACAATATTAATTTAATCTTGGGTAAATCTGTATATGTTTAGGAAATATGGAATTGCCAGCTTTTAATCTTTTCTTGTTGCTGTTCCTTTGGGAACATATGTGATAAACTTACAACATTCAAAGTAGATTATTATTGATTCCTTGGCTTTTACACCCTCAATTTTGCCTTGATTCAATTTAAGAAACATTTATTAAGCCCCTACTATGTGCAAGGCAATGTGCTAAGTATTGAACATACAAAGATAAAAGCAAATCTTGCACATAATAAGCCTCACAGGGCTTATCTTCTACTGGGTCAGAAACCACATGTACACAGATAAATAAATATGAAATGTGTACAAAATAAATGTGAAATCATTTGGGGGATGGAGGCACTAATAACATGAAAAGACCTCTTTTGGAAGTCAAACCACTCTTGTGCTTAGAAGAGAGAGGGAGAGATTCTGTGAGATGGAGGTCATCTTCTCTTCTCCGACACTGCCACCATCCTGATCCAAGCCCTCATCATCTCACACCTGGACACTGTAATATCCTGATGGATGCTCAGCCTGCCATGAATCTTTCCCCTCTCCAGTTCATCCTCCACACAGCTGTCAAAGTGATCTTCCTAAAGTATAGGTCTGACCATGTCACCCTGCCCTCCCTTCCCCACTTAATAAACTCCAATGGCTTTCTATCACTTCCAGGATTAAATATAGGATCCTTTGTTTAGCATTCAAAGTCCTTCATAACCTGCCCTTTTCCATTCTTAAATGTTACCCTTTCCTTCTCACATACTCTGGGATCCAATGATACTGACTTTCTTACTATTACTTCAATAAGGCACTCCATCTTTAGACTCCTGCAATTTTCGCTGGTTGTCTTGCATGCCTAGAATTCTCTCCTTCCTCACTTTTGCCTGCTGGCTTCCATCAAGTTCCAACTAAAATCCCATCTTCTACAGAAAGTCTTTCTCAATCCACCTTAATTTTAGTGTCTTCCCCCTGTATGATTTCCTATTTATCCTGTCAATAGCTTGTTTGTACATAGTTTGCTTTTTGTCTTCCTTGTTAGACTGTGAGCTGCATCTTGAGAGCTGGGACTGTCTTTTGCCTTTCTTGTATCCCCAGTGCTTAGCATAGTGCCTGGTACTTAGTAGATACTTAATAAAGCTTGTTGATTACTTACTTGCATTCCAGACATAGGGGACTAACATTACAAAGACATAGACAATGGAGATGGAATATTGTACATACATAACAGTTGGCAGGACAATCTGACTGAAATGGAAATTGTGTAAAGAGGTATAATATGCAATAAGATTAGAAAGGTAAGTCAAAGACATATAATTTATGACCTGGTATTGTTAGTTATCTTTATGTGTATATATTTCATATCCTCTTCAGTACTTGGCATTCCCTCTTGAGACCCCAGCATTGAGTGGCATAAGACAAGGGGTTAGGGACCAGCAATAACATGGAGGGGGGGCAGATTGAGGCAAGAGCACTCAACAATTACTTCCTATTGATCCATAGAAGAGAGAGGGATTCAAGAATCTAGGACAGGGGTGGGGAACCTGTGGCCTCGAAACCCTCAAGTGCAGCCCTTTGACTGAATCCAACTGTTCATATTCAGTCAAAGGGGCCATACTTGAGGACCTACAGAGCCACATGTGGCCTTGAGGCCATGGGTTCCCCACCCCTTATCTAGGTGAACAGGCTCCAGCAGAAAATAAGCACTTGAGTGAGACTAGATGGTGGGAGAAACAATCCGAACTGAACAGAACAGGGAAAACGAAACTAGAAAGCACATTAGAAAATGTGTTGGATCTGGAGTTAGGAGACCTGGGTCTGAACCCTGACTCTAACACTAGAAGCATGATCATTGGTACATTACATTATTTTCTCTGAACTTCAGTTTCTTCATCTGACAGTGGGAATTATAAATAATACATACACTACCTATCTTACAGGATCGTTCTGATGAAAGTACGCTGTGAATTGTAAAGCGTGACATAAATGTTTTATTATCTATATTTTATTAACCTCCATTATTAATGAGAAGAATCATGGCAGAGTGGATAGAGTGGGATGGACTTTGAGCCAGAAGGACCTGGGCTCAAAGTTTACCTCTCACACGTAGTAGTTAGTTGTGGGCAAGTGACAAGTTGCTGGCCTTTCATTACCCCAGCCAACACAGTAAAGCTCTAAGTTAGAGAGGAGTTGCTGGTCTCCAATAATGGAGGGAGTATCCCTATCATTAGTTCCAGATATAGACCAAAAAAGGCCAATATGTTATTATAAGTAATAACAAGCAAGGAATAATCAGGAAGCTACCAGAATATGAAGCATAAAATTTACAGTGAAGAAAGGAGGGAATATGCTAGGCTGGGAGTCAAATCGGTCCTCAGACACTTAGCCGTGTGACCTTGGGCAAGTCACTTGATCTCTGTTTGCCTCAGTTTCCTCATCTGTAAATATGGGAATAATAATAATAATAGCAACTACCTTGTGGGACTGTTACAAGGATCAAATGAGATAAGAATTGTAAAGTACTTAGCACAGTGCCTCTACATAGTAGGTGCTATATAAATGCTTGCTATCATTACTATTACTCATTAGTATGTATGGATTCAGAGTATGGATTCAGACTCTGGAAGGCCTGTGTTCAAAAAATTCCTCTGAGGGGCAGCTAGGTGGTGGAGTGGATAGAGCACTGAAGTCAGGAGAACTAGAGTTCAAATTCAGCCTCAGACACTTGACACTTACAAGTTATGTGACCCTGGGCAAGTCACTTAACTCCAATTGTCTCTAAAAAAAAATTCCTATGATGCTTAATAGCCATGTGATCCTAGGCAAGTGCTGAGTTTCATTCTTAAGACAGGGTTAGTGACACCTACAGTACCTCTCTCCCATGCTGCTTTAATAGTCAAATGAAATAATAAATGCAAAATGTTTGGCAACCTTAAAGTACTATATAATGCCATTTACTGCCATTGTTGTTATCGTCCCATGACAAGAAGTGTTAGCCTCCTCTGGAAGGGGAGCCAGTGTGCTGACCTTGCCCATCCACGTGCCTCGTACCTGGGCAAATGGAACAACCCTGACCAGGTTCTTAGTGCCTTCAGGGTGGGGACTACATTACCCTTCTTTGTGTTACCCATAGTGATTAGCGTCATGCTCTGTGCCTAGTAGACGTTTGGTAAATAGTTGTGAAACGTTTATGATTTTTTCGTTGACATTTTCAAATTAAAAGCACCGTTTGGAACTCTTGCCCTGAGTGATGTTGTTGTTCAGTCATGTCCGACATGGACCATGGCATGCCAGGCCCTTCTATCCTCCACCATCTCCCAAATTCTCTCCATGCTCATGTTCATTGCTTCCATGGCACTATCTGTCCATCCTATTTTCTGCCACCCCCTTTTCCTTTTGCCTTCAATCTTTCCCAACATCAGGGTTTTATTCCCCAATGAATCCCATCTTCTCATTATGTGGTCAAAGTATTTAAGCTTCACTTTCAGTATTTGACCTTCCAGGGAAGAGCCTCAATTAATTTCTTTAAGTATTGACTGATTTGATCTCCTTGGTGTCCAAGGCACTTTCCAAAGTTTTCTCTGGCACCAAATTGAAAAGCATCGATTCTCCCGGTGCTTAGATTTCCTTACAGTCCAGTTCTCACAGCCATGCATTGCTCCTGGAAAAACCATAGCTTTGACCATATGAACCTTTGTCAGCAAGGTGGTGTCTCTGCTTTTTAGTATGCTGTCCAGATTTGCCATAGCTTTACTTCCAAGGAATAAGCATCTTTTAATTTTGTGGCTATAGTTGCCGTCTACAGTGATATTTGAGCCCAAGAATATAAAATCTGACAGCTTCCATTTCTTCTCCCTCTATTTGTCAGGAAGTGATGGGACCAGTTGCCAGCATCTTGGTTTTTTTGATGTCAACCTACTTGCTCCAAGTAGATTTCCCATTTTGATGAAGTTGTGGGTACTTGACTTCCTTAACTTGAGAGATAAGATACTTGCTAGTGTTGTCTGAATAAACTCTGCAAATTGGGGCAGCCCAGAGCAATGAAATGGCAGAATGGAGCTTTGGTAATATAAGAGAGATCGAAATATACCAAAGTATCTGAATCCTTTTAGAGCATGGATGTAATTGTTTTGCTGATTTAAGTGTATCTATCACAAAGGGGAATTCTAGGGAGAGAAAAGGGCGGTGCTGCAAAACTCTCAGCTGTTCTTAAGACTTCTGGGTAGAACATTTGAATTTCATACAAATTTTAAGTGCAGGGAAATTGAATGAAAAGATAAATGTATCTTTCAACCCCTAAATACTTATGGAAATTAACTGTATGCCTTTAATTATTGTATTTGGGGGGGTTGAACAAAATTATTATACTTTTTGCTGTCTGGTGCATATGCTTTTCAAGAAAAAAAATTAAACATTAAGATTTACATAAGTGTTTTTCCATCCCTTGTGTATAAATTGGTAATCTGTATTGTACTTTATTAATATTGTTGATTTCGCACTATAAGGCAGATATAAGGAAGCAGACGTTAAGGGGAGAAATTTAATCACAGAATAATCAGGGCTGGAATTTTAAATAGGACATCATTAGCATGTTAATGAATTTTCTCACTTTGTGCCAGCTGCCCAAGTATAAAAGATACTGCAGATGTACTGCAAAAATCTGGCTTGGTGAACGAGCAGAGTTCCATGCAGCGGAACCATCACAATATCAAAGGATTTTAAAAGAGAATCTCCAATGGCGAGATTTTGCTTTGCTGTGCATGAATGAAATCTCATTTAGGAACTTCCATTTGTTTGCTTTTGGGAGTATGGAAAAGTAGAGGGGGAGGTGCCAAACTTGAAAGGGAATTCTACTTTGGATTAGGTGTTTGGAGTTGGTGATCTTGCCGTTAGGTTAAAAAGTCCATGTGTTCAAAGTGACATGATCACAGCTTGCTCTTTCTAGTGACCTCATCATAGTGAATGAATAAAAAGGGTCGTAAAGGGGAAGGTAGTGCCCCTTCATTGATACAGGATCTCTAGGTGGTGTAGTGGATAGAATGCTGAGCCTCAAGTCTGGAAGATTTGGGTTCAGAGGCAGCCTCAGACACTTACTTGCTGTATGACCTTGGCAAAGTCACTTTATCTCCTCTTTTCCTGTTTCTCCATTTATAAAGTGGGGATAATAATAGCACCTATCCCCCAGGATTGTTATGAGTATCAAATGAGATAATATCAAACCACTAAGCATGAAATCATTGCAATTATTATCACTTATCTTTCTTTTCATGCCAACTGATGTATCTTTCATAATTTTGCCTCATGCCCACTATACATACATATGCCCATATTTGCATATATAAGCATGCATATACGAATATAAATACATATGTATACGTATATGTATGTGCATATGACTCTATCATGGGCATGAGGAAAATATCTATTTTGTTGTTGTTGTTCAGTTGTGTCTGGTTTTTTGTGATCCTGCGGACCATATCACTCAAACACTATCCATTTTCTTCTCTAGTGGATTAAGGCAAGCAGAGGTTAAGTGACTTGCCCAGTATCACTCAGATAGTCAGGTCTTCCTGACTCCAGGCCTGGTAGTCTATCCACTGAGTCACCCACCTAGCTGCCTCCAAAATGTCTATAGCTATATGCATTTTCTATATAACTATATCTCTAATCTCCATCTCTGTGCACATGCAGAGCTACATCTCCAGGTACAGATAAATTTCAACATATAACCTGAGTCTGAACTCCAGTGAGGATGCTGGATGCTGTGCCTATAGAGAGAGCGAGCAATATTCTTCTCACTCTTCATGAGATTACTAGAGACAATGACCACGCTGCAGATGTTACAGTGTGTGACTAGAGAGCTATGGCTTCTGGCAAGTCTGAAACCATGATAGGGAGTGGTGCAGAACTATCCTGGTCTCAAGGGAGGACAGAGAATAGGGATCTCATGGGAGCTTGAAGAATACACAATCATTTCTTAGTTTCTTTTATAATCTGAGTTCAGATTGTTGGTTTAGGTACAGAAAATGCATTATACATAACTCATGCAGGAATCATGTTTTTGGTATATTTGGAAATGTGAAGAACAAAAACAAAAAGAAAACTTTATTCTCTGATTAAAAAAAATGTTCTCAGCAAGAATGTTTGTTCTCCCTGAATTGTTCCCTTTTTTTTCTGGAGGTTGAAGGTGGTAGCACATCAACTTTTTAGAAAGCTTCATCTTTAAGTCATTTTTCATTTCTTCCCTCTCTGGGAGCCTTATTCCTTACTCAGCAGGTCTTTTTTATGCTCCTTTGCTACTGATTTTTTAGTTCAAGCTAATATATGTTCCACCTCCTCTTTCTCTACTTTCTCCATTCTTGTAAAACCATCTTTTTTCTTCTGTATAAAATTTCACTTTGTAGTGTAGCTAGCATTCATTAATTGCCTACTATGTGCCAAGCATCATACTAAGTGCAGAGTATACATAAAAAAGCAAAAGACAATCCTTGCTCTCAAGGTGCTCACAGTCTATTCCCATTATCTTCATTGCTTAAATGGTTCTAATCTGTCACCAGCTGGCTATGTAACTACTTTATGTGTGTCTCCACACCTCTTGTGCCATCTGTAAAATGAGAAATTGGATTATCACTGATATTCCCTTCAGGCCTAGGTTCATAGAAATGCAAGAGCCCTCAGAGGCTACCAGGTCTCCAATGTTCAATAATAGGTATGCTAAACCTAACTACATATTCAGGGATATACTATTGTCTGCAGGTAGGGCTGCCTTCCTTAAGTCTTTCCCTGCTCCAATCCACTCTCCAACCACTAAAGGGATTTTCCTAAAATACAGGTCTGATCATGTCACCCCCCTACTCAATAAGTCCCAGTACTTTCTTTGTCTCCAGGAGCAAATACAAAATGCTCAGTTTAGCATTCACAGCCCTTCATAACCTAGCCCCCTCCTACCTTTCCAGTATTCTTCTATTTTTTTTCCTTACCAGTCCACACCATATTCCCTGACATATAATCTTTGATCCAGTGACGCTGGCTCTTCGATGAACAAGATACTCTACCTCTTAACCCTGGGCATTTTCTTTGGATGTCCTCCACCACTGGAATGCTTTCCTTCTGCTCCAACTACTGACCTCCCTGGCTTCCTTTAAGTCCCAACTTAAATTCCACCTCCCCTAATCTTTCTTAGAGAAGCCTTCCCAAACCCCTCTTAATTCTAGTGCTTTCCCTCTTCAATTATATCCTATGTATCCTGTATATCGCTTGCTTTGTATATATTTATTAGCATATTGTCTTTCCCACTAGATTGCAAGTCCCTTCTGGGCAAGGACTGTTTTGCCTTTGTGTATCCCCAGCACTTAGTACAGTGCCTAGCACATAGTAGCTGCTTAATAAATATTGATTGAATTAGATGGTAGTAATCCTAAAGATACAAAGGAAACAGCCCAGGTGTATTTGTAAGTAAATGCTTAGTAAAATGGTAAGATGGAGGTGGGGAGAGGGGGAGACACTTATACCTGGGGATGGTAGTGTCAGAAAAGATACCCCATAAGAAGCAGCACTTAAGCTCTAAATAGAAGTGGGGGCGGGGAGAGGTTCTAAGAGTCAGAGATGAGAAGGGAATGCATTCCAGGTATGGAGGAGAGCCTATAAGAAAGCACCAAAATGGGAGATGAAATGATGCCCTCAATTAACGGAAGAGAATAATTCAGTTTGAGTGGAATATAGAGAATATGCAGGGCAATATAACAAGGAATCTTTGATTTTGGTTTTACTATTTATAATTCATGAGAGGCAGCCTGGCATGGTGGACAAAGAGAGTTAGCCCCAGAGTTGAGAAGACCTGGGTTCAAATCCTATCTCTGACACATACTGACCATGTGACCCCAGACAAGTCACTTAACTCCCATGGGCCTTGGGTCTCAGTTATGCAATGACTGCTGATCTGCTTTGGTAGAATGAGTATCCTGATTGAGCATTCTCCATAGCAATGAAATCATATATCTTTTTAAAAAAAATGGAACCTCAGAAAAAAGAAGCCCTAATGTTAATTTGAAACTATGAAAATAGGCATTTTTTAAATCAAGTCATTCATTTATTTTTTTCCCATTTTCTGTACAATTTATCATTATCTCATAGTGAGAAATTGGGGAACATTTCTGCCCCAATCTGAATTGATTGCATCATATATTTTCATATGTGCATATGGCATAACCTCTGAGCTTGGGAGTATTGAAAGAAGAAGCAAAGATATGTCAACACTGCAAAACCATCAGGGTTGGAGTCAGAAATCTGACAACCACTCCACTGAGTTGTGTTTTTTTTTTTTTTTTTTTTTTTGCTCTATGAGACTGATAAAAATCCAGGAGGACAGGGACCTGGTACTATTTATCTTTCTTTTTCTACCCAAGGCCTAGCAAGGTGCTTTGAATAGAGTAGATTTAATAAATATATGTTGAACCGAATTGAATGATCTCAAGTGTTACATTTAGAATAGAGAAACCTTGACATGGTGGGACTGGGACGCAGGGGAAACGGTTCTTAGCACTGGGTTTGTCCTTAACTATCTTTGTGAAGTCAAAAGCTTCTCTGCATCTGGTTTTCTCATCTGTAAAGGGAGGAATTTTGATTAGATGACCTCTAATGCTCTTCTTAGCTCTTTGATTTCCCAGGATCCCATCAATACCCTTGTATTGGTTTTCTTTTTATCAGACTGTTTCCCACATCTCCTTTTTTTCTTCCTAATTTCTCACATTTATTGATAGAACTATTCCAACTGTTTCCCTGTCTTCTTTTTGAATATCCTTAAGAGCTCTCCTGTGAAACATCCTCTGATAGTTTGAACTATTTACTATGGGGTATATTGCAATGGATGGCACCTTGACATGGCAACCCCCATAGCATGGGAAATGGTGGGTAGTGCCCAGAATTCTGCTTAATGTACTTGATTATCTGTAAAACAACATTCTGCTTTGTAGATTTTCCATAGATATCTAGCATCTTGTCCTTTCACACTTGTCAGCTGAGTCCTAAACTTTTTATATCCAGTTGTTTTGTTTCCTGGGCAACAGCCAATGAATAGTATTATTGAACAAACTTCTGGAATATTCTTATAACTAGGTATGATGCCAGCCTAGCTGGAAATGGGGTCTCATCACTAAAAGACTACTTGATAAAATTAGTGACATTGTCCACCTCTACTTTGGTATATTGTGCTGGGATTTTATTGGTGTGTGTTTTCCCCAAAGAGGAAGGTAGCACTATCCATGCATATGAGTTTTAAGGGCCAGAAATTCTCTTGGGGATAAGCCTCTCCGAGCTTTGACAGGCTGGTCCTCAAATGATAGAAACAAAGCCTGTCCCTCGGTTCTGCATTTGAAGAGTTAGCTGCCTGGCAGAACTTGTGCCCCCCTTAAATAACCTACAAGGACAAAGGGTCAACTTTGGTGAAGAATCAGAATAGAATTTGAATTCTATTCAAATTCAGGATACTACACACATACAAATACGTATTACTATTTGTGTTTTTAAAAAACACAATACATTTACATTTAAACAACAGAATCAATTGAACTTACATTTATAATTATTTACAGTTAAAACCAAATTTGTGTAGAGAAGAATTCCACAATTTATCAATTATACTGAATGCTGTAATAGGAAGGAATTATTTATAATTTTCTTGATGACTTTTATTTCACCCATTTAACAAGCATTTTTTGGAGCATTCAGATTTGTTATAGCTATTACAGATTCAAAGTATTCTTTGAGCGAGGCAACTTTCTTACTCTTTCTCCAAAAGGCAGAATCTGAAATACCTCATTGTACAGTCTATCATTGTGAAAAGTTCGCCCCCTGATATCACATCTCTTCTTTATCAGTGATGATTCTTTAATTGCTTAAGACAATCATTCTTAGGCTCGTCTTCTTTCCCCTTGCACTGTCCTCCTAGCTTCTTGGTTAAGAAACAAAAGCTTACTGCAATCACTTCTGAGAGTGTTCATTTCTATTACGTAGAGTACACTAGTAGGGGACAGTGTGTGTATGTGTGTGTGTGTGTGCGCGCATGTGTGTGTGCTTGTTTATTCATGTGTATGTATACCTCCAATTTTTCATGCCTGAAATAAATTGGCTGAAACCTACGCTTTTCACTATAATATGAAGCAGATATTATTTTTAAAAAAGGATCTGTATTGTTTATTCTCAGCCAAGGATGCTGTAGTCCCACCCTCATGAATTGCGTATTTTCTATTAAAAGGCAAATCCTTTCTTTCCAAAGGCTGAATGAGAAGGGAGCTGAGAGTCCTGAAACAAACCAGGGATGACAATATTTCTTGGGTCTTGGGCCCCTATATTTGGGCTGTGCTTCGGAAACATTAGTTCACTTCAAATCACTTCTGGGTATTTTGCTGTAAGCCAAACTGTCGGCGGCCGGACGGGATGTGCCCCACTTTGGCACCCCGTACTCCCCGACTACCGCCTATCACTCACCCTGCCCTCGGGTCTTCGGACGTCTCCGGCTCCTTTCGGGGGATGCGAGAGGAGAATCACCAGGCAGAACGCCGGAGTCAACAAGCAGCTTTATTGCATGGCGTACCAGAAATCTCACACAAATCCCACTGACCCTCCCTGGGGAGTGCCTTATATTAGGTGTTTCGGGTTGGCTCCTCCCCAGTTCCTCCCCGAGGGTGGAGCTCCTCCAGTAAGAGCCGCCCCGGTACTGACGTGGTGGAAGCCACACAGGCACCGCCGCGTCAGCAGGTCCAGACTCCCTGGCGTCTCACTACCCTCTCGGGGGGCCCAGGCCCAGAGCGCCCCTAACATCTCCCCCTTTTTGTTTTATGAGCGGCGCAGAACCCCAATCACACAAGAAGTCAGGCAGGGTAAGCACAAACAGGTGAGAAGGGCAAGGACGAGGACAAACCCCCCAATGGAGGCCCATTGGAGTAATTGATGGAGTGTCCCACCAGTCCTTGGCGTTGTTACAGTTCTTGTCCCGGTCGCCATTGAATTGTAGATTCGGGGTAAGGGCCCAATGCGTGGGAGTCACTGCCAGGGGTGGCAAGACGGCAGGAGCAGCTGTGGATGGGGTCGCCAACTGGATCATGGCAAGCAGGCAGCTAAGGGCGTTGTTGAAGGCAGCCCTCTGTCTCCGGATGGTCCTGTTCTTCCGCCTCGGCCTCCTTCCCCTGGGGCATCGACGGGGGCGCAACCTCACGGACCCGGCGGAGGGGCACCCAGATTTGTTCTCCCGTGGCGTCATCTGTACAGACACAAAGATACCCTCTCCCTCTGATTACGACCCTTCCCGGCCTGTGCCACTCCCTTTTCTCATCTTTCCACCATACCGTGCTGCCTTGAAGGCACGCAGTTGGTGGTGTCTCCTTTTGGCCTGGTTCCTGTTTTTCACACCGGTCCCCAGCATAGTATTTTAACGCGGGTGTGAGGCCATCGTCACGGAATTGCAAAAAATTGGCAGTAAAGGTGGCTGTAGCAAGCTGCGCATGGGTCAGCCTCCCCGCCATTCCCCCTTTTTGTTTTATGACAATAGGACTCACATACATAAGGGATTTAATTAAACATCTTTCATTCTCTACGTGAAACTTGTCCCGGTGTAAAGGCTAAATATTAGAATCCTTTCTATTTATTGTACATAAACTTTCAGTTCCTCAGCAAGCCAAGTGCATTGTTTAGGACCCACATAACTCAAACAAGTTCTTTTTCTGGGCTGACAAAATAAGGAGAAGCAACATGGTCTCTAGGAAGGGGTTACATAGAGAACTCTGTGTGCTATCTGTTGCTGTTCCTCTGAGCAAACTTATTCAAGGTCGAGTCTTACCAAAAATTATGCAAAGGAGTGCACAAAACTTTCCTTCATAAAAAATCTCTCTTTCTCAGACAGCTTATAATTTATCCTGATATTATTAATTTCCACCTTCTCCACATAATTAAAAAAAAGGAAAACTAAACTCACCATAGTAAATACTATCTCTAAGCAACAACATCAATAGCTTAATTAATGATCTCACAAATTTCCCAAATGATAGCAAAACAATTAAAGACAAAATTTGGTAATTTAAGATTTCTCAAATTACAATTCGGAACCTAATAACAGTTAGATTATAAAAGAAATTGCGTTTCTAACAACACAGATGATATAGCTGCTTACCAATTTACACAATAAGAAAAATTTGAGACGTATAACAAAATATCAAAAAACCATAATTATCATCCATTTAAACTTGAAAAGCAAGACCAATTAATTTCCATTTTGGTGGCTTTACCGCAGTCAGATATGACCCCAAATTGCTTAAGACAGAGAATCATTCATCTCATTACCAAAACTTCACATTGAAGAAAATCCACATAAAATTAATATAAAGCAATTATTTTTAACTTAAAACAGTTTACATTTAAATAGCATGTATCTTATTACAATTATGCGATCTTTGTAACATCCCTGGGAATGGATTCCACCACCATTCCCTTATTGAACAGCAAACTACAGTAAATAGAATTTTCTTGGGGCTATATAGTTATAATTAATTGAACAGCAATCATAACAACTCATAATAAGCAACATCTTTACCCTAATCAATATTCGTATAAAATTTAATAGAACCCACCCACAAATCTAGGTCAAAAGGTGGGTGACATAATTTCTTTTATCTCCTCAGAACTCAACTGGTTTTCAACACCAAAACAGCAATCCCAAATAACCCAGGCAACAATCCTACAAGTTTCCTAAGTGCTGGCAGAAGTGTTTTAGCTGTGATCTTAACAAGGTAGGGTTAGCAAGGCTGAGAAAGACTCACACCTGGAGTTAGACTCAGAAAAACAGTCAGTTAACAGTCCCATAAAGTCTGTGAATGGCAAGATTGAATGAATATAATAGCCACTTCCTTTCAAGCAAAAAGAGCAAGCTAAAACAATTTCAGTTGCTGAGCAGAACTGGCAAAGGTGAGTTAAAAAAGGAACTCAGGATTATCCATGATAAAAATCTCAGCCGCAGGTAAGTTACCTTGGGCCGGGAAGTCCCATAGAAAAAGAAAAGAGCCTGCTTATGTTAATTTCCCAGGCAGGGAGCTTCCTTGACCAACGGTAAAATTTAAGCATTTTTAACACAGTCATACCTTACATAGAGCTTAATGAATCAAAATCTTTCTGATAGTAAATACCCAGAGATACACTAAAACCTTTCATCATTAATTACAGGTTACAAGTTTTTTAGTTTCAGCTCCTAAGGTGAAGTGGGGGGGAGGGGATGGCCCCCAAGCCACGTGGACCCCGAGGCCACGTGGACTGAACTACAGCTTCTACCCCCCACAATCAAACTCCTCCATACCAGCCTCTCTCACCTTCCCAAACTTTTACCTTAACTTTTTTCTTTTCTTTTTACCCTCTGTATCTCCAATTACAATCTTTCTTTCCCAAACTACCTTGAACATTTCAAGCAAATAAATTACACACTCACCCAGCTTTCCCTTTCCCCAGCTGGCTTACTTTTCACCTTAAAACTTAAAGATCAAAATGAGCAACAGCTTAAAACTTTTTGAAAGAGAGAACTTTGAATTTGCCAGTCAAAGGTGAGTAGGACTCTGGAAAAAATCCAGTGGTACCATGTCCCTTTCTCCTCACACTGGGGAGCTCAAAGTGTCTCTTTAGTAGAGATTCATGCATTTTCCGAATTTGCCTTAGTGCCAAATGGTATGAGAAATTCTGACTTTATCTTAAGCATCAAATCAGGAGTAACACATTTGAATTTCAGGGAAAAGGTCCCCGCCTCCTTTCTTATCTCTCCTCACATTCCAAATTGGCCAGATTTGGGATGAAGGGAGAAAGAAAGAGCATTATTTCCAACAACTATCAGATTACACACACAGAAACACCACACACAGAAACACAGATACAGCACACAGACACAGAGACAAAAAACACAGAGAGGATTTTTTGAATCCTATGCACAAATTGCTTGGCCCTCTGATGTAACGGAGGCCAGGTGCCGTGCTTTATTGGGACTAACTTCTTCAGAACTTTACTTCATTCTTTCCTTTTTCTGGTATCTTGTCCTTGGAGTCTACCAAGTGTGCAAGTTCCTCCTCTTGCTCTGTTCCGGTAGCCACATCTGTACTTCGGGGAGTGATTGTACACCCCTGATCTTGGCCATCTTGTATATGAGTCTTATGAATGTGGCCTGATCTGTGGCGGTTCCTAAGCACTCCGCCTGCCGCGGAGACGGGCAGATCCACCCCGGTGTGCTCCAGCCACGGGCTGACCACCCAGATCTTCTCCGCCCACTCTCTACATGTCCTTATGTAACTGTTAACGCCTTGTTCTTTGCAGACCTTGTAGATCTGGCAGGCGAGTACGCCTTTGTCCTCCAGCTCAACACGGGCTTCACAGACCTTTGGTCCCATCTTCCCAAGGGCTCAACCTGTCCCTTGAGGCTGCCTGGTCTTCCGCTCCCCCGTATATGGGGAGCAGGAGCGGCCTCACTGGTCAAGCCCCACGTTTGGGCGCCAGCTGTCGGCGGCCGGACGGGATGTGCCCCACTTTGGCACCCCGTACTCCCCGACTACCGCCTATCACTCACCCTGCCCTCGGGTCTTCGGACGTCTCCGGCTCCTTTCGGGGGATGCGAGAGGAGAATCACCAGGCAGAACGCCGGAGTCAACAAGCAGCTTTATTGCATGGCGTACCAGAAATCTCACACAAATCCCACTGACCCTCCCTGGGGAGCGCCTTATATTAGGTGTTTCGGGTTGGCTCCTCCCCAGTTCCTCCCCGAGGGTGGAGCTCCTCCAGTAAGAGCCGCCCCGGTACTGACGTGGTGGAAGCCACACAGGCACCGCCGCGTCAGCAGGTCCAGACTCCCTGGCGTCTCACTACCCTCTCGGGGGGCCCAGGCCCAGAGCGCCCCTAACACCAAACAAGCGTTGCTAGCTTTGCTTCCTGTCCCCCAAACATACCTTGACTCAGTACCTTTCCACATACTGTTTCCTGGGTCTAAAATAAATACTTTTTCCACCTTTGCCTGTTGGATACTCACGTGTCCTTCAAAGCTCACCTCAAATGCCATTGTTACCTTCTTCTCCCATCAGTAATGATATCCTTCTGCCTTCTGGTAGACCTTTGTTTTGTACCTCTTTGATTAGGTGTAAAATAACTAGGTGACTCAGTGAATAGAGCCTGGAGTCAGGAAGACTCCTCTTCCTGAGTTCAAATCTGTTCTCAGACACTTACTAGCTATGTGACCCTGGACAAGTCACTTAACCCTGTTTGCCTCAGTTTCCTTATTTGTAAAATGATCTGGAGAAGGAAATGGGAAACCATTCTAATGTCTTTGCCAAGAAAGCCCCAAATGGGGTCATGAAGAGTTGGACATGACTGGAAAGTTACTAAATCAGATGAATTTATGTTATATCATATGTTAAATTTTTCTGTTTTTGTCTTTTCTTCTTCTGTATTGTAAGGTCCATGAAGGCAGGGACCAAGTATTAGCTTCTCTCTCTGTCAGTCTCTCTCTCTCTCTCTCTCTCTCTCTCTCTCTCTCTATCTCTCTCTCTCTCTTTCTCTTTCTCCACCTCCCCCAGCTGAAATTTTTGCACTGGCTGTTATATTAAGTGCTTGTGTAAGGACATTTCCCTCTTTACCTCCCCTCACCCTTTATTCTCTTGCCTAGTCTCAAATTTTAGCTTTCATTCTTATATCTCATTCCTTTTAGCCTCATAATTTCTCTTCCATGAAACTATCTTATGGTTGAAAAAAGAATGAGTGCTGAAGTAAGCGGTATCCCTGTTTGCCATTGAGTCTAAAACAAACAAATGACTTTTTGCAAAGTAAAGAGAGAAAGTGGGGTGGTAGCAGTAGTATTTCTGTCAGCCTGCCAATAGATTTTTTTTTGTCCTCCTGCCTGTCCTCACGTTTCCTCTTTGTCTACCCTAGTCCACCAAAGGCCTGAACTCCTTTACAGTAGAGATCCCTCCAGAACATAGACACAATTTTTAAAGAACCAGGAAGGCACTGACTCCTGAGGAAGGTGGAACCAGGAGGACATTCAGTGTGAATGATGGCAGTCCAATTTAATATTTATCGAGAAAGATGAAACTATCAATGGTTACTTAAAGACCTACTAACTTTACATAATCAAATATTTATGACAAAGAATCCTCTCATATTTTAAATGCCAATATATTTATAGAACATTATTTAATCACCATACTGCTGACATCACTTTTGCAAAGTTTTTTTTGTTTTTTATTTTTAAAAAATCCTTTCAAAATAAGTACATATTACATTTAAACTGAGTTGCCTTTTTGGCTCTTTTCATTGTCTATACCCAACTACTAACTGACCATTTTATTTAAGCACCACAGATACCTAGCAGTGCAATGAGGCAAATACTTGTATTTACTATATGTTTACCTCAGTTACATTTGCTATATATTTGACAACCCCCCCCCCAAAAAAAAGAAGTTTCTGAAAGGAATTATTCTAAGAAGACACTATATGGTTGGATCCTTGAACTCTTTTGCTGGTTCTGCCTTTGACATCCTGTGAACTTGGACTACTTGAACACAAGACAAGCTCAGAAGAATTGGAATGAAACTTGGTAGCCCGTTGGCTAGACCCATATTTCCTCTACTCAACAAACTCCAATGGCTCCTGATTACCTCTGGATCAAATATAAACTTTCTGACATTTAAAGCCCTTCATGATCTGGCTTCTTACTACATTTCAGGTCTTCTTTTACACATAAAATATACATTGAGATGTTTACTACCTTCTGTGTGCTCTGTGGTCCACAAACCACTTTCCGTCTCTTATTTCCATGTCTTTGAACTGTCTGTTCTTTCTGCCTGCATTTCTCTACCTCCTCAACTCCACTTTTGACATCTCTAGTTTTCTTTAAAATAGATCAAGTGACACCTTCTAAATGAAACCTTTCCCCCTGACCAGACACCAGTGCCCTCCCTCCCCCAAAATCTTGTATTCATTTTGTATTTGTTTTGTGTATAATTACATGTGTACACATTGCCGCTGTTCAAATATAAATGTCTCGAAGGTAGGAATAATTTTTTTTCCATTGCCTAAACATTCCCTGATACATCAGTAGGCACCTAATAAATGCCTGTTGATTGATCAACCTCAAGATTTGTTCTCTTTTTTCCCCTTCCTACATACTCTTTCAGCAATTTCCTGTTATCATGATTTCAAGGATCAGCCCTATGAAGATGGCATCTAAATCTGTGTATCTAGCCTCAATCTATTTTCTAAGTTCAAATCCTACATTTTCATTTCAATACAATAACCATTTACTAAGTGCTGACTATGTACCAAGCATACATGTGCTAAGCTCCTGCTAGACATCTCCATTTGGGAATCATGCAGGCACTTCAACATACCCCAAACTGAAATCTTGTTTGTCTTTGTCTCTTCTCTCTCCTTCATCTCCAATATTCTGTCAATTACTAAGCCCTGCTGATTCTCTTTCATAATGTCTCTTCTTATGATTCTGTCTTTTCCATCCTTGTGGTCATCACCCTAGGCACTCCATCACACCTTAGGCACTCCATTATGACAAAGTAAAATAATTAAGCAAAACTATCTGATACAGAAACCCTGTCTAACAAGGTAGACTGTATTCTGCTATGGCAGGTTTCCCACCTGTCTGCTTTGAGAAAGGGAAAGAGGAATGTTTCATTTTCTTTTCTCCACAACCTTCACTGTTTTGTTCAATTACTTGGAATTGTTTCTCTTTGGTGATCTTTTCATTTACCCCCTCCATTATCTTGTGAACAAATTACTGTAATAACATTTTAACTGACTTACCTGTCTCCAGTTTCTTACCTCTCTGATCCATCTTTGACATTATTATGATTATTTCCAAATTAATATTTCTACTGCACAAACCTGACTACCATATCCCTGATGCAAAACTTTTGCTATTAGAATAAAATGGAAACTCCTTAGCTTGGCATTCAAGGCCCTCTACTACCTGGTTTTAATCTCCCTTTCCAGATTTATTTCCCTTTACTCCCTTCTATATTCTCTATCTAAAGGGAGCTAGGTGATACAATGAATAGAGTGCTGGGTCTGGAGTCAGGAAGAACTGAGTTCAAATTTAACCTCAGAAACTTCCTAGCTGTGCAACCCCCCAGGAAAGTCACTTAACCTCTGTCTGCCCCACCTGTCTCAACTGTAAAATCTGGATAATAATAGCATGTACCTCATAGGGTGATTGTGAAGATAGGATGAGATAACACCTGTAAAGCACTTAACAAAGCATTTACCTAAGTCTCAGACACATAGGAGGTGCTTAATAAATCTTTGTTCCCTTTCTCTCTATATTCCTCTAGTCTGGACTAATAGTTATCACCTTGTTTCATTCTGTCCTCCTTCACCTCTGTATGTTTATAACAACTCACTCTAGAATATGCCTTTTCCATGGCTCTCTATTGAAATTTCCCTTCAAAGACCAGCTCAGGGCTTATCTCCATGAAGGCTTCCTTCATCCAACCATCTGCTAAAAATTTTTTAAATCATTAAAAAATATCTTTCTTCAAATTTCTGATAGGGCTTTATCTAGATTTTGCACCGATCACATTCTGCCTTTTATTATACTTACCCTTTGTTCCATCTTATCCCCTCTGTTGGATTATACATTTCTTTAGGGCAGGAATTCTCTAAATCTGGATTCTGTGAATTTGCTTTTTAAAGATTTTTTTGATAGCTGTATTTTAATATAATTAGTTTCTTTTATAATCCTATGGATTGTATTTTATGCATTTTAAAGTATTATTCTAAGAAAGGGTCTGTAGGCTTCACCATAATACCAAAAGGGTCCATGACACACAAAAGGTTAAGAACTCTGGTTCAGGGTAAAGATTGGTTTGCTTTACATCTTTTTTATTCTCAGAATCAAAAATGGTATTTTGAAAATGCAGTAGGTGCTTAATAAATGTTTATCGAATTCAGTGAATTCTGGGGCTTTTAGATTCTACCAGCAGATAATTTATTTACTCTGGGAAACCAGTGTGTATTGCAGTTAAATTCTCATTCTTTCACTTTTTATATCTATTGAGTGGTTACATTTATATTCATTAGATTGGAGTCTTTGAATGATAAATTTAGTATATAAAGGGACTTCAAAAGTAGGACCATTTGGGACGGAGCCAAGATGGTGGCTGGTAAGCAGGGACTACTGTGAGCTCCGTACCGAGTCCCTCCAAAAACCTATAAAAAATGGCTCTGAACCAATTCTAGAAGGGCAGAACCCACAAAACAGCAGAGGGAAGCAGGGCTCCAGCCCAGGACAGCCCGATGGTCTCTGGGTGAGGTCTATCCCACACAGAGCTGGGAGCTGGGAACGGAGTGGAGCAGAGCCCAGCCTGAGCGTCGTGGAACAACCAAACTTGGAGTCGGGTGGATGGGGCCCCTAGTGCCCTGAATATGTGAGCTGCGGCAGTTGCCAGACTCCTCGACCCACAAACACCAAAGACTGTGGAGAAGGTTAGTGGGAAAAGCTGCGGGAGTGGAAGGAGTTCCCGGTTCCGCTTCCAGCCCCGGGGGCAGCGGAGGTGGGGCAGCTACAGTTGCTGCTGCTTCTGGCCCCAGGCCCACCTGGTGGGAGGAATTAAGTGGCGGATCAGAGCAGGAATGCACAGCCTGTTGAAGATCTAAGCCCAGACTGGGCTGGGAGTTCTTGGAGAAGGAGTAGTGCGGGTCTGACAGAGCTGGCACCTGCCCCCCAAATGTGGAACATAGAACTCGTTAGTCCACAAGCAGTCATAGCCCACTGAAAAACTCAAGGGTCAAGTTAGTTGGTTGGGAATATGGCCAGGCAGCGAAAGCACACCCAGATTCAGTCTCAGACTTTGGATTCTTTCTTTGGTGACAAAGAAGACCAAAACATACAGCCTAAAGAAGACAACAAAGTCATAGAGCCTACAACAAAAGCCTCCAAGAAAGACATGAACTGGTCCCAGGCCATAGAAGAACTCAAAAAGGATTTGGAAAAGCAAGTTAGAGAAGTAGAGGAAAAATTGGGAAGAGAAATGAGAAGGATGCAAGAAAACCATGAAACACAAGTCAATGACTTGCTAAAGGAGACCCAAAAAAATACTGAAAAATACACTGAAGAAAACAACACCTTAAAAAACAGACTAACTCAAATGGCAAAAGAGCTCCAAAAAGCCAATGAGGAGAAGAATGCCTTGAAAGGCAGAATTAGCCAAATGGAAAAGGAGGTCCAAAAGACCACTGAAGAAAATACTACTTTAAAAATTAGATTAGAGCAAGTGGAAGCTAGTGACTTTATGAGAAATCAGGATATTATAAAACAGAACCAAAGGAATGAAAAAATGGAAGACAATGTGAAATATCTCCTTGGAAAAACCACTGACCTGGAAAATAGATCCAGGAGAGAGAATTTAAAAATTATTGGACTACCTGAAAGCCATGATCAAAAAAAGAGCCTAGACACCATCTTTCAAGAAATTATCAAGGAGAACTGCCCTGATATTCTAGAGCCACAGGGCAAAATAGAAATTGAAAGAATCCATTGATTGCCTCCTCAAATAGATCCCAAAAAGAAATCTCCTAGGAATATTGTCGCCAAATTCCAGAGCTCCCAGATCAAGGAGAAAATACTGCAAGCAGCCAGAAAGAAACAATTTGAGTATTGTGGAAACCCAATCAGAATAACCCAAGATCTGGCAGCTTCTACATTAAGAGATTGAAGGGCTTGGAACGCGATATTCCGGAGGTCAATGGAGCTAGGATTAAAACCTAGAATCACCCACCCAGCCAAACTGAGTATCATGCTCCAAGGCAAAATATGGATTTTCAATAAAATAGAGGACTTTCAAGCTTTCTCAGTGAAAAGACCAGAACTGAATAGAAAATTTGACTTTCCAACACAAGAATCAAGAGAAGCATGAAAAGGTAATCAAGAAACAGGAATTGCAAGGGACTTACTAAAGATGAACTGTTTTGTTTACATTCCTACATGGAAAGATGACATGTGTAATTCATGAGACCTCAGTATTAGGGTAGCTGAAGGGAATATGCATATATATATGTTTATGTATATATATATAAGTGAATGTGTATGTATGTATATATCTACGTGTGTATGTGGGTATGTATATATATATATATGTAAAAGAGAGAGCAGACACACGATGAGTTGAAGATGAAGGGAAGATATCTAAAAGAAATAAAATGAAATTAAGGGATGAGAGAGCAACATACTGAGAGAGGGAAATAGGGAGAGATAGAATGGGGTGGATTATCTCACATAAAGGTGGAAAGAGGAAACAGTTCTGTGGGAGGAGGGGAGAGGGCAGGTGAGGGAGGAATGAGTGAACCTTGCTCTCATCAGATTTGGCCTGAGGAGGGAATACCATACATACTCAGTTGGGTATCTTACCCCACAGGAAAGAAGAGGGAGGAAGATAAAAAAAAAATAAAAGGGGGGATATGATGGAGGGGAGGGCAGATGGGGGTGGAGGTAATCAAAACAAACACTTTGGAAAGGGGACAGTGTCAAGGGAGAAAATTCAATAAAGCGGGATGGGTTGGGAAGGAGCAAAATGAAGTTAGTCTTTCACAACATGAGTACATAATGATACACATGTGGCCTAGGTTGAATTGCTCGACTTCTTAGGGAGGGTGGGTGGGAAGGGAAGAGGGGAGAGAATTTGGAACTAAAAGTTTTAAAAACAGATGTTCAAAAACAAAAAAAAAAGTTTTTGCATGCAACTAAAAAATAAGATACACAGGCAATGGGGTGTAGAAATTTATCTTGCCCTACAAAAAAGGAAGGGAAAAGGGGATGAGAGGGGAGGGGGGTGATAGAGGGGAGGGCTGACTGGGGAACAGGGCAACCAGAATATAAGCCATCTTGGAGTGGGGGGGAGGGGAGAAATGGGGAGAAAATTTTTAATTCAAACTGTTGTGAAAATCAATGCTGAAAACTAAATATGTTAAATAAATAAATTTAAATTTAAAAAGTAGGACCATTTGATTCAATTCAACAAATATTTATTAGAATGACCTTCAGTGTTTCAAATGTAATTAAATTTGAGGGCAATACCAAAGGCAATGAAAAGACCCTTGGTGGTTGCTGTGCATTGACAATGGGGAATTTTGACGAAACCAGAGTGTAAAAGATGACGGAAAAATGTATGACTGGAAAAGAAGGTGGGCCAGCTATGTAGCTAGTCAGTCTGTTAGTCAGCAAGCATTTATCAAGTATTTGCTATATGTCAGGCATCATACTAAGTACTGAGGATACAAAGAATGCAAAATAGTCCCTACCCTCAAGGAGCTTACATTTGAATGGGTAAGATGAAATGTAAATAGCTAGACACATACAAGGCATATTTATGGTAGAGGGAAGCAATCAGAAAGAGAAAGGCACTAGGACTGTGGAACTGGGAAAGGCCTTATCTAGAAGGGAGGTTTTGAACTGAGTCTTGAAAGAAGCTAGGGAAAGTAAGAGGCAAAGGTGAGGGGACAGAGAATTCCAGGTGTGATAGACAACTGATGCAAAGTGATGGAGATGGAAGATGGTGTGCCATGTTCAAGAAACTGAAAGTAAGTGTAATGGCAAGCAAAGTGGGATTTTTTGTTGTTTTTTGTTTTGGAGTACTTCTCAGCACTAAGGCAATCAGGTGCCTTTGATTGAGTCTTGCTTTTGTTTGTAGGAAGGCCCACACCTTTTTGCTAATTAGGTCAGGAGAAGTGTGAAGCCCTCAGGCCCTGAAAAAGAGTATATATACTCTGAAAGTCAGGGAGATCAGTTAGAAGGCTATTACAAAAATCTAGGCAAGATGTGATGAAGGCCTGATTTAAAGTTGTGCCTATTTGAGTGAAGAGAAGGGGATGTATTATGAGAGATGTTGTAAAAAATAGAGATTGCAAGATTTGGCAATAGATTGGATATGTGGGGTGAATGAGATTGAGGAGTCAAGGACAGGGGTGGGGAACCTGCCACATGTGGCCTCTAGGCAGTTGACCTTAACCCACTGAGGCAGATGGTGGTGCGGTAGATAGAGCACTGGCTAGTACCTTCTGAGGTTACCTTCTACCTGCTCTCTCTATATCTTATATTTACTTAGCTATTTACATATTGTTCCCCCTGCCCATTGGAATGTGGGTTCCTTGAAGGCAGGTACTCTTTCCGTCTTTGTTTCTCTAGAGCTCAGGATATGCGGTATTCAAGAAGGACCAGCCCCCCTGGTGTGAGCGCTTGGTGATCCCTTTTCAGGCCTGCTCATCCACTTTTGGTGTCTACCTGCCACCCAAGTCTCACCTGTGGTTCCAAGAAGCTGAAGCATGAGCAGCAGCCACATTCTGCTAAACTGTCATGGCAGACAGGCTAAACCAGTTTGAGAATAACTGACAGGTCTCAAACTTGTTGGTGAGTTAGGGGGATGTTTACCCCAAGCATGTGAAGACTTCCCCCAGTAGTATGTGTGGATGAGAACAATTTGTTCCAATGACTATGGCTTTGAAGGTCAAGAAGTCAAGAAGTTCCAAGTTGAAACCCAGCCTCAGACACTGACTGGCTCTGCAGCCTTAGAGAAGTCATTTAACCTCTCCGTCTGCCTCAATTTCCTCCAATAAAAAATGAGAATAATAATTATGCCTACCTCACAGGGTTGTTGTAAGGCTCAAATGAGACAATATTTGTAAACAGTGCTTAACCGCTTTCCCCCACTACCATGGGGTATTTACAGGATGGTAAAGCCAAGACTGAATCTTGTAGGATGAGAAGCCAAAGAAAGTTTATGCTCTGTACTGGGGGAGGGAGTACTCACATCACTGAGATTATAGATACATCCAAGAATCAAAGTAAATATAAGCACGAAATAGATTAAATTTAGGTACTGTATCGGCAGAAGCTAGATGACCACATGTAAGGCATGTTATTTCAAATATGGTTGGACTACATGCCTGCCAAGGTCCCTTCGAACTCTCCAATTCTGTTGGCCTGGTTTTACTCCAAGTTTTCACAAGCCGCTAAATGCACATGTGTGTGTTATCTTCCCTTCCCCATGTGATACAGCACAACTCTTCAGGAATTTGCTCTCTGATTCTTCTCTGTTTACTTGTAACTTTCTTAACTGGATAAGCTGGAAAACAGCTTCAAAAGTCATCCAGCAGGCCCACATTCTTAGAAAGGAAGCTATGTTTTGTCATTTTAATGAAAGTTGGGTGTCTTTCTTATAATGTACTTTGTCACTGAAACTGGAAATTAAGGAGAAGGGGGTTAATGGGAATTATCCATAAAAGGAAGTCTTGTCTTGGAACAATGCCAGACAAGATGACCTTTTCAACCATTGCCTAGTTTTTTACTGAGAACTGTTGAGAGCAGTTTGTAACAGTCATCTCCTCTTCTCTCCATGGATAATTAAATCAAAGATCTCCCATTCATTGAGGATATGTAATCATATTAAATTACTAAGATTTTGGCATCACAAAAGCACCTTCTTGACTAAGGCAGCTGTTGGTTATCTTTCTTTCCCACCATTCCAATCTCTTCCTCCCACTCCTCCCTGTCTCTCTCCCCTGCTTGCCTTAGACAGAGCCTCCCTTCTGCCTTTCCACCTTCGCAACATCCTGTACCCCTCTCCTCCCACTCAACTGCTCCCCCACCCCTTACATTCTACCCACCCTCACCCCTGACAGCATCCTTTATCTTTCTGGCCCTTTCTCTACTTCCCACGATCTCAGAAAGGTTCTTAATAAAGAACATTAAAAGCCACCTCCCACATATCCAGCCAGCAGCTCTGAAACACACAGTTTACTCTATGAAACTGTCACAACAGGCCCCACTGATTTTGCAGTGGGTTCATTATTTGTGTTCTCTTTGACTGCCAGAGTTTATGCCGAGTTTACGGGCAAGGTCTTTTTGTTCTCTGGCACTTGACCTGGTACATACTGGAGGTGATCATTATTTGAGACTTAAAATTCTATGATTATTCATAACAGTTTTGTCATTTTAATGGAATATTTATTAGCACCCATGAAAAAGACTATAAATAACCCTAATCTTTGGTATTTATAAAAGGTTTCACACAATATAAAATTTACTGGGGATTTTTTTCTCAAGAGTCCTGACATTAATATTCATTATGAGCCCCAAAGTAGAAGCTATTATATTTGAGCATAATGAAGTTTACCATATGTTTCAAAGTCACTGGCAATTGTGCTTCTCATAATGACAATTAAAAAGGTCATCTTGTCTTGCTAGGCTCCATTAGATATATAAACTGGTTCGTAGCTGTCTTTCTAAAATATATTAGGAGACTTATGTGCAAATAAAAGGAGCCATTTTAATATTTCAAATCCCAAAGCATAGATGTTTACACCTAATTGCCAATATGCACTCTGTTAGTTCATCCATAGTTACACATTTACAGATATGGACATGTTTGAAGAATGTTGTATTAGGGGGTTGCCATAGCATCAAATTGGTCTAAGACAGAAAGGACAAAATTATTTCTGCTGAATATTATTGTAATAGTATCTTAGCATCATTCTATCTTCTATCCTCCCAAAGTGTGTTAACTGAAGAAATTTGGTATCCCTGGTAACTATTTAGCTTTGGGGTGTTGTAAGAGTTGGGAGAAGGGAAAGTTGTTTCCTTCATCATGGTAGATGGAAGGTAGGAAGAGGAATCAGGAATTTGATCTTGTTTTATTGCATTAAACATAATCTGTCTTCTTACAATAATTACTTTTAGATTTTTCTTTTTTACTGAGTGGTAGGTGGACAACTGTTGCAGAAGTAAATTCTACAAAAAATAGAACTACTAGAAACTTGGGAAAAGTGGAAGTGGTGACGTGTCTGCATGTGTGTGTGTGTGTGTGTCTGGCAGAGGGGAGGCTTAGCAAGTACTGGAATTCCAAGGATTCTAGTAGCTTTGAAAGAACACCATAAGACCAAACAGCTTTTTACTCTTTTGAATGAAAAAGACAGAATTTAATATGTTTCCCTCTGTGAATTTTCCAGCATTTTATATTTTTGTTACCTATATTACTTTGCTGACTCCCTGTTGTTGGACAAAACTTATTCCCTGCTCTTTAAAATTTGAATGACTAAACTGCTGGATAAGACCTTGCTTGAAGTGGGTTCAATAAACATTGGACAAGAGTCTGCAACAATTTTAGTTTGTAGTAGTTTTGAAATCTCATTTAGAATAAGATTGGTAAAATTATTTGTTTCATTAGGCAACAGGCTTTTTGCATTCCACTGTATTCCTTAAAAAGGGAAAAGTGTTTCCCGTTCACATAACAAATATTGATAGAGCATTCACAGTATGTAAGGTACCATGCTGTCATAATTTTTGTCCATAATTCTTCAGTGTCCTCAATCAGGGATGATAATCTTTTTGGAATGGCTTACGTCAATATCTGCTGGAAAGGGTGACTAGATGATCTTACAAAATACTTCTCAGTCTAATGATCTTAATATTTTCCCCTTTACTATAAGAAAATTGTACACACACACACACACACACACACACACAAATATGCATGTGTGTATTTTTTAAAGCTGAGATTCCTAAAGTACAGGTTGACACAGAAAAAAAATGAAGCTTAGAAGCATCTGAAACACATCTTGATTGTAAATTCCTTGAAGGTAGGACTCATGCCTATTTATCTTTGCAAACCCTCTTCCCCTGATGCTCCAATGCCTAGTTAGTTCTTGCATATAGTATGTACTTAATACATGTCTATTCAATTGAATTGGCTAGAATTTGCATGGTACATTTTCTTGCAGAAAATAACTTCTTCCTTCTTCTTGCCTAAATATGTTAACCTTTAAAGAGTGTCTCTTGTAGTCATGTTGTATTAAATCCCAAGTTGAGTTTGATATGAATTTAAATAGACATTTGAACCCATTTAAAAAGTTGTTATATGTGTTTGCTTAATGTCTTAAAAAAACACACTCGGAAATTTTTAATGATTGAATTTTCTTTCAGAATGGATGTGTTTTGTAGAACTAAAACATTTGTTTAAAAATCTCTCCAATTATCATGAAGGAGTATACGTTACTTTCAGAGAAATAGTGCAGTCAAGTGTTTAGAAGTTATCAGACTGACAGTTTGGAGAGCTATGCCTTGTATTAATTTTTGCCAAGCCACTTAATGTACTTTCCCCTGATTGTTTCCGAAGCTGGCTGTCATGAAATTTGCCCTGTGTGTGATTGGTTTCCAGGAGTGGCGACATGCACTCCCCCTGCCCTATCTAGCATCACCTACTGCATCAAAGTAGAATCATAAGTGGCAAAAATGTGCCACCCATGCATCCAATGAGGAGGATATCCTTTGCATTGAGGTTCAAGAAGCCCAACTCCTTCACTAATTCATATTCTTTCTCTCTTTTTAAAATGTGCACATTTAGAGATATGGATTTTTCTCTAAGTACTGGGATGCTTTGGCTGCATCCCACCAATTTTGGAATGTTGTCTCATTGTTGCAACTTTATTTAATAAAATTATTGCTTGTTTCTGTGATTTAGTCTTTGACCCACTCATTCTTTAGGATTAGATTATTTAGTTTCCAATTAATTTTTAATCTATGTTTCCATGGCCCTTTATTAAATGTAATTTTTATTGCATTATGGTCTAAAAAGGGTACATTTAATATTTTTGCTCTTCTGCATTTGGTTGTGAGGTTTTTATGCCTCAATATATGGTCAATTTTTGTGAAGGGGCCATATACAGCTGAGAAAAAGGTATGCTCCTTTCTATTCCTATTCTTTCTCTAGAAGTCTATCATTTCTAACTTTTCTAAGAAACTCTTTCTTTCTTTGACTTCTTTCTTATTCATCTCATGGTTAGATTTATCATGAATTGAGGTCCCCTGCTAGTACAGTTTTACTGCCCATTTCCTCCTGCAATTCATTTAACTTTTCCTTTAAGAATTTGGATGCTATAGCATTTGGTATGTATATGTTTAGTATTGATATATCACTTCATGGTTTATGGTACTTTTTAGCAAGGTAGTATAGTTTCTATGATTATCCCTTTTAATTAGGTCTATTTTTGCTTTTGTTTTGTCTGAGATTATCATTGCCACTTCTGACTTTTTTTGCTTTAGCTGAAGCATAGTAGGTTCTGCTTCAGCCCCTTATTTTAATTCTGTGTGCATCCCTTTATTTCAAATGTGTTTCTTGTAACCAACATATTGTTGGATCGTGGTTTCTAATACATTCTGTTATTTGCTTCTGTTTCATGGGTGAATTCAATCCCATTCACAGTTATTATTACTAACTGTTCATTTCTCTCTATTCTATTTTATTTTGTTTATCCTTCTCTCTCTTTTTTTTATTATATCCCTCCCCTAAAGTCTGTTTTGCCTCTGACCACTGACTTCTTTTATCTGGCCTCCTTTTTTTATCACCCCTTACCTTTTCCTTATCCTTTTCCTCTCCTACTTGCTATTGGATAAGATTTATATCTATTACCAATTGAGTATGTATACATATTTTCCTTCTTTGAACCAATTAGGTTTGAGGGAGGTTAAAACATTGCCTCACCCCCCACCCTCAATTTTCTCTTCCACTGTAAAAACTCTTCCTTGTGCTATGTGAGATAATTTTTCCTACTTTCCCTGTCCATTATACCTTCCTCCAGGGTATCCCTCTTTCTTACTTATCCATCTAAAAAATATTATTCCAACATAATCAACTGATTCACATACTCTCTTTCTCTGTAGAATCCTTCTAACTGCCCTAATAATGATAAAGTTCTTAGAAGATACATGTATCATCTTCCCAAGTAGAAAGCTAAACAGTTTAGCTTTATTGAGTTTATTATGATTTCTCTTTCATGTTTACCTTTCTATACTTTTCTTGAGTTAAATTTTCTATTCAGCTCTGGTCTTATCATCGGAAATCTTTGAAAGCCCTCTATTTAATTAAATCCATTTTTCCCTTGAAGGATTACATTTAGTTTTGCTGAGTAGGTTATTCTTGGTTGAAATCCTAGCTCTTTTCTTTCTGGATTATCATATTCCAAACTATCTGCTCTCATAACATGTTAACTGCTAAATATTTGGTGATCTTGACTGTGGCTGCACAGTATTTGGATGGTTTCTTTCTGGCTGCTTGAATTATTTTCTCTTTGACTCAGGAGCTCTGGAATTTGGCTATAATATTCTTGGGAGTTTCCATTTTGGGATCTCTTTCAGGTTGGGATTAGTAGAGTTTTTCAATGTCTATTTTGCCCTCTGGTTCTAGGATATTGAGCCAGTTTTCCTTGATGGTTTCTTGAAATATGATGTCTAGGCTCCCGCTTGATAATCGCTTTCAGGTAGTTCAATAATTCTTAGATTATCTTTCCTTGATCTGTGTTCCAGGTCAGTTGTTTTTCAGATGAGATATTTCACATTTTCTTCTTTTTTCATTCTTTTGACTTTGTTTTATTGTTTCTTTATGTCTTGTGTAGCTTCCAGTTGCCAAATTATAATTTTTAAGGAATTATTTTCCTCAGTGAGCTTTTGTACCTCGTTTTCCATTTGGCCAATTCTGTTTTTTAAAGTGTTCTTTTTCTAGTGTTTTTTAATGCCTCTTTTACCAAGCTGTTAATTTTCCTTTCTTAATTTTCTTCCTTTTCTTTCATTTCTTTTCCTAATTTTTCATCTACCACTCTTATTTGATTTTTGGAAATAATCTTTTAATTCTTTCAAGAATTCTTGTTGGGATTTTTGTGTAATTCACATTTTTCTGAGTCTTTGCTTGTATCTGTTTTGACTTTGTCTTCTTAGTTTGTATCTTGATCTTCCCCATCATTATAATAGATTTTTATGGTTAGGTTCTTTTTGTTTTTGTTGTTGTTTGCTTGTTTTCCACCCTGTTTCTTAATTTTAACTTTATGGTAAAGTTGGGCTCTGTTGCTGGCATGATGTGGTAGGGTGGGAGTGGGAGGTAGAAGGGTCACTATCTCAAGCTTCAGGCTGTTTCTGCACTGCTGTTTTCAGAACTATTTCTGGGGGTTTCAAAGTTTTCACTGCTGATCTGGGGAGAGGTATGGTCACTACTGTCTTGGTTTGCACTCTGGTCCTTTCCCAGAAAAGGCCCCTGATCCCTGGAATTGATACTGTTCTTAAATGATACTGTTCTAAAGGGCTTCTAATCCCTTGTGATCCAAAAAAAAAATACTCTCCCTCAGGACTTCCACTCCCTCTTAATAGAAAGTGCGTCTTTCTGCCCTTGAATTACAATCTAGAATAGGGCATAGGCAATAAAGTTGTCAAACAGCATGGTTCTATGACTAGCACTGGCACAGGGGTCCCTTCCAATCTCTTTGTGATGAGTTGCCAGGTCCCCTTACAATCTCTGACTTAAGAGCTCCCAAAGCCACTGCTGCTACTGTTGCTGTCACCTAGTCCCAACACTGGTGTTTCATCCACATGGGCTCTGGGCCAGTCTCCACCCCCTTGGTACAGATCTCTCTTTCTGACCTCCTAGGTTGTCCTGGGCTTGGAGGACATCTCACTCTGACCTTTTCTTGGTTCTGCCATTCCAGAATTCAATTTGAGGCATTATTTTAAAGTTGTTTGGAGGGGAATGTTGAGAGGACTCAGCTGAGTGCTTTCTCTACTCTACCATCTTGGCTCTGCCTCTGGAAGTTCCCCTTGGTCCTAGATCTGCTCTTCAAGACCATGTACAGAAAGTTTAATTTCTTTCAAATAATAATCTTTTGAATATTTGGAAATAGCAATCTCAACCCATTCTCTTCAATTCTCTAGTATAAATGTGTCTAATTCTTTCAAGCAGTCCTTATATGGATTAATTTTTATGGTTTATAAACCATTTTTATCTAATTTTCTCCTCACAACAACCCTGGGAAATATCATTATCCTAATTTTATAGATGAGGACAGTGAAGAAGATGGCTCTTAACCCTAATAACAACAACAGTCACAATTTGTTGTTCTGTCAGTTCAGACTCTTGTGACCCTGTTTTGGGTTTTTCTTGGCAAAGAGGCTGGAGTGGTTTGCCATTTCCTTCTCTACCTCATTTTACAGATGAGGAACTTGAGGCAAACTGGGTTAACTGACTTGCTTAGTGTCACACAGCTAGGAAGTGTCTGAGGCCAGATCTGAACTCAGGAAGTTGAGTTTTCCTGACTCCAGGACTGGTAGTATCTCCACTGTGCCACTTGGTTGCCCTATGCTAGGTATTGGGGACACAAAAAGAAGCAAAAGACAGTCCTTCCTCTCAAGGAACCTATAATCTTATTAGATTTTATATAATATAATCATGAATTACCATGATCAAAAAAAATCATCAGCTGGTAGCCAGTCTTTGGGTGCTGAGCCTCTATATTCTTAGCTTCATTCTTGCGTAGCAGAGATAATTTGTTTTTGGGGCCTATATAGAAAAACCTCTAAAGCATGAGTTTTGTTTGTTTGTTTTATCATGATTTGCAGTCTTGTGTAGGCCTATGAACCCTTTCTCATAATTGTGTTTTTGAATACATAAAATAAAATGGGATTACAAAAGAAATCAATAATATTGAAATTGTTATAAAAATATTTTTAAAAAAGTTTATGGACCTTCAGGTTAAGAACCCTTGCTTAGAGCATTCTAGAGATTAACCTACATGTAGATGCCTTTTAAGAAACCAGAGTGTCCTCCACACCAAGATGAAGCCTCTAAGTATATACTCATATATATCTATTTGATTCATGCCAGAGAGATTTTATCAGTTTGTGGACAGAGTCCTAGGCTTAGACTCTGGAAGACCTAAGTTCAGACCCTGCCTCCCTCAGACACTTAGTAGTTGTGTCATCTTGGGCAACTCACTTAACCTCCAGAGGCCTCCAATTTTCTCATCTATAAAACAGAGGTTGGACTAGATGGAGGGGTGGGGAACCTGTAGCCTTGAGGCTACATGTGGCCTTCTAGGTTCTTAGTTGTGGCCTTTTGACTGAGTCCAAGTTTTACAGAACAAATCCTTTGATTAGGGGTATTTGTTCTGTGAAGTTTGGATTCAGTCAAAGGGTCACACTTGAGGACCCAGGGGGCCACATGCAGGTCTCAAGGCCACCGGTTCCCCACCCCTGGACTAGAAGATGACCTCTAAATGCCTTCTCACTCTTAATCAATGATCTTTTGATGAATGAATACTAATTTTCTCCTGAAGGACCAGATATGTATGTGTCCTGATACTGGAAAGAGCTCCTATTAGTAGAATGGATTTAACAGATGAGCTCAACTTTATTTTGGATCATAGGGAGAGCTTGCCAGTAAAGGCTCAGAAGAAAGTGAGATAGGAGGAGGGAGGCTTGGCAACAGGCGGGCTGAAGGAAAATGATGGGAGGGTAGTTTCTGAATAGGGTTAATGATTAAGGACAGGAGGCCCAGTTGGGATCCCCTAGTGGGGGAGTGGTCCTGCGCTTTGCATGTCATGTGTGTGTGTCAGGGAGGGGATGGTTTGCAGGAGACTTGGGAACAAAGTACTCTAGGTTTGAGCTTTACTTCTTGGGGTAAGGCTGCCCTGCTTAATGCATTTGAGTGTTAATGAGATGAATCAACACTCAGGTATAGATTCACTTGTTTATTTTGGCTAAAAATGCTGCCCCATATCTACTTAAAGAGCTTTTGGTTGCCAATCTGGGCCCTAGAGGACCTTGTCATGAAACCAATTAAAACATTGTTTGACTTCTGTTCTAAGTTTTAGTTTTGTTTCTTTAAAAATCCTTCTGGTTGTAACCTAAGCCTGGTTCCGAAGCTAAGCAGGACTGTCAATTTTCTGGGAAGTCATTGTAAACAGATTAAGTTAAATGCCAGATGGGAGGGCTCTGGGGTAGCCCCTCTGAGAGAAGAAAAAACAGCTTGTAAAAAGGCAGAGGAAAAATCATAGCCCTGGACGAAATTTAGCTATCCTACCTGAATCTTGAGAAGGGCTGGAAGTTTTAGCTGAGTCTTCCTTTAAAGGGCAGAGGGTTTTTTTTATTGTTGTTAGTGATTGATAAAAATTAAAGTGTTAGCTTCAGATGAGCTGCTTCAATTCAAAGAGAAAACTTTAACTGGGAATGGATAGAGAGGGCAGCTAGATGGCTAAGTGGATAGAACACTAGGCCTGGAGTCCTGAAGACCTGAGTTCAAATGTAGCCTCAAACACTAATAGCAGTGTGATCCTGGACAAGTCACTTAACCTTGTTTGCTTCAGTTTCTTCATCTGTAAAGTGAACTGGAGAAGGAAATAGTAAATCACTCTAGTATCTTTGCCAAGAAAACCTCAAAATGGGGTCATGAAGAGTCAGATGCAACTGAAAATGGCTAAACAACAACAAAAGGGATAGAGAGACAAGTCATCAACAGGCTTTTATTAAGTGCCTACTATGTGCTAGGCATTGTGAGGAACCTCCCCTCATCCTTTTTAACGTTCTCTGTGCATTAATGATAATCTCTGTGATTATCTCCATTTTATTGTGCATATACCCTGTTTGTACATAGTTGTCTGCATGTTGTCTCCCCGTTAAACTGTGAGCATCTTGAGATCAGGGACTATGACTATCCACTGGGAATACAAAGAAAGGCAAAAACAGTCCATGCTTTCAAGTAGTTTATGATCTAAAGAAGGGGCATGATAGTGGGAACAACAAATTACGTACAGAAATGGTATATTGGAAGTAATCTCAGAGGGAAGGCTCCAGCATTAAGGGGGGGTTGTGCTGGGAAAGGCCTCCTATAGAAGGGGGGATTTTAGGTGAGACTTGGAGGAAGCCAGGGAATCTAAGAGGTGGAGGTGATAAGGGAGCTGATTTCAGGCACTGGGCACAGCCAAGATGCCTGGAATAAGGAGATGGAGTGTTTTGTGTAAGTATGCCAATGTTGCTGAATAATAGAGGATGTGGAAGGGGATAAGGTATAAGGAGAGTAGAAAGAAGGAGAGGAGCGAGGTTATGAAGGTCTTTAAAAGTTGAACAGAGGATTTTAAAATTTGTTCCTGGAAGCAAAAGGGAGCCGCTGGAGTTTAATAGCTGAGTTGGGGGATGCACTGGCGTGAGAAAGATTTGACTAACCAGGTATGGTAGCAATCTCAGGGGAAAGAGGAGGGTGACAAGAGAAATCTTATGAAGGTAGAATCTATAGGACTCACCAAAAGATTGGATATGGATATGTGAGTGTGTGTGTGTGTGTGTGTGTAAGTGTGTAAGAGATAGTGGACTTGATAATGACATCTAGAACTTGTAGTAGTTCTTAACCTAGAGTTTGAACTTTTTTTTCTTGACTATTTCAATAAATGACAATATTTGACTATAATTGGTTTCCTTTGTAATCCTATGTATTTTATTTTCTGCATATAGTTTTTTTTTCCTGAGAAATGACTCTTCCAAAGATCCCATGACACAAATAAGGTTAAGAACCTTTGGCTTTGAGGAACATTTAGGAAGCTTAGCTAGCCAGTTCTCCATTGAAGACTTAGAAATAGGAGAAGAAAGAAATAATCCAAAGGTAGAGAGAAACCAGAGACTTTCTGACAAATTAAAATCATAATCAGTTATAAATATTAAGATAAAGAGTTTAATGATAAATTCTCAAAATATTTTTTCTAATCAGTGAGTTATGTTTGTTAGGTTATGTTTGCTCTGAAGGTTTCCTCCCTGTTGGGTTACTCAGTTTTAGAATCCCAGAATATTAATGCAGGAGGGAATATTAAAAGTACTTTTGTCTAACTCCTTCATTTTTCAGGTGAGCAAAACACAGAGAAGTGAGTGACTTGCCCAACTTGTCCTTTTCCCTTCATCTGCAACATTTTGATCTCCTTCTTGATTTAGAACTAGTAGTGCAACATTTAAAAGAGATGTATTTTTGGGTAATTTAATTACTTTACTAATAAAAGTGGTCAGTGGCACTCTTGAATGCCAAAAACCCCTCATGGCAGTGGGCTCACAGATTATATGCTCTTGGAAGAGTGGGTGTTCCTGAGAGTGGCAATCAACTCTGATTGGTTAACAATTAATGAGAGAATGAATATTATAATGAGAGGTCGGTTATATTCCAATCAGGGGCTCGAGGTATGTGACTTGGATCATCCAAATCTTAGTCAAAGAGATATATCAATTTCCATATCACCTGTTTGTCAAAAGGGAAAATCCACATTTTCCTAGACCTGTCTGAGTAAACACAGTAAGCAGGAATCTACCAAATAGGTAGATCTCACCTAAGACAGTAAAAGAAATTCTAAGTTTAGGCTGTTTGCCTATTTCTTTTACTGTCTTAGGTGAGATTTTAGCCATCCTGGCTGGGTAAGTCTTTGAGAAAGATTTCCCTCACTAGTTGATTTCTGGACGAGGAAGTAGAAAAGGGGGAAAATCTTGGTACTGATTCAATATTTAGTTATTAATACAAGAAAGAAATAATCATTTCTCTCAGTAGGCAGGTTACAGGAGTGGCTAGAGACCTGGCAAATAAGGCTGTGATAGCAAAGATATTGTCAGTGCCCACTGCCTCTGACATATTCCTTTTCACCTCTCTGGACTTTTCTCTCAGCTTTGATGACTCAGACAACTTTCTTCTTATGTCTGATCTCCCAGTTCCCCAAGAATGGCTTTTAATTTCATGAATTTCCCAAGTTGTCTGCACCTATTCCTGATGGTAAGGGTTCTTTCTTTTTTAACAGTTGTCATGTATAAGAGGCAACAATAGTATGTATTGCTTATTTATGCTCTTAAGACAAGCATCAGATACTTGGCCTCGCTAAAGCCAACTTTCATTAGTGGCATCTTCCCTTCATAATATGACTGTGCCAAGTTAATTCCATGCCTCCAAATTACTCTCTAGAATGGCTAGGTCCTTCCTGTTGCTCATTGATAGACTAGGTCCCTTTTTGTTGGGTTGTTATTCTTCCAAAAAATATTGAGATCTGATACTGCTCCTCCACCTAGACTTGAATTGGGAGGCCATAGGAGAGCCTCATTTGACTCTCACAAAGGGACAGGAGTTGAGGTGGTATCCCAGTACTGTAGAATAGATGATAAGCTTCCTATTTGCCGTAAACTTTCTGAGTACTTCAACTATGGTGTATGTAGTTTTTAGTACAGTAACTTGCTTTAATACAATAACTTGCAGAAACAAGAAGCACTCCAGCCCATTCTTCGTTTAGCCACCAAAATAACTTTCCTAAAGCTCAGGTCCTATCATGTCACTCCCCCTACTCAATAAATTCAAGAGGCTGTCTGACACCTTCAGGATCAAATGCAAAGTATTCTGGTTGGCATTCAAAGCCCTTCATAATCTGGCCCCCTCCTATCTTCCAGTCTTCTTATACCTTATTCCCTATTATGTAATTTTGATCCAGTCACACTCTGACCTCCTTCTAGTAACAAGATACTCCATCTCTTGGTTCTGGGCATTTTCTCTGACTGTCTCCCATGCCTGGAATGCCCTCCCTCCTCATCTCTGCCTCCTGCTTTCCCTGGCTTCCTTCAATTCCCAACTAAAATCCTATTTCAATAAGGCTGGGCCATCTCCAGTCATCCTGATCTGTCTCTTCCACTGGACCCAGATGGCTCCTAAGGAGAAGGTGAGGCAGGCAACCTTGTAGAGCCCTCCCTCACTTAAATCCAACTCACTTGCAAGTCATGGCATCACCTTCCTGATGTTGTGGTCATCTTTGAGAATAAAGGACAAACAAAAACAACAGTTTCTATGGAAACCTTTCCCAACCCCTTTTAATTCTAGTGCCTCTCCTCTGTTGATTATTTCTTATTTATCCTGTATATAGCTTGTTTTATACATATTTGTTTTCATGTTGTCTCCCCCATTAGATTGTGAGCTCTTTGAGGTCTGGGACTGTCTTTGACTTCTTTTGGTATCCCCTGAACTTAATAAATGTTTATTGATTGATTGATACTAGATCAATAATTTCAGTCAGTAGTCAGTTAATAAATGTTCATTAAGTACCTGTTATGCTAGGCATTGAGATCTGTGCTTAGGATACAAATAAGAAATGGAAAGACAGTCCCTGCCCTCAAGAAACTTACAATCCAATAGTGGAAGACAACATCAAAAAGGGAGCAGAAAAGCATAGGGGGCAGGGGTAGGGGAATAGAAAGTATATGGCTGGGGGCTTGATGAAAAGTGAAGAAATAATGCTGGGTGGGAAATGCCTCTAGGGTTTATGGGTTCTGCGTTGTCTTAGGGAGGGAAAATACTAGTTGGTGAATCCCCTATTCTGGCTAGATAGCTTTCTCCTGAACTTTAGCCCTGCACTGAATCCCTTCTGTCTCAAACTCTTGGCCCCTGGCTCCATTATATCCATCTTGTATCAGGGATGTGGTTTGCCCTGAGCTCACATGATTTTGTTTTAATGGCTGCTTCCATTGGCCATTCTTCTAGGAGCAGGATGCTTCTTTCTTCACCTTCAAACTGCTATGGTTTTGTTTCTCTTCCTCTCAGGTACCCTATTGACTAAGGTGAATGGAGTTGGATGGGAGGGGTTAAAAGGAGTAATGATGAGCTGATCTGTGGTTGAAGCTAGAACTTTATTCCCCACCTCACTATAGAATGTTGTACAATGAAGGACCTTGAGTCATTAACAAGATTGACCCCCTTTGCTGCTGCTGCTACTGCTATGAGGGAGTTACCTATTACATCATCAATTGCTCCAGCTAACCCTGTGAAGCCTGGGTCACTAGGTGTATTCAGCTAACTAGTGGCATAGCTGGCTCTGGAACTTTGCTTTCCAGCCTGCTAGAATCCTGTGTCCTTTCTAACATACCCGATTATTCTGGACAACAGATTTTTAGGATAAAGTTGTGCGTGGAAAAAACATTGGAAATTCCTTTTTCTTATTTAAACATGTTTATAAGTTATTCCTTGTAACATGGTATATCGTTAATGTATTTTTGTGTATTGTTAATGGAATTTGAAGATCTTTCCCATTCATTAATAGGCCCATGTGACCTGCTTAAGTCAGGTTGAAGCCTAAGTCACCTGAATTTGAGTTATATGAAGCCTGTGGTGAGAAGAGCTTGCTGAAGGGTGGAACAGGAAGGGGTGGAGCAAGAAGGGTGGAACAGAGCTGAGAGGAAGTTGGTCAGAGAAGTCAGAGCTGAGAAAGAGAGAGCAGGCCCAGGAACTAGCTGGAGGGAGTGAGGGAGTGATTTTGCTTGAGGGTGTTCATTTGTGGGAAGGCCCTAACAGAGGGAAGGCTTGGGGATGGTGGCACCCCCTGCATGGGTAACGTGTATAGATTTCTTTGTTGCTATGGTGGGTTTGGCTGTCTGGTGTTGGGATTTGGCCTTCTGGTGTTTGAATACACGTTTTGGTTCTGTCTTCCATGTGGAGAGTCTGTTATATTTTGCGATTCAGAACCATGCCGGCACATTCATAGCCACCCTAGGTGCTGTGAATATCGCATTGGTGCTACGCATGGCTCTATGTTTGTATAGCCATCATTATCACCACATGGTGACTCAAAGCCCAATTTACCTAAAATGTCTAAGTTTTTAGGAATAATAATAATCTATCACGTTTGCATAGTGCTTCTAGGTTTGCAAAGCATTTTCCTTAAAATAATCATGTAAGGTAGGTTGTAGAAGCATTATTATTGCCATTTTATGGATAAGGAAACTGAGGCTCTGAGAGATTAAGTGACTTGCCAAAAGTCATGCAGTTATTAAGTATCTCCGGTAGAATTTGAACCTAGGTCTTCTGACTTCCTGGATTTGAACCTCTCTCTAGTATAACTCCATCTAGGTGGATAGAGCACCAGGACTAGAGTCAGATAGACCTGAGTTTAAGTCCAGCCTCTGACACTTATTAGCTGTGTGACCCTAGGCAAAGTTATTCAACCTTTGTTTGCCTAAGTTTCCCCATCTAAAATGGGAATAATGATAGCGCCTACCTCCCAGAAATATTATGAGGGTCAAATGAGATAGTAATTATAAAATGCTTAGTACTGTGCTGGGCACATAGTAAGAACTATGCAAATGTTAGCTATTATAATTTTAATTATAATACATCGACTGGCAAATAAATTAACCCTTTGAGTACTTAAGCTGAAAAAAAAAGCAGATATCCTGGGTGTGAGCTCATGGTAATATCCTGGGGGTGGGGGGTCCAACTCTAACTGTTTTTGACAATGGTAAGAGTTGATGGGCAAAGGGGCAAAGTACTTACGCTAGTATATCTGCGATACTACTTATCACAACGCCTCAAATTTCTTTATTAGACATAAATTTCTTTGAATTGTTTCTAAATATTTTTCCAAGAATCTTTTTTTTAAAAATGAAGTTTCCTACTAAAATGAGTATACTTTTGGAAGGGCTATACTTTGTTAGTTAATGATTTATTCCTTAGGAAGAATTTTTGTTAATAAACTAACATCAAGGTATCTTGGGAAGATGGGCATAGAAAGGAGGGTGGAATTTTACCTATTTTGTAGCAATAAAAACACTCCTGTAATTCCTTCTGTCTCTGGTCTTATCACATCTAACCGTATCAGTGGTTTCAGGGTGGGGTAAGGATGGGGAATTATACAAAACAAAAATGGAGGAGAGGCTGTGATGATGTTTTAACCCATGGTGGGGGCCACTAGTGACCTCCGACCTCCTACTTCATTTAAATATATTGCATTTCCAAGGACCTGTCAGTGAAATGAATGATCAAAACAGCATTCCCTCTTCCCCTAAAAGACTTGCCAGAGAGGGAATTATTGAAAACAAAATTCAGTTTCCCTAATTGCATAAACCTTTCATTTGAGTGAGCAAAAATTCTTCCTGCATAGTTGTCTGAAATAGCAAATATCATCTTTGCTTTCACATTGACAAGGAGTATTCAGAAATAACTGTTTTGAGTATGAAAACTGAGAAAAAGAAACCTGAGGGATGCTGGCCCTGGATGAATATAATGCAAGTTGTCAGTCTGTTAGGAAATGCATTTTGATTTCTCCATGCCATAGAGTGTTTATCACATAGAAGAATTTGCTCTGTTCTGAAGGTTTTAAGATCCAAAAGCATAATGTCTGAATTAATATACAAATATGCATAATAGAGGAAATTTCCTTTTACGGGAGCAGGCACTCCCTTAAATGTGAATAAAGTACCACATCTGATCTTCGCTTCTTGGTCTTTGAAATAATAACAATAAATGACAACAACAAAAGGAACTAGCATTTATGTAGTGCTTAAGGTTTGTCATGGATTTGCAAATATTGTCTCATTTTATCATCACAACCCCCATGGGAGGTGGTTGCTATTATTGTTTTTAGGGAAAGCCAGAGGCTCTAGCTTTTGCTCTATTCAGCTATCGTCAGCAGGTTGGGGAAAGCCTCCCCAAACACAAATCAGTCCATCAGTCAGTTGCTAAACATTTATTAAAGCATCTGGGGGCTGTCTGTCTCAAGCAACCGTATGAAGACTTTCCCCTGGCAGATGAGATGAGAACAATTTGTTCCAATGGCCATGAATGGGGCTGTCTCTGATTGTCCTGACTTTTGTCCTGCCATTGAACTTCAATGACTCTGGAAGAGAGAGTGAGGCTGATGACTTCGTGCACATCTGCCTCACTTAAATCCAATTCACAGGCAAGTTAAGACATACCGCATTTCTCCCTGATATCATTGACCTTCTTCAAAAATAAAGGATGAACAACATTAAGCATCTACTTCTTGCTAGGAAATGTGCTAAGTCCTGGGGATCAAAAGAAAGGCAAAAAACAATCTCTCAAGGAGCTCACGTGCCCCAAACTACGTATGAACAAGCTACGTACAGGATAAACTGGGAATAATCAACAGAGGGAAGGTGCTAGAATTAAGGGAGAGTGCAAGGAAGTTTTTGTATAGGAGGCGGGATTTCAGCTGGTATTTGAGGGAAGCCCGGATGTAGGGCAAAGAGGGATAGAATTCCAGGCATGGGAGGATAGCCAATGAAAATACTTGGAGTTGGGAGATAGAATATGTCATCTACCAAGAATAATATTTCAGACAATTAGAGTTTATGTCTGTTATTTAAAGACAGAAGGCAAGTTTGTTAGTGTGGGAAGACACTGGCTCTGAAGTTGGATAACATAGATTCACTACTCTCCTATGACACTTATAATCCATGTGTTCTTAGGCAAGTCACTTAACTTACCTGAGGACAAATTTCCTAATCTGTTGAATGAGGGGATAAGACTAGTTTGCCTTGGGGGTCTTCGGTTGCCTTTTAAGAGAAAGTGGTATTGATCATTTTGTCCCCCCCCCCCCCCCATAACAAAACCCTTTCCCTCTCTCCCACCTTCCCTATTCCTGTAGAGGGCAATATCACCCTCCCAGTCAGGCTCACAACCATCCTGGATTCTTCACTATTCCCACCCCGCCATATCCAAGCTATTGCCAAGACCTGTTTATTTCATCTTTGCAACATCTCCCAAATACTCCCCCTCCTCTCCTTTGACATTGTCACACTCTAGTGCAATCCCTCATCACCTCACACATAGACTAGTGCAGTAGCCTGCTGGTGGGTCGGCCTGCCTCAGGTCTCTCCCCACTCTAATCCCATTCAGCCCAAAGTAATTTTCCTAAATTGAAGGTCTGACTGAGTCACTCCTTTATTCAATAAACTCCAGTGATTCCCTTTCAACTCCATGGGTCAAATACAAAATCCTCTGTTTGGCATTTGAAGCCCTTCATAACCTAGCCCTCTTCTACCTATCCAGTCTTCTTCCACCTTGCTGCCATCACATGCTCTTCAATCCATTGATGCTGGCCTCCTGGCACTCCATCTCTCATCTCTAAACATTCTCTCTGGCTGTTCCCCTATGCCTGGAATGCTCTGCCTCCTCTGCTCCCACTACTGAACTCCCAGGCTTCCTTTAAGTTCTAGCTAAAAGCCCACCTTCCACAGGAAGCCTTCTCCAACTTCTTTAAGTTCCTGTGCCTTCATTCTGTTAATTAGTTCCTATTTATCCTGTATGTAGTTTACTTTGTATATTCCCTCCTCTCCTCCACTAGATTGTATACTCCTTGAGGGCAGGAACTATCTTTTGCCTCTTTTTGTGTATCCCCATAGTGTACTTACAGATCCTGGCACATAGTAGGTACTTAATAAATGTTTACTGATAGTGAATAACGATGGAAAGGGAGAGTGATGAATTCCCAAAGAGGAAGTATTTTGTCTTTGTGAACTCTGTACCATACTTAAGCCACTGATGGCACCTACTCTGTATATTTTTTAATTAGTATTTTTTTTGGAGGGGGATGATCATACTTAAGCCACTGATGACACCTACTCTGTGTATATTCTTTAATTAATATTTTTTGGGAGGGTGATAATGCTTAAGTCACCGATGGCACCTACTCTGTGTATATTTTTTAATTAACATTTTAGGGGTGGGGTGGGGAATGAGGGGAGCAGAAAAGCAGATTCGTAATATTTTTGATATAAGGAATTCCAAGGAAACTCTGTGAAAACAGAATGCTATCTGCTCTGTAATTTATAATATTAAATCTTTTCCTAGAGTACTAAGTGTCTAAGGGATTTGGCTGGGGTCACAGAGCCAGTATGTATCAGAGGCAAGATTTCAACCCAGGTTTTCTGACACTGAGGCTAGCCTCACTGCCTCTACGTAAGGAGCAATAATATTAACAATTACTGTTGTTATTATGCTTGAGAGAGGCAGTGTGGCGCTGTGGAAAGATGGCTGGACTTGAAGTTAAGGGCCTGGGTTCGAATTCCACCCAAAAAAACTTTTACTATGCTAAGCAATGGGTATAGAAAGACAAAAAGAAAAGTGATCTCTGTCCTTAACTTGTCTCTGCTAGGAGAATATAACATGTAAACAGCTAATCTTATCTCTGATTCTTGCTACCCATATGACTCTAAGCAATCCAACACTTCCCTGGCCCTCAGTTTTCACACCTGTAAAATAGGCGTAGTAACTGTGACTCTTCCCTTTCCAGGATGTGAGGCTCAAATGAGAAAATGAATGAAAAACACCTTGCAAACCTTGGAGTATTATATAAATCAATGTCATTGTTAATATTTTTAACCTTATACGGCATTTCTGTCTGACTTTATCAGTGTATTTACCAAGAATCCTTTTAAAGGATCACAAAAACACTTTATTCTTTTAGGGGATATGTATGTGTGTGTGTGTGTGTATATATATATATATATATATATATATATATATATATATATATATATATATATATATATATATATATATATATATATATATATATATACACACAATTCCCTTAGGAGCAAATGCCTGCCTTAAGATGCATAAATGTGCTTTAAAGGGGGATACTTGGCTTTTATTAGTAGTAATAGCCAGCATTCATTAGCATTTCAAGGTTTGCAAAATGCTTATATAGGCTCAGCCTCAGTTTTCTCAAGTCAAGCCAACAAGCACTTATTAAGTGCCTACTGTGTGCTAGGCTAAGCACTGGGGCTATGAAGGGCAAAAGATAGTCCCTGACCTTAAGTCTAATGGGGGAGACAACGTGTGAACAACTATGTACAAACAAAATGAATACAAGATAAATTGGACATAATCAATAGGGGAAAGGCCAAAGAATTAAGGGGGATCAGGAAAGGCTTCTTGGGGAAGGTGGAATTTTAGCTGGGACTTGAAGGAAGCCATGGAAAGCAGGAAGTAGAGATGAAGGGGGAGAGCATTCCGGGCATGGGGACAGTTTGGGGAAATATGCAGAATCATGTGAGGGAGTGTTGTGTGTGAGGAATAGCCTGAGGCCACTGTCACTGGATCTCAGAATATAAGGAGGTGAGTAAAGTGTAAAAAGACTGGTAAGATGAGAGGGGGCCAGGTTATGAAGAGCTTCAAATGCCAAACAGAGGATTTTGTATTTAATCCTGGAGGTGACAGGAAGCTACTGGAGTTCAGTGTGTGTGTGTGTGTGTGTGTGTGTGTGTGTGTGTGTGTGTGTATGATGGTCAGACCTGCACTTTAAAAAGATTTATTTGACAGACCAGTGGGGGGATGGAAAGCAATAGGTAAAGACTTGTGGTGGAGAGAACAACCAGCAGGTTATTGCCAGAGTCAAGCCATGAGTTGATGAAGGCTTATGCCAGAATGTTGGCAGGATCAAAGGAGAGAAGGGGGCTTATTTGAGAGATATTACAAAGGTTCAATCAACAGCTTTGGCAACCACATGGACATGGGAGATAAGAGAGACATTTATAAAATAAAGGAGTAATAATAGCCCTATCTCACAGGATTATTGGAGAGGTCAAACGAGATTATATACCTAAAGCACTTTTCAAACCTTAAAGTACTATATAAATGCTAGCTATGATGATGATGACATTATCTAATTTGATCCTTTAAATAACATCGTGAGATTTATTCCTTTTATTACTCTCACTTTTACATGTGAGGAAATGGAGGTTGATCGAGGTTAATTGACTCATCCAAGGTAACACAGATCTTAAGTTTCTAAGCCAGGCTTAAATTCAGGTCTTCCAGATTCTAAGTCCAGCATATTGAGCCACCTGGATGCCTTTTACTTTTCCTCTATATATCAAGAGAAACCCTAAGTCCTATATATCACTGAATATAGTAGCTACAATCCCAAGGTACCTGCCTTTCACTGGCAAAGCAGGGAAAATGTTTATGTTAGTATAAAGCTCAGACTTTATTTTGATGAGGCAGTGAGATGTATTTGCTCAGGTGGCCCAGGGGTGGGGGACCTGTGGCCCTGTAGGTCCTCAAATGTGTCCCTTTGACTGAATCCAAACTTCACAAGACAAATCCCCTTAATAAGAGGATTTGTTCTGTAAAACTCAGACTTAGTCAAAAGGCCACACCTGAGGACCTGGAGGGCCACATGCAGCCTTGAAGCCACAGGTTTGCCTCCCGCCCTCATGCTCAGAGAGGAATCCAGTGTTCTACCCCTGGATACCAGCTACTTCTACCCCACAATGGGATTGTAAACTCAAGACAACAACAGAACAACATACACAAAATCCTTTATGTGAGCTTCATAAGATACATAGGAAAATGCTGGGGGGCATGTGGAAGGGAAAGTAAGAATATTTTAATAGATTGAAGAATTATAATCTTTTGAAGAAAATAATCCCATAAGCAATTTAGAATTGAGAGGATAGCATAGATTGTCTCTCTCTGGGCAGAGGGACAGAAGGTTCCTCTGAGTATGTTTCATCTTCTTCTCAAGCTATTTTGGCAGAAGAGATGGGTTTGGGCAACTCTCCAAGATGAGAATCAACTTTTGAGATGGGAATCTGCTAGTCAAGATGATATAGCTGGAAGATACCATGTTGGTATGAATCCATTCAGTATCTGGCAAGTCAATTTGACATTTAACCAACCCTAAGATTAACTTGTCTTCTTTGAGAAAATATGGCTAATTCATGATGCAACGACTGAGGGTTCCATTTGGAATCAGTATTTATTTAATTGCTCTCAATTCATCCCTTCCCCCTAAGTCTAAGGCTGTGGTAGCACCCTGATTTTTCATTATGAAGGATCTGAAGCTGTAGGCTGATTTCAGCCTTCCTCATGTTGCTTTGTAAAAGGCTTGTAGGCTAGCTGCCAAAATAATAATATAGACAGGCATAGGGGGACTTAGGGGACTTTTGTTCCCTGTCTTCCCATGATTCTCCTCCACAGCTTTTTGCCCTAAATTGGAGATGTAATTTATTTCCCTAGTGTATTTAAGGTAGTCAGATATCAAAATTTGTTTTTTGATACCTTGTTTGAAAGATAGAAAAACTGAGGCCACAGAGAAAGGGGGTGATTTGATCATATGTGACAGTCATTAGTAGAGCTGGAAATAAGATTTTGGTCTTCTAACTCCTTAGATGGTAGGTAGCTTTTAACCAGTCACATTTAAGTTCTGTTTGAGTTGGAATGTTTGCTGTTTTCAATATTATTTATTTGTTTAGTCTTGCACTGAATTATAGTCCTGTTTTTAGCTCATCAGGATGCAAAATAATTAAGATAGCCCCCAATTCAGTCTCCTCTATGAGATACAGTCAGGAGAGAGGATTATAGAGGAAAATGCATTTGTCAGAATAGAAATGATAATGCATGGAAGTAGAAAACATTTTTCTTTTAGTGGAAGGGAAATAGGCTTGCCGCTAGATTTAAGTTTCCCTGGATATATAAATCCCCAGTTAAAAGGGTAAGAATTCTGCCTCACAAATATAGCTATGGGTTTAGTCTTTGACCTTATAGGAACTTTAAAAGCTTATACTGTGATTTCTTGGAGCATGACTTTTAGATGTGATGTTTTAAGGACAAAGAAACAAACGAAACCGAATTCTACCACCTTTGGCTTTGAAGAATAAAACCATTCAGTGATGCATCAAAAACTCTAAGTATCATTGTTGGGATTGAATAAAGATTGTGATTTCTGGAGGTATATGGATTTCCTTAATAAAATCATACTATCTTTGCAAACAGGAATGAGGATATCAATCAAAACAAAACCAAAATAAAAAATGAGAATGTAGAATGGCTATTCTCACTGGCATCATCTCACGTTTCTTCCTCAGATATCTCCTTATTACTCACCTGACTGCACTCATTTCAGATTTCTTTTACTTGTTCACCATACACCCATCCTAGATACCATACCACTACTCCTTTTTAGCTGTCTTTCACGTGTTGTTTTCCCACATTAGATTGTTTTTCATTTTTATTTTATTTTTAATTTATGGAATAAAACAAGCATTTCAATTACGTAGTACAATAAAAAAGATGATTGTACATGAAACTGCAAATCTACTATGCACAACTTACTATTCCTTTCAAATATACAGCAAAATTATCATGTAAATTTCTTTTTTCCCTTTTTTTCTTCCCTCTCCCCTGCCATAGAGAAGGCTACATTATACACAAATAGGCATATGTATGTAAAATTATTCTATATGTACTTCTATTTATCAGTTCTTTCTCTGGATACAGATAGCGTCTGTCTTCATGTGTCCTTTATAGTTAATTTGGGTATTTATAATAGACAAAATAACTTATTCATCCGAAGTCATTCTTAAAACAATATGGCTGTCACTGTATACAGTGTTCTCTTGGTTTTGCTCATTTCGCTCTTTATTATTTTATCCAAATCTTTGGGGAATGGCTAAACAAGTTGTGGTATATGATTGCGATGGAATACTACTGTGCTACAAGAAATGATGAACTCAGTGATTTTAGAGGGCAGGCACTATCTTTCTTTTTCATATTTATATCCCCAGTGCTTAGCATGGTACTAAGCTGTACTATATCTAACTATACCTACTAGCTGAGCCTAGACCATGCTTTATCTTCACATCAGATCTATCCACTGTCACAGACCATCTTGCCATTTGCCTTTTATAATGTGCAAACTACTGTCTTCTTATCCCTATCTGCTTTCAATGCTGTTATTATTATAGTATCATTGCTTCTATAAGGGCATGCCAATTGACAACCCTTTGCATCAACCTGCCACCCTTTGGACATCCTCCACCAACACACCCCTCAGCCACCACTTCTCTGTACGTGCTATCTCCTCTTATTAAAATGTATACTTCTTGAGGACAAGAATTACTTCATTTTGTATTTGTATCCCCAACACTTGGAACAATGCCTAGGACATGCTCATTATTTAATAAATACTTTTTCATTCATGTATAGTAAGGGGCTCTCTCCCTTGAGCATCTAGTTTAATGAATAGTTTAATGAAGATATTCATTAATACAGCTTTCTATTTCTCAAGGACAGCTTCTCTGGTTTGTTTTGAGATTGGTTTCTTGGCTCATTTTGCCCAAATGAATATTTCCTTTTCCATCTTGGTCCTCTTCAGTTTGTTCATTTTCATGGTTCAAGAGATTTTGGTTTCTGTCCTTCCCTAAGTTGCTAATTGATTCAAAGACTGAAACTTCTCAAACATATCTTTGCTCATTGGGCCAGGTGACAAAAACCCCCATTTTTAGTGACAGTATCCAAATGGAAAGGGAAGTCTTTTATATATTCTTTTCAGTGTTCAAATCCTGGTTATTATTTTGGTGGTTATTGTTGTTTGTTTGTATGTTTGGTTTTCTTGCAGAGTTGGAAGGGGGGGGTGAAAAGACGTGAGATGGGTTTTGTTTTGTTTTAGTCCACAAAAATTGTGACATTCAGATTGAGGCTCCATGAATGAGTATCTGAATATTGTGCTTCTAGTCAGGAAATTTGGCCTAGTGCATAATCTAAAGGCTTGGGTGAAGATAAACACACACAGATGTTTGCCAAGCTGCATGAGATTAAACAGTCCATTAACTACTAGAATTATTGAGCAGGAGATGAGTTGCCCCAATTTGTCTGTAACCTCTCTACTCTCTTGGCTGGATTGTACATTTATGTGATGGAATATGTGAAATGCAAGGAACCAGGTGAAATGTGGGATAGTAAGGGGGAACACAGAACAAGATGTAATGAAGGAAATGACAGTACATCCAGGCATGTGGCAGTTATTCCTTTATGTGTTATGTTTTTCTGAAAGGCCATCCAATATTTCAAAGTACAGGAGGGCCCAGCTATTGCACCATCTGTAATTGTATAACGTTTGATGTGCTTCAGGTGAAATCCTACTACCTGACATGTATCAACAAAATACAGTAGGATGTGGATATAACAGATTATAATGTATTAATCCTACTCTATTTTCTCATCTACTCAAAGTATGTGTGAACTATGCTTATTGTTAAATACACTTGAGTGCCTACGCTTTGGTGGAAAACACTGCTCATGTTTCTTCTCCCTGTCGGGTAAAGAGTACTTGACTCCTGTTTTTAAAATTCTATGGCCTGCTCAATATGCCGGATATGTTTGTCTAGTGCTCTGCTTTGCTTTACAATCTCATTGGCAATAGACAATAGCATAGTTGGTGAACCTCACGGAATAAAGAGATAACTTTAAGAGAGGGCAAAAGAGAAGAAAGTGAACTTGATTTGATGAGGCCTAGCAAAGAAATGGATTTGAGGACAACCTTCTAGTTTAGTATAAACACACAAATTCATCTAAATGACTTCTGTAAATTGCAAATATAATTCCTAATAGCAACATTTAAAGGTATAAGATACTACCATTGTTGTAAGTAGGATAGAATTGGATTTAACCTCTCCTAGGCCTAGTTATGGACATGTTGACTCAAGGCCTCATGGACTTCCCAACTCTTGAGACTAGTGGGGAGGAGGGAGGGAGGGAGGAAGAGTGGGGAGAGAAAGAGAGAGAGAGAGAGAGAGAGAGAGAGAGAGAGAGAGAGAGAGAGAGAGAGAAGGAAGAGAAGGAGAAGGAGGAGGAGGAGGAGAAGGAGAAGAAGAGACAGAGAGATAGAAACAAAGACACAGAAAGTAACACAGAGAGTGATGGAGAGACAGAAAGAGATGAAGAGAGAGACAGAGATAGAGACTGTTATTTATTCTTTCGTCCATCTATGAGGAATTGTGAAGAGTAACACAACTTGCAGTCTCTGGGTTGCCAGGCAGGTTCTCCTTGCTGCTCCCTGATGCTTTGTTCTCCAGAAGAGAAGAGGAAGGAAGATGTTCCTTAGGAGAGCTCTGCATCACTGAGCCAAGATTTTTATTTCTGGTCTAATTAGGTCACAGTTTCCTAATCAGATTCCCCCTTGCTAGAATTTAAATCTGCCTCTCAGTGGCTCTAAGGGTTGAAGATCATATCATATCTTCCATATTCCAAGCTGTATGCCAAAACTGAGGGCCATTGGGGATGTTTCCCACATTTTCAAGAAATTAGTTTAAAAATTTTTTTTCCTGGGATGCTTTCTTGGGAGGCCTATTAAGTTACCTATACACATCCTGTCTTCAAGGTCAGTTGCTTTTATGTATATAGAATCCATGTGATTTAAAAAAAAAACTCAAAAAACATTGTTGCCTTTTGCTTCTTTACTGCTAAATTTTCCTTTCCTTCAGCATTTATGGTTACAGGTCTGTTAATTTCTCTTTCACTTCTTTTGAGAGATTCTTCATTATAGGTCCAATTTTTTTCTAATATAGTAATTGAAATTTTTACTTTTCCGTTGAGAGCTCTAGTTTCTGACATATTTATTCCTCATTCCAGAAAGCGTTGATTGTTTTGTTTCTTCTTTGAACCATTCTTTGGAGTTTCTTATTGTTCCATACTCTTTGGAGAGTCTGTAGTTTTTTATCAGGCAGTATTGGTTCACTTTGCTTCATATTATAATGTTTGTTAAGAGAACTTTGCATTTTCTTTGAGTCTTTATTCATTCTCCATTATGATTTTTGGATGCTTTGTTGATTCACTTGCCAGTGTACTGGGCTTTTATTGAGACTTTTTCTCTTGATATCTTTGGTTTTTCAGAATTTTGGGGGAGAAGGAGGAATTCTCTTATTATTCACTTTTTGGTCTCTTCCTTTTCCTGATAAGCAGACCCCAAGCCTGTACTGCAATGCCTTAGGATCCTTGTGTTAGGGTGGGGGGGTATAGGATTTTCCAACCTGGGCCCTTCCCTTCTGTAACCTTTTAAGGACTAGGACTATTCCTAGCTGGCTTTCAGTCCTTTTCCCCTCAGGCCTGGTGCAGCCACCAATGCTGGTACCCCATCCAATTACTCCCTCTATTCTCCTCCTGTCCTTCACATGGTTGATCATAATCAGCCACTGTGACTTCTTGTAGTGTGAGGTAGGGTAAGGATATTCTGGTAGAGTCACTACAGAGGTAGGAACCCTCAGCTGGGGCTCCAGGTTCAGACTTTAAAGTATCCTTGGGCTTTTGTTGAGTGCATAGGAAGGCTGATGGGGATGCATGTTGAGTGAGTGTTCTGGGTATTTAGAGTTCTCCAGTATTAATTCACAAAAAATTTTACTTATCTGTTTTCCTCTTTCACATATTTAGCTGTAGCTTTACATCTGATGTATAACTCTTTTTTGGAGGAGTTGAAGATTTGAAAATATTTGAATAATGTGTTTATTTTGCCATCTTTATGGTCCTGTTTCTTCCACATTTTTGTGGTTACACGATTCTGATGTTAGATTTGAATCAAAGATGTTCTTCATTGCCAACAATAGGAAGCTTCCTCCTTGATCAAAGCTTATCACTTGGCATACAATTTCTGGAGACTTATTGTTCTGACTGGAGCTGAGTGGGGCAAGGCAAGTTATTATGCCTCAACTCATAATTCTAATGGTTAGAAGCTAATTTGATATTGCCAAAGATAGGTAATACTTCTAATAGTACTTCTCTCTAAACTGAAGATGACACTTGAGGTTTTCCAAATAGGTATGCATGCTATACTACTTGGAAGTACATCTTTTTCGAAGAACAACTTCTTGTAATGCTTTGAGAGTTTTATTCTTAAAGAAACTTGAAGTCAAATTGGGGACTTATGTATCCAGCTTCATGTGGGAAAAGAAAATTATTTTCTTTGAATTCATTATTTTCTCTCTTTGTACCTCTAATTCCTTATCTGTGAAATTGGAATAGAAATATCTGCTCCTTTCTCCTTCTCAGGAAATGACAGTCACATAATTCTAGAGTTGGAAGGCATATTAGAGGTAATTTAGTTCCACCTTCCTCATCTATGTATCCCCCCTCTTACATCTACAAAAGGTCAATTATATCTATTTGGAAGTGGAAAGGACTGTTTTAGTTAACCAGATGATCATCTAGCCGTTGATCAAGAGGATGAAGAGGAAATTAAAATGTGATGTGGTAAAGTTAATATAATAAGATCATTTGTATAAAAGCCTTTTGGAAATAAAAGCTGTGAAGGTTTTTGAAATTTTCTTTTGTTATTTCAATGAAGCACATGTTCAGTTAAAACCTTCAGTTAGCTAACAGTAGCACAATTAGTTCACATCTGTTGATTTGCTCCCATGTTTCCTTGGAAGGTTAGTTTCATAAGCCTAAGGCTTAGGCTTCAGGTTGGAAACTTGTCATACTAAGACCATAGTTTATTTTAATTAACTGGAGACAGCCAGGGGAGGTTGCATACCTTGTGGCAAAAAACACATAGTAGATTTGCAATAGCAGGGAATTGGCCAGTGTGGGTGTTTTCTTCCTACATTCCTTTCATGGTGTATCATTACTGACCTAGAGTTTAGCCTCAGATTTACAAGCAGAGTCCTCTTCCCCTCATCTCCCAAACAAATTAAAATGCCTTTGATTTTAAGGATTCTGTCTTAATTCATCTCATTTTACTTATTTGTTCACGTAAAGAAAAATCAAGGAAACTCCCTAGCATTTTGCATCAGCTTCAGTGAGCTTAGGGTAGGACGTGGATAAGAGTCTTATATGATGGAAAGACAGAGATGGAGGGTAATTTGCAATACTTTTGGGTAAGATCATTGGTATGCTGGTAAACATTTAATAGCCAGCTTCCCCACCACCCTCCCCTCCCCCCAAAAAAGGGCTGGATGCACTTTTAATTATAATCTGCATTACTAACTTTTTCTCTGTCATTTTCTTGGGTCTAGACAATCAGCAAAACAATAGATCAAGCCCTGATTTGTAGTGTTTGTTGATTTTCAAGGTGTCAATGTCCATACTTTAAATTTCACAATCAGCTCTCAGGAACCACAGCTCTGGGTAATAAATAACTCATCATTGAGATCACAGAACTATTTGACTATTGAGATTAACTTGTAACATTTATCTTCCATTAGCTGAGCTACTTCAATAGAAAACAATTTATGGCTAGGGAAAGATGCACCCATTTTTATATAATCCAGGGCACTAGTGCCCTAGGGTTGTCTGATAGAACCTTGGTGATATCTGGCATTGATTTTTGTTACATCTGAAAACAAAATAGCCCGAATTTAGGAATGATTTGTTGTTATCTTAGGATCATAGATCTAGGACTAATGCAGCCCACTACCTTCATTTTCAAGAAGGAGTAACTGGCTCTCAGAGAGGTTAAGAGGCTTTCCTATGATCATATATCTGGCATAGCCAGAATTTGAAATCTAGATTCAGTTCTCATTCTACCATAAGATATAGCCTCCCTACACGTGACATACTAGGAAACCTTAGGAGAGTGTGTTTAAGGTGAATGGAAGCTCTTTTTTTTTCTTTCAATAATGAAAGAATGGGCAGTGGATTTTTAGGAGAGTTTCCATAGTTAGATACTCTGAGAAGTAAATGCCAGGTACTTTTGGGAGAGACAGAACTAGCCAGGGGAAGGGAGAAAGCAATTAAGCACCTATTATGTACCAGGTACTCTGCTAAAAGCTTTACAAATCCAACCTTATTGGGACCTCACAGTGATCCGTGGAAGTAGCTGATATTATCATCCCTATTTTCCGAGTTGAGGAAACTGAGATAGAAAGAGGTTTAGTGATTTGCCCAGGGTCACAGAATCAATGTATGCCTTTGACTGACTTTGGACTGAGGTCTTCCTGATTCCAGGCCCAGTGATCTATCCACTGTACCACCTAGCAGTTGGAAGAAAAAAAAGAATTCATTCTACTGGTCCCCAGTTTCCAGGTAATCTGAATGATGCTCTGTAACAATTTGACCAGTCAGCTGGCCTTAGCACTTCAATAATAATAATAATAATAATAATAATAATAATAATAATAATAATAATAGTAACAATAAGAATGGTAATAATTACTCAAATCCAATCAAATTAAATAATTGCTCATCTTTTCCCCAGCAAGATAGAATTTTTTTTTTACTGTGTATGGGTTTTAAAGATCACATCCTCCAATTTTACTCATTTCAGGACTGATTATTAATATTCTTCCTGCATTTGTAGAGCTTACAAATTTTCTTTGGAGCTTCCTTTTTAATTTTACCCAGGATCTCTGATTTTCATGGGTGGGGAAATTGTGTGGAAATTTTTACCAGTGGATGGTGCCGGCCCTGCAGCCTAGAATCTTAGAGAGCTGGCTTGGGCACTAAGAGGTTAAGTTGCCCACAGTCTCACATGACGTTAATATGAGTAAGAGGCGGTATTTGAATCTCACTTCTCCTCCTGACCCCAAGGCCATACCTTTTTCCAGTATACCCCGATACCTCTCATTACGACCAAAGAACAATTACGATACAAATGTCCATTATGCTGTTACCAGAAAAGCCACTCTTTCTGATCATGGTAATTAGGTCTGTCCTCCATCTTAGTCTCATGCTTCCTTCCAACCATCTTTCTACTTTTTCATTCTTTTCCCACATTTCCATTCAAATTTGTTGTGTTGTTCAGTTTTTTAGTTGTATCTGACTCTTTGTGACCCCATTTGGAATTTTCTTGATAGAGGTACTAGGGTGGCTTGGTATTCCCAGCTCATTTTACAGATGAGGAAACTGAAGCCAACAGGATTAAGTGACTTACCCAGGGTCACCCAGCTAATAAGTGTCTGAGGCCAGATTTGAACTCAGGAAGATGAGTTTTCCTGACTCTGGGCCCAGCACTCTATACACTGTGCCCACCTAGCTGCCCACCATTCAGATTAGCAAGCTTTTATTATGTACCTGTTGTGTGGAGGGATCTGTGCCTTCAGGAGGCCTTCTTTAAACTGGAAGGAAACAATATGTGTGCATTTAAGTAAATGTAATATATGTGCAAAATAAGTGTGAACTCATTTTGGAGGCATTAACAAGAGGGTACAGGGAAGGCCCCTTGTAGGAAGTGGGGCTTGAGATGAGCCTTCAAGGGAGCTAAGGGTTCATCTTTACAGTATGCTTTCTTTTTCTTGTGACAAGCTGAAGGTGACAGCTTTGGAATTCTTTCCAACATATCTCTGTTTTTCTCTTTATTTTCATAAAAGATGTTGCAAAGCCCAGATCTTCTCCACGTGTTCAAACCCTCCAAGGAGTACTCTGTGGGTGTTACCTTACTTTTATGCTTCTGGCATTTGGCTCACTTAGTAACCCCTGCTATGTTACTTTTGAAGTACTTGAATTAATTGCCTGGGGAAAATGAAAATCTTAGAAAAACCAGTGCTTTGGTGTATATGATATTTTATGAGCTACCAGTATGACCTTGAAAAATGATATTGAATGGTCGCAGTTTCCTCCATCCCAGAAGGTATTTCCATATTGTAATACGTATCACAGTTTCTCGGTGCTTGCTCATCATTGGAAACCCCGGGAGGAGGCCTCACGAGCTCATTCCATCATTGTAGAATCATCTAGGAGATGATACTGATATATCCATTAGACCTCAGTAAAGGATGTAAAAAGTAACACCTAAATCTCTCCTCCCTGCTTCCCTCCCTCTTTCGGGAATTAGCACACTCAGAGAGTGAGCTCAAGCCTTTTCAAAATCTCCATTTCCTTTGAAACATTTCTCCCTATATTCGCTTTCGTTATCCTGCCTCTATTCTTAACCCACATCCCCAGTCTTTTCCTTTGTTTTCAGCATCAAAATGTCTAAGCCATTCCATTGTGTGATTTCCTTTCCCTCTGACCTTAATTTCTCTATCTCCTGTTTACAATATTTTCACTGTATTTTGACCTGTCTCAGGGTCTTTCTCTAGGTATATTCTATATAAGTTTTAGCACGCACTTTCCCTCACCCCGTTACACCTTGACAGGGCTTTTCCAAAAGGAAATGAGACACCATGGGATAGTAGAGAACATTCACCACTGGGAACTCAGGAAACGTAAGGTCTTCTGCCAACTCAGTATTGTTCAGAGGCTGAAGACCCAGATGGTGGATTAGCTGAGGCCCATGTCCCAGCTCCTCCCTCCTTCTGTCCACCTTTTGGCCTTCAGAGAGTGCATGTCAGGACTTTTGCAGAGAGTACAGAGTGGTTGTATAAGAGCATGGAATTCTTCTATCTTTAATTGACAACTGGAAGAGATATAAATAATACAGTACAATCTCTTCACTTTATAGATGGGGAAAGCGAGGTTCAGAATGTGGTCCAAGGTCAGGATGGTCACCAGCAGAGTCAGAATTCAAGCCTTTGTACTCTGGCTTCAACTCCAGCATTCTTTCCATTGAACCACATTTAGGAAAAGATTGGGGTGGGTTGGGGAGCAGGAGGGGAAGCTATAAAAATTGCCTTAAGTAAAATTTGGCAATTTCCTCTGGATCACTGAAGTTTCTGAAAATTTTGAAACTGTGGAAAAATGTTTAAGGAGCATCATATCTCAGCACCATGTAGTTTTATTACAGAGTTTGTATCACATTAAAATTTTTTTTTATACTTTTGTGTTTTTTTTTATTGAAGAGAACAGCTATACAGTGGTTATTTTTTACATATTTTGCAATGCTTTTCACTGTTCTATTGTTAATTAAGACAACGAGCATTTATTAAATGCCTCTATATGCCAGGAGAGGCAGCTAGGTGGCACAGTGGATAGAGTGCAGGGTCTAGAGTCAGGAAGACCTGATTTCAAATTTAGCCTCAGACACTAGCATTGTGACCCTGAGCAAGTCACTTAACCCTGTTTGCCTCAGTTTCCTCATTTGTAAGATGATCTGGAGAAGGAAAGGACAAACCACTCCAATATCTTTTCCAAGAAAACCCCAAAAGGGGTCACAAAGAGTCAGACACAATTGAAAATGACTAAACAGCAACAAAAATGTGCCAGGAATTATGCTAAGTCCTGGGGATACAAAGTAAGACTAAAAAAAATCAGTCCCTGATCTCAAGGAGCTAACAGTCTAAAAGGGGAGATAGCATGTAAAAAAAATAGGCAAACATGATATATACGGAATAAATTGTAGGTAATAAAATTAGCAATAAGAAAGAATTAATTAATTAATTAAGAAAGATTGGGAAAGGTTTCTTAGAAGGTAGAATTTTAACTGGGACTTGAAGGGACCCAGGAAAACCAGAAGCTAAGGATAAAGAGGGAAGGAATTCTAGGCATGATGGACAGTCAGAGTCCTCAGAGTAGGGAAGATGGAATTTCTTGTTTGAAGGGTAACAAGAAGGCCAGTGTAACTGGATGGAAGAGTAAGGGTTGAGGACACAAATACAATATATAAAGAAATCCCTATTTTCAAGTTTACAGGGAAACAAGGACATATATTGTTGAATATATAAATAAATATATATGTGAATATATACACATATGTGAGTGTACCTCCTGAAAATGTTGGCTTCTGAGGTCTCTTCTAACTTTGAGATTCTATGAAGTCATTTAGGTATATATGCATGTGTGTGAGTTTGTGTGTGTGTACACATACACACAATTGTTTGCAGTGTTTGGTTCCTTGAGGATGCTGAATAGAATAAGTCATTGGGATAATGCTATTTATTGGATTGGCACAGTAGCAGAAGACTTTCTTGTGGTCTTTTTCATACTTAGATCCTTGGACTTAATTTACATCCAGGAAGGATTTTTACCATCTACAGGACTCTTCTACATTCCAGGATGTATTTGACCACCCAAGGTGCCTTTCAAAATGTGTATTTGATTTGACATATTTGTAATTCACATTTCTTGTCTCTGAATAACCTGCAGTAAAAAGATTTCCATGTTTTAGGATTTGATCTTACTAGTTTGCTGAAATGGAAGTGGGGAGGAGGGAGTAAAATATATGGGAGCCAAGTATAAATATAACATGGAGATACATGCGAACAGCTCTCCAGCCCCACAGCCCGCCTATCTCAGCTGTGGTTTACTGGATGCAAATCGCTTCAAAACACTGGATTAGTAAGAATTCAATTATGATTTATATAATCACATGTGAAAATATGCCAGTGCAACTCAAATATAATTAGACAGGCTGACTTCATTTAAATTCTTACCTTTCAATAAAGAAGTAGAGTTTTTTTCCCCATCTCCTTACTCTGTGGAGGTCAAGGTCACAGGGTTGGGGGAAGAGACAGATTTTTCAAGTTCTTCCAACTTTAACACTGTCAGGATATTGGGAGACTCCCTGTTTTCCAGAGCTAAGGCCCAGCAATCAAACTGTGCCCTGAGCTTGGCATAACAACAATCCTTTGTGCTCAGCCTCTGGATGATCTCACCCTTTGGTAAAATCGTGTAACTATTGTGTTGCTTTGACCAGCGGTCCTCTGAGTTCAGAAGGGCTTGGAAAAGTGCCCATGTTCTGGTTATGAAGCCCTGCTATGAGTCAAACTTGTTCCATTGTTGCTGTTACCCCTCAGTGTCAGGGATATTGCTCACTGTGCAACCAACCATTGGTAAAAGTATTGAGATCTCCCCACACTGCCTTGGGTCCTCCCACGAGGGGCAGAGCCTGTCATGTGTGTCCTTGCTCGCCAGCCATTTCCCTCACTTTGAAATTAAACTTCTGTTTGATTCCTGACTCTCCAGTCTCTAGCCTGCTCCGTTCAGCTCCAGCCATCCACAGGCCAGAGGCTAGTTTGGCCCAATTGACAACACCTTTAGACTTACTCTTATTCCTCTTTGTCCTGAACTTTTTGAACCAGTAAGAAAATTAGCTCTTTGTTTCATTTCCTTATATGAAGAAGGGATCACACCTGCAATGTTCATGGTAGTCCTTGGAGGCCTCTTCAGGAGTGTGGGAGTACATCCACTAACCTGGAGATCAAAAGTCAGCAAGAAAAAGCCCATAACTATAAAAGAAATTGATGTCTTCTTGGTGAAGCAGTCAATGCTGCCTGGAGACACAACTCTTTCATTGGAAATCTGTACTATACTACTATCCTCAAAACAGAAGACTTTTAGTGATCGGATATTGCATGTAGGTTTTACTAGAAAATGTTCCTATTGTATATCTTTAGAAATCATTTTGAGGGAATAGAAATACATAAATACTTTGGATAGAAATATATAAATGAACACTTTAGTAATTCAAGTCATCATGCATTTGTTAAGTACCTACTGAATAATGGGTTAGGAGCTGGAGATATAAATACGATTATCAATTTGTTATTCTAAATTTTAAAAATTTTCTCAGGTTTTCAATTTTTCTGATTTTGCTGTGGAGTGGGAGAGGAGGAAGATGAAGACATCCTCAGGGAAAAATATCTCTTCCCTATTTGTTTGATTTTTTTTTTATCATTGAGTCTTTCTAGCCATACTTTGGATTTTACATAGTCCTCTATTGGGTGCTGGGGATATAGCTAGGAAAGGGAGAATAATTCCTGTTCTCAAGGAATGGAGGGAGACAACATATAAAGAAGAATGATGGTCAAGTAGGGATTTGAGGAGTCATAGGGATGGTGGGTGAAGCCAGGAGGGAATTGATTCATACTCCCTTTCCACCAGTAGCATTGGCTGAATTGATTTGATTATGACTTACTGAGGAAGAGGTGGTGGTGGTGGTGGTGGTTGTTGTTGTTTGTGGTGGTGGTGGTGGTGGTGGAATCTATAATAAGACATAGGGGGAATAGTGTGGATTGGGATGTGTAGCATAGTCAGAGTCAGTTAGCTGTGGTGGACCATTTGAGTTTTCATTCACATACTCCCCAATGAATGCTTCATGGGCTCTAGGGATATAGTTCCAAAGCTGTTGGATTAAGTTCCCCAGGGTACAGTCTCTGAAGATCCAGAGGATTCAGCAGTAGGGTAGAGAGCAAGAAGGTGGCCACAGGGGAATGAATTCTCCAAAGTAAATAGTACAGTGGATTATATGCCAAAAGGGTATTTAAAAACATGATAAAAGCATGACCTGGGCAGCTAGTCATGGAAATGAGAGTAAGCACAAATAAAGTGTATACCTGTGATAAATTCAACAAATGCTATTTTGGTATACACAAAACCCTCAGCAAAGACATAATGTCTCAGACAAAATTACCTTTAGGTTGATTCCATAGGCTTGTTCTCTGTGGCTGGATTGCACTTCCTTACTATTTTTCTGCTTCTCGGAATCTTTATCTTCCTTCATGGATCAGCTCAGGAGTCATTTCTTCTGGGATTTCTTCAGATAAATGTGTTCTTTTTCACCAAAAATACTTCTAGAACACTTTGTCTGGAATGCTTTTTTGTCCCAATTATCCCCTACTTTGCATCATACCATGTCATCTCTCCCCCCAGTGCTTGAGAGTGAAGACAGTTTCCCCCCATCTTTGTATCGCTAGTAGCTAGCATGGAAACTTGCATTGTAGATGCTGAAGAAATGTTTATTGCATTTAATTTAATTTAAAAGTGTGAACACAGGAATGATTTATTAATTAGCACATGCATTAGCTGGTTGATAGACATTAACCATCATTTATGCAAGAGAAAAAAGGACTGAAAGAAACAACCATAATAACCTTTTCTATATCTATGGTTCTATGAATTCCATTTCTTTCAGGGGGTGGGAAGAAAATGGATTGTGGGTAGTGGGGCAGTACAAAGACTAAGTTATTTGCTCTTGGACAGTCTTTAATTACCAACTGGTGCAAAATGTTGACTTATTTCTCTTTATTTTGAGTTTCTTATCTCATTCTGATCTCATGATAAAGCTCTCTTTGACATAGTTCAGGAAATGTTAGATACTACTTTAAGAACTGAATGAAGCTAAGAGCTGGGGAGTTTCTAGAAAGAGGTCATGGCAAAGGGTGGCTCTGGCTATAAGTGATTGAATTCCTGAAAAACCCACAGCAGGGATTGTTCTGTGGGGCAGTTCTATGAGCTTCTTCCATTATGAAGTTGATACTAACAAAACTTGAATAGACATCTGGCCATCTAAGAATAACTCTGTAAAGGGAAGTGAATGCAGGGGAGTTTTGTCCCAGTTAGACACAATGTCTGTTTTTTGTTAACCCTCTGCAGAATCTTTGCGGTGGTGGTGTTATTACTATTGTGGGGGCCACTGCTGTTGCTTCCTAGGTAAATAAAACATTTCAAGAGAACAACTCTGAAAATTCCAAACAGTATGAAAGCTTTCAACCTCTGTTACTATTTTTGCTCTCTTTGAAATCAAGGGACACAGAACATTTCAGTGAATTTAGGTGAAAGGCTTATGCAAGGCAGCTTTCAAAAGGATCTTTCTGTATTAGCCTACAAGGCTGACAGGGACCTTTGGACCAGTTACAGTGAGCCTTGGATCTTGCTTCACATAGCACAGAAGCATTCAGGTTCTATTGCATTGTAAAGAAATGTGAAAACATTACCTAGTTGACTGGTGTTGAGGTATCCTTCTTGAAAAATTTCAAGGTCATTACTTCTGGAATAAAATAATTCAGCTCATTCTGTTTCTAAGTTCATTTAAAAATTATAATTATGATTCTCATTACTCTCTCAGTTTTTCTCCTACTTTTCTGACTGCTCCTTCTCAGTTCCTTTCACTGATACATCCTCCATATCATATCCCTTAAATGTGGGTATTCCCTAAGACTCTATCCTATGTCCTCTATTCCTTTCTCTCTATACTCTCTCTTTTGGTGACCTCATCACTTTTCATGGATTTAATTATCTTACCTTTGCCAATAACTCACAGATCTGTATGTCTTGCTTTCTCCCCCAAGTCTCATATTACCAGTTGCCCATTGGATATTTCAAACTAGATGTCTAGAGATATCTCAAACTCAGCATGCCCCCAAATTCATTACATCCCCACCCTCTCCAACCTAGCCCTCTTCTAACCTTGCCAATTTCTGTCAAAGGTACCATTATTCTTTCAGTCTCTCAGGTTTTAATCTCAGCATTATCCTTGACATTTCTACCTCAACAACATCTCTCGAGTATGGCCCCTTCTCTAATGATCATCTTAGTTCAGGCCCTTATCATCTCTCACCTGGATTATTGCAACAATCTCCTAATTGGTCTCTCTGTCTCGTTTCTTTCTTGTCTGTTCTCCCCATTGCTACAAAGCAATTTTGTTCAAGCAAAAATCTGACACGGTCTTTTCATTAATAAATTATAGTGACATCCTATTGCCTCTAGTATTAAGTGCAAACTGTTCTATTTCTCTTTTAAAGCCATATACAACCTGGCACCAAACTATCTTTCTAACCTCATTGGACAAATTAGCTCTTTCTCCGTTTCCTTCCACATTAGACTCCATGCTGTGTCTTCTTGCCTTTGCCTTATCCCTCGTGCCTAGAATATACTCCCTTCTTAGAATATTGTTTTTGCTTAAACAGAGCTCAAATACCTGGATTTGAGATGGAACACAGATGGAAGATCTGAGTTCGTATATGGCCTTTGACACCATGGACAAGACACTTAACCTCTGTCTGTTTTAGTCCATCTGTAAAATGGGGAAAATAATGGCACCTGTCTCCCATGGTTATTGTAGGAACGAAATAAGATATTTGTAAAGTACTTTGCAAACCTTAAAGCTCTATATAAATGCCAGCTATTATTACTATTTCCTTTTGTGATCCCTTCAATTGCTAATGCCCTACTCCCACTGAAACTGCCTTGCATTTAACTACTCTGTATTAATTTGTATTTATTTTCTTTATACAAGGTGTCCCAAAAATCTTAGTGCAGACTTGAATTTATTAAAGCTTACATCTGCACTAAACTTTTGGAATACCCTGTATATATTGTCTTTCCATTTATATATGTTTCTTGTTTTCCCTGTTGGGATGCCAGCTCAGTGACAGTTGGGATTATTTCATTCTTTATATTTGTATTCTCAGTGGCAAGCACCAGTACTTGGCATGTAATAGGCACTTAATAACTACTTGTTAATTGAGTTATGTCATTCCCATGCTCATATCTGCCTGTGGCTCCCCATTGCTGATAAGACGAAATCTTAATTCCCCAGAATGACATTTAAATTCTTCCATATTCCAGCTCCACCTTACCTATCTATCCTTTTCTGACTATTCCCCACTGAGTACACCATTAAAACTAGATCAATATTTTCATGGATGAGTGAATATACCTAGTATAGTGCTTGGCACACAGTAGGTCCTTAGTAAATAATTGTTGATTCATTTTTTTTCATTTTTAACTTCCCCTTTACCCAGTTGTCCGTTGTTCATTTTTACCTACTTTTTAGAGTGTAGCTCAAATCTTTGTTTATAAGGCCTTCCCCCAAAAGTTCTATGCTGGAGGTGTAAAAACATGTGGCCTGCAGGTCACAGGCAACCCACAGCACTCTCAATTGTGGCCCAAACCAGATTAAAATCTAATTGGGAAATATTTAACAAAATAAATAAAAGTATAATAAAACATAAATGATGTTACATTTAAAAACTGAGCCAACATGTAGCCCCGAGGGATCCTATGGATTAATGGATTAATAGCCCCAATTATTATTTCACTGCTTCATATGGGGATTCATGTGTTTGCTATCTTTGCAAGTGTATTATAAGGACCTTGAGGACGTCATACATTCCTGTTTGTGTCTAGTGTCAGGATATATAGACAACAGGAATCTAATAAACATGTGTTAAATGAATGAATGTCTTCAAAGAGAATTTATCACTCTCATAGCACAAGTCAGAGGGGCTCAGGCAGAAAACATTTACAAAGTGCTTTGTGAGGTAGTGTATACCTGTTTGCTTTAATACTAAACTGTTTTATTAATATTTTGCCAATCCAGATTGGTAGGTGGGTTGGCCTTCAGTTATGGATGATCCGCCCCTCTCTGGCAATTAAAGAATGTTTACTCCTTGATGATTGTCAAATGCCTCTAGTAATCCTGGCTAGAAAACAAAACCACTCTAATCTGGATCTCCCCATTTTGCTTTCCCCTTGGAGACCAAGTCACCCCTAACTTTGAAAAGGGAAAGCAAGGACTATAAAGTCAAAGGGCTGTACTTGAGGACCTAGAGGGCCATATGTGACCTCAAGGCTGCAGGTTTCCCTCCCCTGACCTATACCAACCTGGTTGTCTGTTTATGAGGTAAACAGAAACGGGGGGGGGGGCGGTCCTCACTTTAAAATGGTGGCCAAAGGGCAGATTCTCCCCTTTCGAGGAATAACCACATTCCTCAGTCACATCTTGTTGTTTGTCCTTTGCTTTTTGAAGAGGATCGGTGACATCACAGGATGCTGTCTTGACTTGCAGGGAAACTGGATTTAAGTGAGGCAGAGATCCACAAAGTCATCACCCTTATTGTCTCTTCCCGAGTCGTGAAGTCCAGTAGCAGCACAGAGGTCAAGATGACTAGTGGTGGCCAGGAGGTTTCCTTTTGAGTTAGGCAAAGAGAGAGAGGGTTTTGACCAAATGGGGAGGAAAGGATGAATTTCATTAATTATCAAATGATACAGCATAATATTAACTTTCCTCACATCCAAAAAGATCTCGGTGATGTAATTATCACTCTGGACTAACTCTCCCAGTATAAGGACAGTTACATCTCTGCCTCACAGGTCTGGGGGCAGACCCCCGAAGTGTTGATTGCATCTCTTCTCTAATGTTATTGTCTCCAGCTACCATTCTGGAGTGGTATCCCCCACTGTTAACTATGAATTTTGAGTGTTCAATTTCCATTTAACCAATGAACAATGATTAGCTCTTACAAAAGGGTATTTACTTTGAAGATTTAGCAGGAACAAAAGTACGAACATTTCTCCCGAATACCTGGGGATATACTTTGCCTATGCCTCCTTCTCCTTGGGGAAAGTGGGCTCAGATTTAACATAGTTTCTACATCAGTTGTTCCCATCCAAACATGACACAGCCTGGGTCTTGAATGTTGCTCCTCAGGGCTTTGATGTTGGCCTGTTTGGTCACAAAACCTGACACGGACTCTGCTCCTGGATCTCTTAGTGGCTTGCTTTCCTGGTTTCAGAGTTTACAAGGTTTTATCCATCTCCAATCTCCTATATCTAAAAGCAGTAATGATATAGATACAACAGGGATGGAAGCAACAACAAGGCCATGCACTGATGGGCCACATTTGTGGTAGCTCAGAGGCAGATAAAGGCCTGAAGCCTCTCTTCCCACCAAAGGCTTAGTCCTTGCCTCCTCATTTGAACATACTAAGAACAAGTTACAGAATGTCTATGTACTTTCCAAAGTACATGTGCAACTGCATCAGCCAAGCACTCTGCATGCTTACCACGATTGGGTTCATTGGCTAGTCCCCTAAAACCACAAACTGAATTTAATAAGCTGAAATTGCCAGGGACAAATCTAAAGTCCTACATTTGGGCACAAAAAAGCCATTTCAAAAGTACGACTAGATAAAAATTTATGGGAAAAAGATTGGGGGAGGGGGAAGTCTAATGGTCTGCACACTCAATATGAGTAAATGATGTAGCAGCTAAAAAAAAAATCTCGTGTCATCTTAGAGCTGAATTAATTAAGATAAAGTGTCCAGAATGTAGGAGGAAAGTCTTGTCATCCTCTGCCTTGGTCAGACTACATCTGGAATATTATTTTTAAGTTATGGGTAACATTAACGTCAGCTCCATCTCCCCCAATTCTTTACCCTTCCATTGTGCCCTTTAGTGATTTTGTTGTATTGTCCACAAAATGATCCTCATATTAGACCTGTGGTCTCTCTCCCCAGAAATTACTTTGAATATGTTTTATGTTTACTTATATGTATTATTGTTGATTCTTCTCCCCTGCCTCTGTATAAGCTCCTTTTGAAATAAGGAATTGCTTTGTTTAATGTCCTTAGTGCCTAACACAGTGCCTGGCACACTAGGCACATTAGCTATATGGATGCTATATAAAAGCACTATATACAATATGTCCCAAAAGTCTTAGTGCTGTTTTAAGCTATTAAAGAATAGCTTTGCCAAAGTGATTTAAGCTTTATTTAAGCTATTAAATAGCTTAAAATGGTACTAGGATTTTCTGAAGTGTTCAAGGTAGGTCTTAGAGCATAAGCAGCTTAGAACTTCACTAAGACTTTTGGTACATCTTATATCTACAGCATAGAAAAGCTATATATACTGTAAATATATCCGTATATATGGATATATTTGTATTATGCACACACAGATCTTTTTTTATTTTCAAATTTTTTTCTCCAATTATATGTAAAAAGTTTTTAACATTCATTTAAAAAAAATTTGAATTCTAATTTTTTCCTCTCCCTCCCTTTTTCCCCTCCCTCCCCTCACCTTCTTGAGAAGGCAAGTAATTTTAGGTTATACATGTGCAGTCATGCAAAACATATTTCCATATTGGTCATGTTGTGAAAGAAAACTCAGACCAAAAATAAAAAACCTTCAAGAAAAATAAAGAAAGGGAAAAAGTATACTTGATTCTGCATTCAGACTTCACCAGTTCTTTTCTCTGGAGGTGGATAGCATTTTTCATCATGAGTCCTTCATAATTGTCTTAAATCATTGCATTGCTGAGAATAGCTATACGTCATTCACAGTTGATCATCACATAATGTTGCTGTTACTAGGTACAATGTTCTCCTGGTTCTGTTCTTCATTTCTTATAGAGCACAATAGTATCACAGTCATATACCGCAACTTGTTCAGCCATTTCCCAATCGATGGGCATTCCCTCAATTTCTAATTCCTAGCTACCACAACAGAGCTGCTATTAATATTTTTGTACGTATAAGACCTTCTCCTCCCACCCCCTTTTTAAAAATCTCTTTGGGATACAGACCTAGCGGTGCTATTGATGACTGAAGGGTATGCATAGTTTTATAGTCTTTGGGGCATAGTTCCAAACTGTTCTCTATTATGGTTGGATCATTTCACAACTCCACCAACAGTGCATTGGTGTCTCAATTTTCCCATATTCCATCTAACATTTGTCATTTCTTTTTCTGTCATATTAGCCAATCTGATAGGTATGAGATGGTACCACAGATTTTTTAAATTTGCATTTCTCCAATCAGTGGTGATTTAGAAAATGTTTTTCATATGATTGTAGATAGATTTGATTTTTTCATCTGAAAACTATCTTTTCATATCCTTTGTTCATATCAATAATTTTATGAATTTAACTCAGTTCTCTTAATACTTGAGAAATAAGACCTTTATCAGAGAAACTTGCTGTACAATTCCTCCCCTACCCCCTAGTTTTCTGCCTTCCTTCTAATCTTGGCTGCATTGGTTTTGTTTCTACAAAACCTTTTCATTTAATGTAATCAAAATTATCTATTATTGCATTCTGTAATACTCTATCTCTTGTTGGGTCATAAATTCTTTCCTTATCCATACATCTGACAGACAAACTATGCCATGGTCTAATTTGCTTATGATATCATCCTTTATGTCTAAATCGTGTACCCATTTTGACCTTATCTTGGTATATGGTGTGAATATTGGTCTATAATTTCTGCCAAACTGCTTCTCAGTTTTCTCAGCAATTTTCTTCAAATAGTGAGAACACTAGATTACTATGATCTTTGTTTCCCTGATTTATTCCTCTGGTCCCTCACTCTGTTCCTTAGCCAGTACCAGATTGTTTTGATGCTTACTACTTTGTAATATAATTTGAAATCTGGAACTGTTAGGCCACCTTCTTTCACATTTTAAAAAATTGATTCCCTTGATTTTCTTGACCTGTTCTTCCAGATGAAGTTCGTTGTTATTTTTTTGAGCTCTATAAAGTAATTTTTTGGTAGTTAGATTGGTAGAGCACTGAATAAGTAAATAAATTTAGGTAGAATTACCATTTTTATTATATGGGCTTGGCCTACCTATGGGCAATTAATATTTTCCATTTGTTTACATGTGACTTTATTTGTGTGAAAAGTGTTTTAAAGTAATTCTGTTCATATAGTTCCTGGGTTTATCCTGGCAGGTAGACTTCCAAGTATTTTATCTTGTCTACAGTTATTTTAAAAGGAATTTTTCTTTCTATCTTTTCTTGTTGAACATTATTGGTAATGTATAGAAGTGCTGGTGATTTAGTTTTATGCTGATGATTAGGGTTTTCTTTTGTATCCTGAAGCTTTGCTGAAGTTGTTAATTGTTTCAACTGGGTAAGTGATTCTTGGTTGTAATCCTAGCTCTTTTGCCTTGTGTAATATTATATTCTAAGCCTTCTGATTTTAAAATGTAGAATCTGCTAAATCTTGTGCTATCCTAGCTGTGGCTCCATGATATTTGCTTTTTTTTTGTCTCCTTATGACATTTTCTCCTTGTCCCCGGAAATCGGGAATTTGGCTATAGTATTCCCGGGAGTTTTCATTTTGGGAATCTCTTTTAGGAGATTTCTATTTTATTTTTTTCTATTTCTATTTTACCTTCTGTTTCTAGGATATCAGAGTAGTTTTCCTTGATAATTTCTTGAAAGATGATATCAAAGAGGATTTTTTTTTTGGATTTGGGCTTACATGTAGTCCAATAATTCTGAAATAATTTTTCCTTGATCTGTTTTCCAGGTTAGTTGTTTTTCTAATGAGATATTTCACATTTTCTTTCATTTTTTATTCTTATGATTTTACTGTTTCTTGATGTTTCATGGAATCGTTAGCTTCTATTTGCCCAATTTTAGTTTTTCAGGAGTTCTTCTTCAGTGAGCTTTTGTGCCTCCTTTTCCATTTGACCAACTTCACTTTTTAAGGAGTTGTTTTCTTTACTGAATTTTTGTACATCTTTTTCCATTTGGCCAATTCTGCTCTTTAAGGAATTATCTTCAGTGAATTTTTGTACATCTTTTACCTTTTAGCCTATTCTGTTTTTAAGGTATTATTTTCTTCAGTGTTTTTTGGTGCCTCCTTTAACAAGCTGTTGACTTTTTAATGTGTTTTTTCTCCATCCTTCTTATTTCTTTCTCTATTTTTTCCTCTACTTCTCTTATATGTTTTTTAAAATACTTTTTGAGCTCTTCAAGGGCCTGAGACTAATTCACATTTTTCTTTGAGGTTTTGCATATAGCTGCTTTGATTTTGTTGTCTTCTTCTAAGTTTGTGTTTTGATCTTCCCTGTCACCACAGTAATTTTCTGTGATCAGATACTTTTGTTGTTTTGTCATTTTTCCCGGCTTATTTCTTGACTTTTAACTTTACGTTAAAAGTTGGGTTCTACTCCCAGGATGGAGGGGGCACTGTTCACAGCTTTGGGTTTTTCAAGCTGCTGTTTTCAGAGCTAGTTCTAGGAGTCTGTAAATGTTCAGTTCTTTCAAGGTGGCATGATATAAGGAGATGTGTGGTCATTGTTCTTTTTGCCTGTGCTCTTGTCTGTGAATAACCACTCTTTAATGTGCAGGAACTGGGGTCCTGTTTCTTCCTAGTGCTTCTCCTTACCCTGGGACTGTGACCTGGAAATGAGTATGGGCAATACAACAGAGTCCTGCTCCCAGAGCCAGCAAAGGGCCCTCTGTAATCTCCTTCTGATCAGTTGTCCAACTCTCTTATGATTTGTGGTCTGAGAGCTCTGGAAACCACTGCAGCCAGCTCAGTTGCCACTGAGGACTGCTGTTTGCTCACAGGAAAGGACCTATTCTGGAATGGCTGAACTGTGCTCTACTCTCAACCCAGTGACACAGACGTTTTCTGCCAACCTTCCAAATTATCTTGTCCTGGTAAATTGTTTCAACCCATCCTTTAGTGGTCCTGCCACTCCAGCATTAATTTTGAAGTATTAATGTTGTTTGCAGGGGAACTTAGGAGAGCCCAGGCAAATCTCTACCTTTATTCTGCCTTTATCTCTGCCTTTATTCTGTCATGTTGGCTTCACCTATTACACAGATATTTCAAGGTAAGAAAATTGAGGCTCACAGAATCTAAACAAATTGTTCAATTGTTCATGATCACATCACTAATAAGTCAGAAGTGGGCTTTGAACCCAGATCTTCCTGATTCTATGTCTAATACTCTATCCACTGTGCCATGCCATCCCTTTAGATAAGTCTATTTGGAGTATATAGAACATGTCATCTGGGAATATACACACACACACACACACACACACACACACACATATATATATATAAGCATGATATATATACACATATGCATATACACATACACACATGCATACACACATATATGTATACACATATATGTGTATGTGTGTACGTGCATGTGTGCATGCCTCTGTGTGTGTGTGTGTGTGTGTGTGTGTGTATGTGTAGACATAGCCACTGGGATGATTCTGAATCTCACCTACTGGTAGGTTGGATCTGGAAGGTTGTTCCTCAAGACCTTGGTGCCAGACTGTCTGACCATAAAACGTATATATGATATAGAGATATGTAATGTATCATATATTATATGTAATTTATGATATATTACGTATGTAATCTATCATCCAATGATCTATCATTAAATAAGCATGCTCTCTACCTACTACCCTGCTCATAAAATATGTAAGAAGAACTTTTCCAATAATATTAGCTAGTATTTACATAACACCTCAAGGTTTCTATAGTGTTTTTACTCATGTTATCTTATCCTCACAACATTATTATGAGGTGGATATTATTATTAATCCCATTTTATAGAGGAGAAAACTGAGCCTTAGAAAGGTTTGATGACTTGCCCTAGAGTTTAAGGCAGAATTTGAACACAGGCATTCCTGACTACAGTCCCAACACTTTATATAAACCCTTCTTAAAGTGATGAAGCCTATTTTGTTAGGAAGAATGATATATGGGAAGTAAGAGGTCAGGAGACCTAGGTTTTGGTCCTGACTAGCATGAAATCTCTGGATGACTTTGGCAAAGTCACATAACATTTCTGGGCCATTCTCCTCATCTCTGAAATGAAAGAGAGTAGCGAGCTGTGTAGAATAACTGAATTCTCAGCTTTCTTCCAGTCCTAAAAGTGTATAGGAGAGCTACAAGTTCTGGATTAGTGTTTGGAGAATTGAGTAGTTTTTAAAAATCACATTCATATCACATTGAAAAGAAAATAAAAAGGTACATCTTCTACTTTTTAGCCTTTATGCTCTGGTTGGATTCTTCTGACCTTGATGAAATTGTCTAATTAAGCAGTAATTAAAGTAATGATAGGTTTTCTTGCACAGAAAGGGGGTTAGGGCCAAATTTTGTTGCCTTTCTTTGGGCACAAGAGGGCGATGTAGCAACGCATGTTTGAGTTACTTTGGTGTGTTACAGGGGTACAATTTATGGAGCCGAACTTCAAAAGAAATGTGTCGCTTCCAAGACTTCATTTATCAACTGCAGATAACCAGTCTTGATTGCAGTAAAATGCAGAATAAAAATAACAGATAAATCACAACAACTGCCTTCCTCTTCAATAATAAGACCTTTCTTCTTCAGACCTGGTTTGAGAACACCTTCTGTAGGCTTTGCATTACATTATATGCATATTATATAGGTGCTTTTTAAATACCCACCTTTCCATAAGACTCCAGATGGCTGCATTCCTAGCAGAAGATAAGAATTAAGCATGATAATGAGGGATATTTTATTTAAATCTTTTTTTAAATCTTTCATTACTAATGCTCATGTGTGGTTAGTTATCATATTATCATCCCATGCTTTTCCAAAATGAGAGAGATTTAAAGGAAAAAAAATAATACTCAGTTAATACATTTTTTAGATGGGAAAGGACAGAAAAATAATTCATTCAGGTAGCACAAAAGAGTTAAGATTGCATAAAGATGTAAGTCTCCCCATGGTGCAACAGTGGAGGTCTGGAAAAGTTGGATTTGAGAATGAGCGGGAAATTAAAAAAAGCACAGCAAGAGATCCAGTAGGATCAGTATCAGCCTATTCACCAGGCTTCTCATTTATGTCCGTCAGTGAGTGCCAGAAAGATGGCACAGACACTTTTTATTAATTAGATTGGTAGCAGAACTCCTTTAAAGTTTGCAGGCAGGAGGTATTAATTTTACAAGCCTAGAACAAGAAATGGTTCACAGCAGATCTCTATTTCTCCCATATGTTATCGTTGTGTCATCCATCAGTCAGCCCTTTGCCTCTTAGATTGGACTGATGCATGAAACGGATTTTTCCAGAGCGTTATACTTGCTTTAAAATAAATATGCAACATTTAATACATATTAGCAATAATGTTTAATGTATATTTATAGAACTACTCTAATAACCAACTGTTTAACTTACTATCTAGAAATCTTGATTGGAAATGTGAGAGTTGCATTTGTGGTTGGACATAAGAAAACAGTCTTCAAATCCAGTAAGTCTTGACTAATCAGTCTGGTTCATAGGGCCATAACTAGGGTGGAGTAATCAAGGTTTATGGTTAGTGATATAGGGGCACACTTACCAGTTGATAGTCCTATGACCTGCTGCGTGGTCTGCCTGCCACAAGTCTCTGCTCTTTTCAGCTGTCAAAGTGATCTTCTTAAACAGCAAGTCTGACCATGTCGCTCCCCTCTACTCAATGAACTACAATCGCTCCCTATCACCTCTGGGATTAAATATAAAATCCTGTTTGGTGTTCAAAATCCTTCTTAACCTCTCCACCCACCCCCACCTTTCCAGTCTTATGCTTTGTAACCCCCAATGTATTGGACTCTTGCTGTTCCTCACACAAGACATCTCCCACCTCCTCCCATTTTCACTGGCTGTGCCCCAGCTCTTTCTTCTTATCTCTGCCTCCTCCTTTCTCTGGCTTTCTTCAAGACTCAGCTAAAACCCCACCTTCTTTTTTTTTGGCAGGGCAATTGGGGTTAAGTGACTTGCCCGAGGTCACACAGCTAGTAAATTTGTCAAGTGTCTGAGGCTGGATTTGAACTCAGATCCTCCTGACTCCAGGGCTCGTGCTCCACTCACTCCTAGCTGCCCCTTGAAAACCCACCTTCTACAGGAAGTCTTTGCCACTCCCCCTTAATTCTAGTGCCTTCTCTCTATTGATTATCTCTAATTTATCCTGAACATATCTTAATAGTACAAAGTCATTTGCATGTTTTCTCTTCCATTAGACTGTGAGCCCCTTGAGGGCAGGGACAGTCTTTTGTTTTACTTTGTACCCCTAAGCATTTAGCACTGTACTGGGAGCTTAATAAATGTTTATTGACTGACTGATCTACTGGTGCCTGTCTCATAGTCTTCCCTAGCCCTGTAATAGATGAGTAAACCTGTCCCAGTCCTTTGCCCACCTAGGATACCTAAGCTCCCCTCTCATTGCAGTACCCTGCCTCCAAGGGCCTACCTTTCAGATTCTCCCCACTCCCATCTCAATTTTCTTATGTGCTTTTGTTTTTGAGGGACCTCTGTGCCTAATATTCCCAACTCTGACATTTGTTAGCTGAGAGACCTTGAGCAAATAAGACATTTTACTTTTCTATGACCCATTTTTATCCTTTGTAAAATGAAGGACTTGAACTTGGAGGATCTTTAAGCTCCTTATCGTTCTAACCACCTATATTCTGTGTCTGATCCTATCCTAAGGAGCTCCCTAGGTTTTGTGATGCTGTTGAGGTTAGGGGCCAGGATGATGAAAACATGACTGCCATTGTTTTAGAGTGGCCAGTTCTGCCTGGCAAGGACAAGGGTGCCATCTGTGAATTTTATTCTTAAGAGGATGTGGTCGGTCAGGTGACAAGGGTCACTGCTTACCTGATGGTTACAAGGTCTCTGATTTAGTCATCAGAACAGAACATCTATAAGTAGGTGTAATTTTTGAGTCATTTTTACACTGGACAAAAAAGGTTCAATTCTATACAATCTCCTCCTCCCATCTCCCCACCCCCCTCAATCCAACAACACATCTGCTTAAATATAACCTTCATAATTTTCAATGTGTTAGAACCATGTGGTATCTGTATTTAGCACAGGTGCTTGGTAATTTCCTAACCTGTTCATATTCTTTATAACCAGGGCTCTTTCTGGGACTGGGAATCAGTGTGGCAGGAACAGTTGTTTCTTTCTCTTTTTTCTTCCTTCTTTTTTCGAGGAGGAAGGTGAGTAAAAGAAGTAGTGGGACAGGCTTAATTAGTATCTAACACTCCACCCTGAGCCAGGGATAGTGAGGTTTGAACTGTTGAATAGTGAGGTGTTGAGATTTCAAACTGAAAGGGAATTTTAAGATCATCAAATACAATTACTTCCTTTTATCGATGAGGAATCAGGTCCAGAGAAGTGAAAGTGACTCTCTGTGGAGAGGATAAGTCAAGTGATCTTGTTTCTAAAGCACAGGTCAGACCAAGTCACTCCTATGCTCAGTAAGCTGCCGTGGTTCCCTATTACCTGTAGGGTCAAGCACTAACTCCTAGGTTTGGTATTTAAAGCCCTTTACGATTAGGCTCCAACCTACAGTTTTACATTTTCCCCTTTATACATTCTACAATTCAACCAAATTGTCTTGTTGCTTTTCCTTACACATGACATTCCACATACTGTCTTGGTGTGCTTAGCAGGGTGCCTGGTATGTAGTAGGCTCTTAATGAGCTTGTTGAGTTGATTTGCACAGGCTGTCCCTAGGAACACCCTCCTTCGTCCCTCCCAGATCTTAGAAGTCCTAGCTTCTTTCAAAGCTTGGCTCAAATGCTGCCTTCTACATGCCTTTCCTGGTATCTGCATCCAATAGTGATTCCTCCATCCTCAAAGTTACCTTGCTTTTTTGTTTATTTGCTTTTTTTTAGATTATTTTTTGGTCCAGATCCGTGAATTCAGTTGTCTAGGGACACTGAGAAGTTAAGTAGCTTATAGGGTGATTTTGGGCAAGTCACTTAATCTCCCTAAGATTCAGTTTGCTTCTTTGTAAAATGAAAATGGGGCTGGACTTGATGGCCTCAGATGTCTCTTTCGTCTCTAGATCTATCAGTGCATCATTTTATGTGTCAGAAGTAGAAATTGAACCCAGGTCATCCTGACTCTGAGATAGGATTTCTGTTCAATACACCATCCTGCCTCTGTAATAAGAACAATGTTTTTGTTGTTGTTCAGTTTTTTTTAGTCATATCCTACTCTTCCTGACCTCATTTGGGTTTTTTTTTTTTTTTTGGCAAAGATACTGGCAAAGGCACTGGAATGATTTACGATTTCCTTCTCCAGATCATGTTATAGACGAGGAAACTGAGGCAAACAGGAATAAGTGACTTACCCAGAGTCACAGAGCTAATAAGTGTCTGAGGCTGGATTCGAGCTCAGGCCTTCCTGACTTAAGACCTGGCACTCTACTGCACCACCTAGCAGCCACAAAAATAACAACAATTAACATTTATATAGCACTTGTTGTGCTAAGCACTTTACAATTATTATCTCATTTAATCTTCACAACAACCCTGGGAGGTAGGTGCCAGTATTATCACTCCCATTTTACAGATGGGGGAACTGAGGCATATAGGCATTAAGTGACTCACCCAGGGTCACACAGCTAGTAATGGAGGCTGGATTTGAACTCAGGTCTCCTTGACTCCAGGCCTCACATCCCAGTTTCCCATCTACGGTGCCACTCGGCTACCTTCTAGCTACTTCATATAGATCTGTGTTAAGAGTACACATTGCCTCCCCCATAGAACTGGCAGATCCTCGAGGGCAGGGACTGTTTCACTTTTGGCTTTGTGTCTTGAATGTTTATAGCAGCTTCTTAATAAGTACTTATCGTTGTGTTGCTTATAGAATTCAATCAACCAAGCTTTGAAAGAATGGCATGCAGCAGAGCCAAAATTTGAACCCAGATACTCTAATAAGCGCTCCTTTCTGTCTGTCAGGTAGGAAGGTGTGATGGAGAAATGACCTCTGGTCTTTTTTTTTTCTTTCCTCCAACATCTGTCGTAGGAAGGATGATGGAAGAATGGACTCTTCCAGAGTCTGTCTTTTGAAGGGCCTTTTTTTTCTAGAGGTAATACACTAGTCTCACATATGGCAGAGCCAGCCCAACTGCAGAGGATTGGGAAGGATGGCTGAGAGAAACCAGAGAGATGCCTCGTGTGGTTTACACAGGGAAGATGCTTCAGGAGTGTCACATAGCTTTACTTTTATGGGAGTGTTGGTCATGAAGGCTTATTTTTCAGATGTTAGCAATTAAGTGCATATTTTCCCTCATATGATGTCATTTTAGTTTCTTCACAAACCAAGCTGTTGCTGTGGCCTTCCAAGCAGTGAATTGGTTTATTTTGTTTAAAAAAAAAGAATTTGGAGTACATTTTAAAAACTTTTAAATTAACAATTGACTACTGAACTTTGACTTTACTTAAAAAGGACTTCAAACAAACAGGGGATCTTTGTTTTGAGCTGATAACCCAATTTCCTTAAATTCCAGCTCTGAAATTTACAAAACAAAAATGGTAATGATAGCTGACATTTGTAAAACACTGTACAGTTTATAGCATACTTTCATACTCAAACACTGCTGTGAGGCAAAGCAGGCCATCTCTCAGGTGGATATAGTCATTTTCTCTGGAACATCAAGTAAGTCATTACTTACTAGCTATGGGACTTTCTAGATAAATAAATATACATATACATGTATATATACATATATATGTATTTTTATACATATGCATATATGCGTATATATATATGTGTGTGTGTGTGTGTGTGTATATGCTAGGCGGTGTGGAGGATGGAGCTGTCTGGCCTGGAGTCAGGAAGAACTAAGTTCAAATCTGGCCTTAGACTCTTCCTAGCTGTGTTACCTTGGGCAAGTCACTTAACCCTGTTCACCTCAGTCTCCTCGCCTGTAAAATGAGCTGGAATAGGAAATGGCAAACCACTCCAGTATTTTTGCCAAGAGAACCCCAAATGGGGTCACAAAGAGTTGGACGTGACTGAACAGCAGCATATATGTATAGACATATAGACATATTTATCATATGTATATACATGCATGAGTGTTTGTGTGTGTGTGTTTGTGTGTGTGATATCAAATCAAAGAGCCAAGATTTAAAGTTTTTTATTTCTTACTAGCAGACTCACATTGTCAACTTGGCTCTCCAACCAAGAGGTTTTGGTTAACAAATTAAACTCCAATATTTTATGCATATATTCTGTTTGGACATAGTCATTTGCATATTGTCTCCCAATTAGACTTTGAATTCCTTTAAGGGAGGGAGTGACACTCCCTTATCCCTTCTTGGTATCCCCAGAGCTTACCACAGTGCCTGGCATACAGTAAGTGCTAATAAGTACTTGTTGACTGGCAGTTGATTACTAGAGCATTTCTATAAATAAACTTTAAATAGTATTGAACATATAATTTATTTTACACATAGAATTATAATAATTAATTATGAATGACAAATATACAGAATGATTAAATACAAAATTATAAAATTTAAACATAAATGGGAAATATAATATTTTCAAATATAAAATGTAATATATTTATTTATTAGGCAATGTTACATGTCCAGTAAATGGTGACTCTAAGACTCAAACTCAGATCTTTTGATTCCAAATCCCCTAGGCTTCCCTTTACACCTACTCTGCCTTCTGATAGTTTATATGTTATTTCTTGATGAAGACATCTTCAGGGTTTCTTGATGAGTCTGGTTGGTCCTGACTGTTTAAAAAGAAGAAGCTAGCATAATACATTTATGGTATAAGAATGATGTAAGTAGAAATATTAACAAGTTTGAACTCTGCGGAGACCTGGGTTTGTAATAATATAATAACTCAAGGATAAAACAGAAATTCCTCTGTTTAATTTCCAAAGCCCTTCTCAAGCTCTCCCTAACTTTCCTTTCTAGCTTCATTGTACGACATCTTCCTCCCCCTTCTGCATTTTCTGATGCAGCAATATTCCTCAAATGTGGCAGTCCATCTCCAGTCTCTGTATCCTTGCTCTGGATACCTCCTATGCCAAGAATAAGCTCCCTCTTAACTCCCACTTCATATAATCCCTCATTGCCTTCGGGACCCTAATTCAAGTGTTATCCTGGTTACGAAGACTTTCTTGATCCTCCTGTGTCACCCCAAACACAAAATTATCAGTGCCCTCGCTCTACAGCTGTCTTGTATTTAACTACTTTGTATTTATTCTGGATAATGGCAGCTTGGTAGTACAGTGGATAGAATGCCATGCCTAGAGTCAAGAAGACTTGAGTTCAGATCCAGTCTCAGGTGCTTACTAACTGTGGGACCCTGGGCAGGTCACTTAACTCTGTCTGCGTCAGTTTCCTTTTCTGTAAAATGAGCTGGAGAAGGAAATGGTAAACCACTTCTGTATCTCTGCCAAGAAAATCCCAAATGAGGGCACAAAGAGTCCAACATAACTGAACACAGTTGAACAAAATTTATTCTGCATATAGGTATTCTGTGTGTGTATACATACGTATACACATTTACATGTATACATACATACATATCTGTCTGTTTATCTATCTATCTATCTATCTATCTATCTATCTATCTATCTATCTATCTATCTATCTAACTTTATACCACCCTCAGACTTCTTTTCCAGAAGGGCACCCTTCAGCCTTGTGGATTTTTTTCCTGAGTTCCTTGTCTATCAGAGCACCAATGGGTAGATTATTTCTAGGCAGCAGAATTCCATGAAAGATTTCAGTCCTTTATAGAGAATGCAAATCTGACAATACAGAGATTTTTCTGGTCATAGAATTGTGCGTAGATATAGAGAGGACACCAAAGGCTAGCTAATTAAACTCATTCATTTTACATATTAAGAAACCAAGGCCCAAGGTAGTCAAGTGACTTGCCCAAGATCACACAAGTAGGAAGTATCAGTGGCAAGATTTGAACCCAGGTCCTTTGTCTCCAAAGCTGTTGGTTTTTCCATTCTACCAGTCTGTGTAGAATGGACTAAACCTTCTAAAAATAGTATCTTGAGCCTGTAGGATTCATTCGTAATGGTCACAAAGTGATTTATATATATTTTTGATATTTGATCTCCACAATAGCTCCATGAAGTGGGTAGTGTAGGTGCTGTTATCCTCACCTTCCAATCCAGGAAACCAGGAGGTGATGTGATTTGTCCAAGATTGCACAGCCAGTAAATAGCATAGGTGAGAGTTGACTCCAGACCTGCTAGCTTCCAAGTCCAGTGATCTTTTGACCTTATTATGGGTCTGTATTGACCCATACTACTCTGTCTTTCCAATTGGTAAAATAATCCATGTTATCTTATATGACCTCTGAGTGTGCTTCAAGAGAAATTACCCTTGTACCACATCAAGGACTTTTTGCTGTCATTTGTATCTTATTTAGCTTAAAGAATTTCCCAAATGATTCAAAATGTATTTGATCATCAGCTTCTGCAACCTCTTCATATAACTCCAGATAGACAGTGGGCCATTAGAAAATGTGCCTCGTAAAATCTTTGTCCCTCTTTTCTCAGGACAGCAGCCCCCTCATGGCCAATTCTTGATTATCTTTGCTAATTGGGGACAGGAAAAGGCTTGATAATTGGAATCTATAGATTTGCGAATTGGGGACGGGAAGAGACTTGATAATTGGAATCTATAGATTGCTTTTAAAAAAAAGTCTTTTTAAAAACTCTGAATTCAACAAACATCAGATAAAGTGAGCCTTTCCATACATTTCAGAACAAAAAAAAAGGTAACTGTTTAAGAAACACTGAATCTCTATTATGCAAAGTTTGCTTTTCTTTTTAAATAATAAATTCTACATATAACTTTTAATGCCGTTGTATTTGCCTGTGATTCTTTTATACTTTGCTCCTGTCCTCTTATGTGCATTAAAAAACAAAGTTTTCAAGGACCATCTTTCCCTTCTTTTCTTTTTTTACCTTTTATTTCACCATTTTATCCCTACTCCACCTTGCAAATTGGGGGTAAGGAAGAAGAAAAAAAATAAACCAAACTGTAACAAATATACACAGTCAAACAAACCAAATTTTTACATTGGCCAAAAATTTTGTATCCTGAATCTATCTCCTTTCAGCTGGCAGGTGGGTAGCCTATTTCATAATTAATGGTTGGTCATTGCATTGGTCCTAAATCTTCAAAGCTGTTTTTCCTTACAATGTTGTTATTTTATGCATTGTTCTCTTGGTTCTGTTTGCTTCATTCTGAAGCAGGTTTATTTATTCCCAGGTTTATCTGAAGCCATCTTTTTAGTCCTTCCTTAGGGTACAGTAAAATTACATTATTTTCCGATACAGTAATTTGTTCAGCAATTCCCCCAACTAATGGGCATTCCCTTGATTTCCAGTTCTTTGCTATAACATAAAAACCTTCTATAAATATTTTTGTACATATATATCCTTTTTTTCTCTTTCTTTGATCTCTTTGGGAGGTTAAGGCCTAGTAGTGGGATGGCTGAGTCAAAGGGTATGCATAATTTAGTGGCTTTTTGGGGCACGTTCCAAATTGCTTTTTAGAATGTCCATACCAGAATTCGTAGATTATTACAATATTTCAATTTAAGCTTTAGTTTAAATACCATCTTTCATCAACTTATATCAGAACTGCTAATGTAGCAAAATTGACCATCTGGAATTTCCCTCCTTTTTACAGAAAGAAGGTTCTTAGACAACGCAGTTGGATAATCAGCCCCTAAATAGCTTAGCATTTTTTGTAAATGGTAGGCCTAACATATGGCCTACAGACTTTATTTCCTCTGTCCCAAACTTGGTCCTTACACCATATCCCTGGGAGTTTCTAGACTAGATATTTAGTAACCCCTAAGTGATACTAAAAAGGGTAGGTCAGGGGTGGGGAACCTGTGGCCTTGAGGCCACATGTGCTCCTCTAGGTTCTCAAGTGTGTCCCTTTGACTGAATCCAAACTTCGCAGAACAATCCCTTTAATAAAAGGATTTGTTCTGTAAAACTTGACCTCAGTCAAAAGGCCACCCTCAAGGACCTAGAAGGCCACATATGGCCTCGAGGCTGCAGGTTCCCCACTCCTGGGATAAGTGGTACCTGGTCATGCTACTGGCAAGCCTTAAAGGAAAGGTGGTAAAAGAGATGAATTTGAAGAAGAAAAGACAGAGAGACAAAGGAGAGGGAAGGAGAGAAAAGAAATGCCAACTGTAGGTGGTTGTCAAGCATCCCCAATGGCCTCTCTCTGGCACTTATATGATAAATTGCTCAGGATTTTTAAGAATCACATTTAATTATTAGAGATTGGAGAGATTTTAGACATCATCTAGCTTAATCCTTTGCCTCTGCCATTGAGGAAACTGATTTTTAGGGTGTAGATAACTTGTGCAAGGAACCATAGCTAATTAGTTGCCAGAGGTGCATCAAGAACCTAAGGCTTTTTATTAGTCCAGGATTCCTTCTTTCTGTTGGCATGCCATTACTTGGACCTCTTTGTCAGTACCACCTGTCTTAATTAGGAGAGTTATCAGTCTGGTTATTTGGAACAGATTAATTTTCAGAGTTTGGGGGCATCATGACTTCTCTTTTTTCTTTCTTTTTTTTAGATCAGACCTATAATTTCATTTTGTATGGGGAACTCCCAGTGACAAAGCTTCTTCCTGTTCAGATCAGCAAATATGCTGCAACTTACTGCCTTAGAGTGAGCCCTGGACACTGAGAAGTTATTCAGGGTTACACAGCTAGTATGTGTTCAAGGTTGTTGTTGTTTGTCCTTTATTCTCAAAGAGGACCGTGCCATCAGGAAGGTAATGCCATGACTTGCAACTGAATTTGCTATAACATAAAAAGCTTCTATAAATATTTTTGTACATATGTATCCTTTTGTCTCTTTCTTTTATCTCTTTGGGAGAGTTAAATCTACTACTGGATTTAAGTGAGGGAGAGCTGTGCAAATTCACTAGCCTCACTTTCTCCTCCATCTGGGTCCAGTGGCGAGAAATAGATCAGGATGACTGGCCCTCGTGTATTCAAGATGTGACTTTCAATCCACTGTCTCTTTAAGGCTGGGAAAAACCCAGTCTCTTTTTGGTTTTTCATGCAATGATTGAATGTCATTGAGATTCAACAGACTTAAGAAGTTCACAAAGCACTCCTGATTAGCAGCATAAAGGCAAGATGACAGATGTTGTAGATGAAAGTGTTATGGTATGGGATGATCAATACTAATGTCTTAGAGGAGAGTTTTAGACTTCATTGGTTCTTCTGGGTTACACAGTCCACAGTTAACTCCTCTGTTAACATTGACTTTCTTCTCTTCGCTCTGTAATGAAAAAAAAATGCGTGCGCCACACTCATTGTAATCTTATTTCTTCCAATTTGTTTGCAAAATCCTTTTTTATTTCTCCTAGCTCCCCTTATTGATTTGCCTATACCAAAGGCTGCTGAATGTCATCCATTGGTCCCGAGATACAGGCTAGTCCAGTGTTCCAAGGTCACTTAGAATCTTTTCTTTCCTAACATGCCCAAGAGTCTAATAAGATGTTGGGTGAAGATTTGTTCACACAAATTATTTTCCTTCAGAATATCTACATATTGGGTTAGGGAGCCAGTCTTTCTGAATCAGGGTGGGAACCATTTCCTGATATCTGACTCTTTTCTATTTTTTTTTTTGCCTGCCACCACTAAAAATTCCCTTGTTATTTGCATACTCTTCATCTTTGTGGGCATTTTTGTCTGTTCTTTTTTTTTTTAAGTTCGTTTTATTTTCAACCAATGCAGATGACAGAAACAGAATCCAGTAGAAGAAAATTCTCATTAAATTACTCATCCGCTAAACTCATTTTCAGTACAGAGTTTATTGTTTGGAGTTAGTGTATATTTTCAAGATAAGCACATGTTTCAGAGACAGGTTTCTTGTACCCTAGATAAGCAATTATTTACAAAATTGGTTTTGACATGTGCTTTCGATTTTAATATTTTCTTTTACCTTTCTAAAGTAATCTCCCACTCCATATTATTTATGATTAATGCATACAAAGATTCATTCCAGATCCTCTCTTAGGAATTTTAGTTTATTTCCTATATGGGGACGGTTGGGAAGCCAAACGTGTGAGAATTCCTTACATCATTCACATGCAAGACCATATAAGGGTGTTACATTTTTAGGTCCATAGGAAATGATCCAGAAATTTGGTGGTTGCTTTTCCCTTAGTTTTTGTTGAGAATTACTACTCTAAAACAAATACATATAGCCACATGGAGTATAGCTTGGAAGAGAGATGAGATCAAATGCCAAGATTGGGTAGCTACTGACCCACAAGTATACGTGAATGAATGAATGAATGAATGAGTATTTAAATGCATAGTAAGTATGGAGGGTACTGTGAGATACAAATTGAATACACTGGGATACAAATGGAAACCCTGTGCTGGGCAGAGGAGATACAAAGACAGAAATGAAACAGTCCTCTCCTCATAGAGCTTACCTACTATTGGGGAGAAAACATGTACAAAGTTAAATAAAAATACATACGAAATAATCATCAAGTAATTTCTGATGGGGGTTGAGTATTAGCAACTGGGGTGATCAAGGAAGGCTGCATGTAGAAGGTAGCACTTGAGATGAGCCTTAAAGAAAACTAGGAGTTCCAAGGGTAGAAATGAAGAGGGAGGGCATTTTAGACATGAGAAACAGGAGGAGAAATACCCCTGCAGTAGAATTTCTCACATTCCCCAAATGAGGGCCAGGATCAATCTCTTACTTTTGTGTTTTTGTACTGCTCATAAGAGGTTGTGTTCATGGCACGTGAAAAAACTTCCTTGACGTGGGCTGATTTGTAGAAAACATCTCACCTTTGATCTTTCAGTGTCATTTTATATACACAATTTAGGACAATATATCAAGCACCTCTGAGCTTGTGAGTACCTGTTCTATGTATCAAAAAGAAGTTCAAAGGTCAGCAACTCGAGGATGACAATTACGATAATATATGACTGTGTTTCTATCTAGGGGAAGAGGATGAGAGAGATGTCATAGGTCTGGTTTTGTATCACAGCTCCATTAAGGATTTGAAATAGGGAGTAAACAGTCCCCTAATGAAATTTTTATAGTATATTATATTGAGAGGGATTGAAAATGATGATAAGAGTGAAGAGATTACGGGGGGAGCACCTAGGGAGGTTAGGAATATTAACAAGGAGCAACAAAATGAGATTCAACTTAGAAATTGCAAGGTTTAATAGAGTGTTAGCTATCAAAGAACATGGGACCAATTCATAACCATTGCCCAGAAAGCTCTGGCAGGCCTTGGGGAGTGTGGGTGAGGGGAGAAGGAGAGAAAGATTTTTGAAGGGAAGGGACCTTCAGTGCATATAGAGGTCTTTCTGAAAAGGTCTTGATATGGATGAGGGTTATTACCATAAAATTTTTCGTGAGGTGTCAGTACTTGCATAATCTCAAAAGAATGGCATTCAGAGATATCCAATCCAAAGATTACTTTGGCAGGACAAAAGATTGCCTGCCCTATTTGCTCTTGTAAAACAAACTAACCAACAAATATCAAATTACCCGAGTTAATAAGAGTGAGGATTTTTTTTGATGAGACATTAACAAGGGGAACCAGAAGTAAACTATTATTTCTATCAGAAATAAGATTAAAGACATTATTACATAGTAAATTTTGAGAGGCTGACCTATGAAATCACTTTTAGGAGTCTTGTGGATGACCAGGGGGCGGTATAATGTCATGAAAAGAGTGCCAGATTCTGAGTCAGAAGACCTAGGTCCAACAACTTGCTCTCCCTTACTACGTAGCTGCTCTTGGGCAAATTGTCTCATTCATTCTCATATTCTCTCTCTCTCTCTCTCTCTCTCTCTCTCTCTCTCTCTCTCTCTCTCTCTCTCTCTCTGTCTCTCTCTCTCTCTGTCTCTCTCTCTCTCTGTCTCTCTCTCTGTCTCTCTCTCTCTCTCTCTGTCTCTGTCTCTCTCCCTCTCTCTCTCTCCCTCTCTCTCCCCCCCCACCCCAGTTTCTTCATCTGTAAAACAGGCCTAATAAGACTTCCTTAACTTACTTAGAACAGAATTTAATTAAACTACCTAGAATATGAAGTCCTTAATGTATCAACCTGGAACAACACTTTCTCCAAAGAAATAAAGATGAACATCACACACAAGGCCATAGAGAGGCACCATGGTGTGTAAGCAGGGTGGAATATATGACCATTGAGAAACTTTGAAGAAGAACAGGAATAAAGGCTGTCATCAGGAAATTGTGTGACATAGTACCTGGCACATTGGAACTTCTTGATTCATCTTGACTTGACAGAAAGAGAAGATGGGCTGGTGAGAGGAAAGGGGTGACAGGTTGATGGCCAGAGAGTATTCTGATGGTGCATTCATGAACAAAGGAAACCCCTATCATTCTGGTTGACTTCTTGTAGCAAACATTTGGGGAAGGTGTAGACAAGAGTGATATAATATGGGCAGGTATGAATGGCTCACAATCTGCATAATCAGAGGGAACTCCTGAATCAATGAAAGGAAGATTCCTTTTGACTTTGAGTGCTTAAGTTACCTGCTTCTCATAATTATTGTGGGGAAAATGCTTTGCGAAGTGTTAGGACACTTGGGTTCCATGATATTTAAAAAAGAATATTTTGATAGCTATTTAAATAGGTTTGGCTTCCATTGTAATCCTATATATTTTATTGTATGCATTTACTAATAGCTAGCACTTAAGAATATTATTATTAAAAATTTAAAAACATTTTTCTGATACAAAAGAGGTTAAAAACCTTTGTTCTAAGGAAATTTGAGCTCCAAGAGGGAAGGGTGTGTGTGTATACACACACACACACACACATATATATGTATATATGTATATATATGTATATACACACATATACACACACATATATACACATATACACACATATATATACACATATACACACATATGTATACACATACGTATACACACATATACACATGCACACATATAAATTTATATGTGTATACATACACACATATACACACATATGTATACACATACGTATACACACATATACACATGCACACATATAAATTTATATGTGTATACATACACACACACACACATATATATATGTATATACACACACATATACATAAATACTAGGCACATGCTAAGTGCTTTACAAATATTATCTCATTTGATCCTCAAAACAACCCTGGGAGAAAGATGCTGTTTTTATTCCCCATTTTGCTGTTAAGGAAACTGAAGCATATGGAGACTTAGTGGTCTGCCTAGGCTCATTACATCTATTAAGAGTCTAAGGTTGAATTTGAACTTAGGTCTTCCTGACTCTAGGCCTAGAGCTCTATCCACTATGCCACCTCACTGTCCCCAGCTGGTATTATTATCATCATTATCATCAGTGGGTTACTGGATATTCCTTGAAAATAAATATTAAAAATATGAATACAAGCCATTGAAAAACACACTTATCTCCAAGCCTCTTTGCAGGAGTACAAATGTTTCCTTGCAGGTGGGTTGTTATTAAGGCACCATGGTATAGTTGTATTAGCACTAGATTCATATGATTTGGCTTTGAGTTTGGACTCTGTTGCTTACTATGTGACTTAATTGAATATCTCTAGGCCTCAATTTCCTCATATGTAGAATAAGGCAGTTGAGCTAGATAATCCCTATAGTTCTTTCAGGCACTTAAACTAACTAATGATCCTGCTATAAAAGAGTTACAGAGTCGAGATTACAATTACTGTGATGTTCAGCACTTGTCATAGTGCCTGGCATGTAGAAAGAAGGCACATAATAAATGCTTATTGACTGACTGAATCATATCAGGTCCATAGGAGCAGATTCAGATGTTGACTATGCCAACTACATTTCTTCTCCTTGCTGGATGAATTTTACTTTAAGCAAAGGAGAAACTTAGGTTTCTGGGACATGGATTACAGAGGTTTACTGCTCTTCATTTTATTTAATAAAATTCAAATGAGAACGCTAGGAAGACTTGGAAAACAGGTAGCTGACTAAGTCTACAGAAGATAAAAGTGAGGCAGAGGGAAGCTGTTACTTGCACAACATTACAGAGGAAGTCGGTGGTTAAATCAAAACAGGAACCCAGATCTTCCAATTTTGATCCTACTAATTCTCTTTTCCTGTGCTTATGCACTTGCAGTACAATGTGGCTGATGTGTTTTCATGGTGTCTATGAAGGAGGTGGCATTTCGTGAGAAGATTCCTGCATTTACCATTAGGGCACATGGGTTCAGATCCTGGTTCTTTCATTTTATACTTTGATCAGTTTACTTGTGCCTCTCTGTGCCTCAGTTTCCTAAATTATAAAATGAGAGAGCTGTTCTAGATGACTTTCTGTGATCTGTGGGAAGTGGGGGAGGGTAACATTTCTTTCTATGACTAATAAAAATGCACTGGATTCAGCCTCTTGAGGATATGAGGTAAAGTCAGGAGAATTCAGAACTCAAGCAGCCAAAGGTATTGGTATGAACCAACAATTACATGGAATATGAATGTTGTATATACGTTTTGGTTTGTTTGGAGGTGGGGGGGGGGAAGAGGGGAGGGGACTTGATTGCTGGTTACCGAAGTTATAAAGTTAAAACAATGGGAGGAATTATTTAGGATGAAAGAATCAGATTTGTGTCTACTGGACCACCAATAGTAGAAGATAACACAAGGAAAAGGATCACAAACTGATTGAAAAGAAATTACCTAAATGGCCATATCAGACATTGTTGCAGGAATTGATTTGCTTAGAATTACTTAAAAAATGTCCAACACAATAGCCTAAGCCCTGCTCCTTTCATCTTCTCCAGTGAATGAGGAAAACAGGTTCCCACCTGGGTTGGAGGTTGGAGAAGAGAGCTTCACCCATCCTAGTGTTGTAGTTAGGGAGCTAGGACACCGAAGTTGTTTTCTCCACACTGGGTAAAAGCTTAGTAAATGTTTCAACTTATCACTTTGATGGTAACACTATCCTCCCAGTCCCTCAGGCTCATCACCCAGGAGTCATCCTGGATTCCTCACTCTCTCTCAATCCTCAAAGCCAAGCTATTGCCAAAACCTGGCTGTTTCACCTCACCAACATCTCTCAAATCCTCCCCTTCTCTCCTCTGATGCTGCCACCAGTCTGGTACAGGCTTTTATCATCTAACACCTGGACTATTATAATAGCCTGCTGGTGGATCTGCCTGCCTCAAGTCTCTCCCCACTCCAGTTCTGTTCTCCATTCTGCCACTAAAGTGATTTTCCTAAAGCACCAGTCTGATGATGTCAAACCATCCCTCTCCCTATCCCCCCCAACTCAATAAATTCCAGTGGCTTCCTGTTACATCCAGGAGCAAATACAGAATGCTCTATTTGGCATTCAAAGCCCTTCATAACATAGCCTTCTCCTACCTTTCCAGCCTTCTTATACCTTACAACCCAATATATAGTCTTCCATCCAGTGACACTGGCCTTCTGGCTTTTCCAGGTTCAAGACGCTCCATTTCTTGGCTTCCATTCAATCTCTCTAGCTGTCCCCTCACTCTCATTCTTTCACTCCAATTACTGACGTCCCTGATTTCCTTTAAATCCCATCTTTTACAGGAAGCCTTTCCTAATACTTCTTAATTCTAGTGCCTTTCCTTTATTCTTTCCTTTTTTATTTTGCTGACTCTGTGTGCGTGTATTTGTTTGCATGTCATTTCCCCTATTAGACTGTAAGCTCCTTGAGGGCAGAGCCTGTCTTTTGCCTCTTTTTATATCCCCAGCACTTAGCACAGTGTCTGGCACGTGGCAGGTAATTGATACATGTTGACTGATTGATAACTGAGGTTGATCTCACTAGAATTCATCCTGACTTCCAGCCAGAGAGAAAATCAGCAGAGCCAGATAGATATCTTGGCCTGACCCATACTGCTTTCTGGTAAACTAGGGCAAGTCATGCAACTTTCAGGTCTAAGTGTGGGATTCTGGGCCACTGGTTTCTGTACTTCCTTGAGGCAAGTTCAGCTCTTTAGAGAAGGAGCATCAGCATGGTGTCATGGAATGAAGAGGGTCCAGGAGTGTGCAGAATGCCAGGCCTGGAGTCAGGAAGACTCATCTTCCTGAGTTCAAATCCAGCCTCAGATACTTACTAACTGTGTGACCCTGGGCAAGTCACTTAACCCTGTTTGCCTCAGTTTCCTCATCTATAAAGTGAGCTAGAGGAAGAAATGGCAAATTGCCCCAGTCCCTTTGCCAAGAAAACCCCAAATGGGGTCACGAAGAGTTGGATACAACTGAAAACATCATAACAACAACAATGGAATGAATCTTGACTGATATTCAAGAAGCTCGGGTTCTAGTCCTGGCTTTGGCAAGTTACTTATGTAGGCTCCAGCTTGCTCACCTTCAAGAGGGAAGGGTCAAGCTAAATGGTCTTGAAGGTGATACAGTATATAGAGTAATGGACTCAGAGTCAGAAAGATGTGAGTTTGAATCGTGACTCAGAAGCTTATTAGCTGTTACCCTGGGCCAAAGCACCTCGCCTTAGCTTCACTTTCCTTAACTGTAAAATGAGTGTAATAATACCATCTACTTCACATGATTGTTGTGAGGCTCAAATGAGCTAATATTTGGAAAGTGCTTTGCAAACTTTAAAGCACTGTATGAATATTATTATATACTCCCTTCATCGTCTTCTAATGTCCCTTCTAGTTCTAAGATTCTAGTTTGACCATTGGAAAAAAATCTCATTAGCTAGGCTTCCCCTGGTGAGTTGCTGCCTGAAATTGATGGAGTAATGTGGTCCCCAATTAGTGAAGTGGCTCCCAGGGGCCATTACAGTATTATTTGGACCTGTTTTCTTCCCTTCTCTCAAGATATGACTGTCTATCAATAAGCCACAGCTGTCATAGGAGACCGAAACGAATAAGCCACAGCTGTCATAGGAGACCAAAAGGAATAAACCTGCTAGCTGCTGGGACATCAGGAGGTAGATCTGAACCAGCAATTGAGGTTGCAACCTCTCATTTCCAAAGCTTATGGTCTTGGCTCCATGGTCACTTTGGCTTCTGAGCTCCAGAACATAGGAATCCCAGAATGCTAGGTTGCAGTGAGATCAGAGTACTGCTCTGGTTAGAGTGTTGGTGACTGGTCCTGGACCCAGAGTTGGGGTGCCCGGGGTCAACTAGCTATGGTCCTTTTTCATCCACTGCTGCCTTAGTAACTGATGGCCTGACTCCTCTTGAATCCCTCATTGCAGAGTACTGTGGTTGTTAACTGTTCTTGTTATTGGCAAACCAGGCAATCAGTCAATAAGCAGTTATTGAGCAGCTACTATTTACCAGGTACCATGCTAAATGCTGGAGAAAAAAAGAAAACCAAAAAAAATAGCCCATGCTCTCAAGCTTCTCACAGTTTGATGAAGGAGACAACATTCAAACAACTATGTACAAACAAGATGTATGCAAGATAAATTGGAAATAATCAACAGAAGGAAAGTACTAGCATTAAAGGGAATCAGGAAAGGCTTCCTATATAAAGAAGGATTTAAGCCAGGACTTGAAGAAAGCCAGGGAAGCCAGGAAGTGGAGATGAGGAAGGAGACTATTTCAGGACTGGGGGACAGCCAATGAAAATGCTCAGAACTGGAAGATGGAATGCCTTGTGCAAGGAACAGTGAGGGTATCATTGTATTGCAGAGTATGTGGTAAAGGGTGTCAGGTGTAAGAAGGCTGGAAATGTAGGAAAGGGCCAGGCTATGAAAAGTTTATTTTACGAGGGCTTTGACTAGCAAATAGAGGTTTTTATATTTGATCTTGAGGGTGATAGAAAACCACAGGAATTTATTGAATAGAGGGTCAGACCTGAGCTTTAGAAAGACAGTGTGAGAGCTGAGTGGAGGATGGACTGGAATGGGGAGAGACCTGAGACAAGAAGTTGAGTTATTTGGCATTTTTCTGACTACTCATGATCCCATTTGGGGGTTTTCTTGGCAAAGATACTGGAGTGGTTTGCCATTTCCTTCTACAGCTCATTTTACAGATGAAGAAACTGAGGCAAGTAGAGTTAAGTGACTTGCTCAGGGTCACACAGATACTAAGTGTCTGAGGTTGGATTTAAACTCAGGTCTTCCTGACTCCAGGCCCATCACTTTATCTGCTGTACCACTTAGCTATTTCATTAGTCTAAAAGTGAGGAATGGGGAGGAGTGGTGGTGGCAGTGTCTGAGAAAAGAAGGTGTCTATGAGATATGTTATGAAGGTAAAATTGACAGGCCTTGACAACAGATTGAATACAGGGGGGTGGGAGAGAGTAAGGGGTTGAGGATGGAACCTTGGTTGTGATCCTGGGTGACTGGGAAGATGGTGGTACCTTTGACAGTAATAGAGAAATTAGTAGGAAGAGAGAGTTTGTGAGCAAAGCCAATGAGTTCAGTTTTGGACCTGCTGAATTTAAGATGTCTATGTGATATGCAGCATGAGATGTCTAATAAGCAATTAGAGATGTGATACAGGTAGTCAGGAAAGAAGTTAGGACGAAATAAACACATCCGAATGTCATTTGCATAGAGATGATAATTTAAGCCATAGAAGTTTATGAGAGCACTAAGTGGAATAATATATCAAGAGAAGTGAAAGGGTCCAGAACAGAGCCCTGGCAGACACTCATTGTTAGAGGGCATGGTCTGGATGAAGATCCAGTGGGGGGGACTGAGAGGAATGGTCAGGTCGGTAAGAAGAAAAGCAGGAGAGAATTATAGTTGTCAGTCCATTTTCAAAGAGGACGAATGACATCACAGGTGATGTCTTGATTTACCCGCGAGTTGGATTTAAGTGAAGTTGAGTTGCACAAAGCTGTCAGCCTCACTCTCTTTTCTAGAATCATTGAGTCCAGTGGCAAGACAAAAGTCAAGATGACTCACAGTGGCCCAGGGGGAAGTGGAAGATTTTGGGAGTCACTGATGCCTGACCAAACTCTAAATGCACCACGACACCTGCTTCAGCCACCTTCATGGTCATAGGAACAAATTGCTCTCGTCTACCCATTCCACCAGGGAAAGTCTTCATACGCTTGGGGTAGACATTCCCCTAACTCACCATAGGTTTGAGGCCTGTGGGTTACCCTGAATTGGGTTTAGCACTTCTGCAGAGACATTTTACTGGGAGCCACAGGTGAGAGTTGGGTGAGAAGTAGACACCAAACATGGATGAGCAGCCTCGAAAAGGGCTTATCAATGCCTCACACCAGAGGTGCTGGTCCTCCCTGAACACCCCCTACACCCCAGCAGGATAGAGAGAAGAAAGTATGAAGGAGAAGAGAGTGATGGAACGTATCAAGAGGTTCAGAGAAGTGGAGAAGGATAAGAATTGAGAAAGGGCCATTAGATTTGGCAATTAAGGGAACATTGGTAACTTCAGAGAAACCTAAAAGGGGGTGACAGTAATGATGATGGTGATGATAATAATAATGACACTAATAATAATAATAACTGACACTTAAACAACATTTTAAAGTTTTCAAAGCATTTTGCAAACATTATCCTCAAAACAGCCCTGTGGCATAAGTGTTATTTGTATACTTACTCCATAGCTGGGGAAACTGAGAGTGACTTGCCTGGGGCTCTCTAGCTCATGTCTAAAGAGGGATTTGAAGCTCGATCGTTTAGTGTACCATGTTTGAGAATGCTGCAAGCTAGCTACTGGGACCTCTGGCCCAGACGGGCACTTCTAAGTGCTGCACAATAGTCAATAAGGCTACCCCCAGTTCAGAGACTTGTCTAATGTCATACCCAAGAGACACAGTACCACTAGTGAATTGACTGGTAGACGTTGTCTGAACATAGGGTCAAATCAGTGGCCTTTTGTAAATTTCCCTTAAGAGTAATGAGATGAAATGAAGAAAGTGAACATTTAGTTTAAATGTCAAGGGACTCTTCCTGATGACAAGATCCATTAAACATAGAGAAATCTTCTACCATCACATGGGATGTGTAAAATGAGGCTGGTTCCACAGCTGCCGAGTATTTTGTGGTACAGAAGCTTATTTTGACCCCAGGAGGATGGATTAGATGACCTGAGATGGCTTTTTCATTTCTAATTTCCTTGTTTCTAGGCTATTGACAAGCTATGTGGTAGCTCTGGGCATCAGGTTCCACTAATGAATTAGAGGGAATTTAACATCTGAATCAAGAGTGATTCATGGTCATAGCTTTACCCAGAGATCTGTAGATTATTAGAATAGGAAACAGAGCTTAAAGATGATTCTAAAGCACTTTATAAACCTTAACATGCTATATAAATGCTAGCTAATGAGGATATTAATATTTATCATTTTATGAAAAATTAGGCAATGCAAATATTTTCTTCCAACATTCAAGTTGCCTGTCTCACTTGTTAGTAGAAGATGAAGCACGGCGCCAAAGGGTCCCAGTTCTTCCATTGGAAAAAGGGCATGTAAGGTCTGCTGTATAGGATTTTGTGATGCAGATCTCTTGTCAACTAGAATGCAGTGGTAATTTATATACATTCACAACACCTTTGACCTATATGTTTCTGCATGGCTGAGCTTACGTTGTTTCTATATTATTATAGAATGGGAGTTAATAATTCTTCTGAATTTTGGGATATTATTCTTTTGAAAAGGTTATGTTCAGTGGGTGATTTAACAACTCATTTAGCATGAAGGAAGATTGCACAGTTATAACCATTTCTGCTCTATTTTCATTGAGGAAAGAACCTGAAATCATGGTTGTAAATTGCAGTGGAAAGGAATCAGGTCAGAAATTAATAATGATTTCATAACTCCAGTTTTTAGGGATTCGATAGAGAGCCTCTTTTTCTTTGCGTTATCATTCCATTTCTCTTCTTGCTTTGCCCCTCTTAGCCTATTCTTCATCCTCTTTGTGGCCCTTAAGGAGCATATTGCAATGGCTGTTAGAGATATTGCAGTGGCTCTTAGTGTGGAGCAGTCAAGACTTTTAAGGACATTCTAGCCCACAATGGAACAGGATCTGTGGCAGTGAAGCATAATGGAAAGTGCAGTTGAAAACAAACAATGCCCTCCACACACACACAAAGAACTGACAAATAATTGCCACATAATGGCTTAATTATTCCCCAGACAATAAACGAACACCTTCAGAGGGACCTGCAAGCTGGATGGGTTCCTGTACACTGTGGTATTAGCATTGTGAAGTTGGAAGAATGGAAGGAATACCAGCAAAAACGAACAACAACCAAAACCAATTGCTAGCCATTGTTAGGAAGAAAAAAATTATCATAGATAATACAAACTGGAGTATTGAAGATTGGAAAAAGGTAGTTTTTACTGATAAAATTTTTAAGGTTATATCAAAACCATTGTCATAAGAAATCCAAGTGAACTTGTAATATCTAGAAATCTTTGCCAAAATATGAAACATCCACCCAAAAATGTTGTGGGGATTTTTCATTTCCAGTCGGTTTGGATATCTTATTCCTGTAAAAGAAATCACACACACATACATATATATGTATAGCTATAGAATTACAAAAATTCTCAAATGGAAATAGAATACATCCTTGTACCCTGGTATATATAATGAAAGGTCAAGAAATATATCCCAGACATGGAGATAAACATGTTTTAATGGCCTGGGAACTTGCCCAATTTAAACCCTATTGAAAAACTCTGGGTTATAATGAAGGCTAAGCTTGGAAAAAAATGGGCTGCTAATCGAAAGCATACTTAATATTTAATGTGATAAGCGTATGGTTTCATGATGAATTAAAGCTGTGGTTCTAAAAGTGTGGTCTTGGGATGTCCTAAGACCCTTTTAGGGAGTTCACAAAGTCAAAACTATTTTCTTAATACTAAAACATTTTATTTTCTAATACAGTAAATATGGATGGCTATAGCCCACAATAACAATAATAATAAATCAACTAGTTCCTCCTCTCCATTTTTCAAATGAGTAAAATTAGAGCTGAATAGGCTGAGTGATGTGAACCGAGGTTACGAACCTAGTTACAGTAGAGTTGGGCCCTGTGCCCAGGTCTCCTGATTCCTAGTCCTTTGCATTTTTTTTTACTATGCCATGTGGCATAGTATCACTTTAGGAAAAATTAGGCAGTGCAAATATTTTCCTCTGACATTCGAGTTGCATTGTTCCAAAGGGTCCCAGTTCTCCCAATGGGAAAAGGGTACATAAGGTCTGCTGTTTAGGAATTTGTGATGCAAATCTCTTGTCAACAAGAGCACAGTGGTATATTCTTTGGAGGATGCTCAATAATTTTAAATGGCCTAAAGAGGTCCTGAGACTCAATCAATGAAATAAAAAAGTGTCAAATTTACATCAAAATCTTGTGAACTCAGTCCTAAATCACGTAAAACAATTCATCGCGGCAAAAGGAGAACATATTGTCTATTAACCTTTTTGTAAAGATATTGTAACCTAGAGCTCAGGACCATTTGCATGAGACTTCTCATTGGTAGAGAATGATAGTTGGATGCTCTGTACCTACATGAAGGACAGAGTTGGTGAGAGTTTGGGAGAAGAGAAATCCTAGTTCTTTTTGGCTTTCTGCTTCAAGAGAAAGCACACATGATTCCAGGTTCTCTTTAGTAAGGGGTTCCTGGAGCGAGAGAAAGACCTTGGAAAGAAATCAACATGTACAAGAATCAGCACCTCAATCATGTCTCTGTTTCCAGTTTACTACATTAAAGACTTCAGAGCATTTCCCCTTGGGTGAGATTGGGACTCTGTGCTCAACTGAAATATTTTGTTTTCAGTGGGGGAGAGCTCATTCACTCTGTAAATTGTTTGGTAAATTTTAATCTATGTAATTTCTCTTGTGTCTGTTTGCTATCAACTAGGATAAATTGGTTTAGTTGCTTTTCACTATGTGTGATGGTTTTTGTGTAATTGGCATTTAATAGGAAGAGACTTGAGCCCGAGCTTGTGGTACTCTCCCATTAAAGGGATAGTGGCCAAGAGTGCAGCTTGAATCTAAAATTTACTTCCTCTAGATTAACAGTATTTAGTGGGGAACACACACACACACATATATACATACACACATATATAGTATGACTATGTATACGACATATATGTGTATATATACAACACATTTCTATACATGTTGTATATTTACACACACATATCTATTCTAGCTTGTCATCTTCTTTCTGAGCAGAGCAGCCAGCCAGGAGCAGCCCGTCATTAATCTCCTGCTTCCCACCTGATAGGAATCAATGTGCCTTTGGAGAGTAGTGGGTAAAGGAGACTCTAGATGTATCTATTTATTCCTCCCTGTGAGCTGTTCCTAGACCCATGTGGACACATACATGCCACATGGGAAACACACTTTACTGAGGTAAGAATTTAAGGTTTGTTGTATAAGTCAATAAATTAAATAGTTTTACATTGTCCCAGATAATTTGCACACTACTATGAACCATTGCGATTCTATACTGCTATCTACTCTTGAAATCCTTGCCCCATCATCCTGTTGCCTCTTATCACTTACCAATCCTCAGCATAAGACTCTTCTCATTGGTAGACAATGATAATCTGTGCCTACAGTGTGGTTCACTCCCACCAACTGACTACCTCTTGTGCTCCTTAGTGCTGCTGAACAGAGAAGCAGGAGTTCACATAACAGTGTTGATTAGGAACAACTGATTCTCCATCTTACTCCCCACAGAAGCAATTCTAACTCTCTTCTCTCCTCAAGCCTCACACACCTCCTCCTCACCTTCCTCTTCTAGCTGAAGGCCTCACCTCTTATTTACTGAGAAAATGAAGCCATTTTCTGTGAGCTGTCTCTTCTCTTCTTCTCTTTATCTTAAAACTTCGACCCTCATACCAAGGTCTACCACCAGGGATGGGGAACCTGTAGCCTCGAGGCCACATGTGGCCCTCTGGGTCCTCAAGTGCAGCCCTTTGACTGAATCCATACTTTGACAAATCCAAACAGAACACATTAGTTCTGTGAAGTTTGGACTCAGTCAGAGGACCTCACTTGAGGACCTAGAGGGCCACATGTGGCCTTGAGGCCACAGGTTCCCCATGCCTCGTCCACTCCTTTACATGATCCCTTTTGATCCCATCCTTTCCTATCTTCTACAACACATTACAACAATTTTGAGGAGTATAATAAAATTATAAAGAATGAAATAAGCAGAATCAGGAGAACAAATTATACAATATCTACATTGTAAAGATAACTCTGAAAGCTGTAAGAACTATAATCAATACAATGACCATCTATGATTAAAAAAAATCAATGGTCGTCAGCCCATCATCATCTTCCTCCTCCTCCTCTTCCTCCTCCTTTTCCTCTTCTTCCTCCTTCTTCTCCATTTCTCCCCCTTTCTTTTCCTCACTCTCCTCCTTTTCCTTCTTCTCCTCTTATCATCAGCTGGCACGGGTTTAACATTATCTCTAGGCAAATAACATATCTATATGTCCATTCCCCAGTTTTTCCCCTAAACTTTAGTCCCCTATTACCAGTTACTTAGTAGACATTCCAGAGACAACTCAAATTCAGCATGTCTAAAACAGAACTCATTGTCTTCCTCCCCCAAACCATGCCTTTTCCAAACTTGATGAATTCTGTCAAAGATACCACCATCTTCCCCATCTCCTAGTATTGTAACATTGGTGTAATCCTCTGTTCTTCGATTTCCCTCACCCCACATGTCTAATCAATTGTCATATTTTGCCATTTCTACTTCACCATTTCTCACAAATCACTCCTTTTTTCAACTCACTCAGCCACACCCTTAGTTCAGGCCCTAGTGATCCCTCACCTCAATTACTGCCATGACCTCCTGATTGCTCTCCCCTCATCTGAGCTCATCCTTTGCACTGCTGCCAAAATGATTTTTCTTAAGTACAGATTTGACTGTGTCACTCCCTTGCTCATTAAATTCCATTGGCTCCCTATTTTCTCCAAGGTCAAATATAAACTCCTCTGTTTATCTTTTAGAGCCCTTTTCAACCTGACTCCAGCTTATCTTTCTATCATTATTGTACTTTACTCTCCCTTCCACACTTGGTGATCTAGTTCTAACATCTCTTAACTCTGCACTTTTGCACTGACCTTTTCGCATGTCTGAAATGCACTTCCTCCTCAAGCATCACATTCTACCTAAAGACTCTGATTTTCACTATCTGCTAATGTCCTTCCTCCCTAATTACTATGCATTTTACTACTTTGAATATATTTATATTTATTTTGCATATACTTGTATTTATTGTATCTCTCATTAGAATGTGAGACTCTCAAGAGTAGGGATTACTGCATTTCTGTATATGTAAGCCCAGAACTAGTATGATGTGTGGTATACAGGAGGTGCTTAATGAGTGCTTATTGATTTCTTTTACAGAATAGGGTAACTTTTAGAGAGGGGTTAGGTCCATTCTTTATGGAAGCCAGGATGTAGGTCATACATCTTCTCTAGGTTCCCTCAAGACCAGAGGATCTTAACTTTTTATGGACCTCTTTGGCAGTCTGGTGAAGCCTATGAACCTCTTCTCAGAATAATGTTTGTTGCCTACATTCATAGTGAAAGAATGTCAAATTTCAGATATATAGATATAGGTGTGTTGATATGTATATACATATTTCTAAACTAAGTTCTCAGATTTATGAAATTATCCACAAACCTCAAAAGTCCATACATACCAAGTTAAGAACTCCTGCTCTGGACTTTGGATTCTGTCATTTGAGCAGTCATTTTCCATTTTTATACCCATTATTGGGCTTCTCAACTTTTTATATGATAGAAAGTTAGAGCACATTAAGTCAATTATTTTGGTAAATCTCTACAAACTTATGTCCTGGAGCTTTATAATTTAATATATTATTTATATTATATTTTTATTATACTTACATATAATATATTCTATATAAGTATAATATATTGTATTATGTTAATATTATATTAATACTACAATTAATAACTATAAGAGCTACATAGTTTGTAGTCAAAAAAACAAATTTTAATTACCAAGAATCAAAAAAATTATCTGAGAAGGTAGCCAATTGACCTATTCCTCTGCTACTTTATTCATAGGGCATTGTTTGTATTGTGCTGGGATTGATAAATATGGAAGGGACAAGCAGATCTTCAACCATACAAGTACTTCATTGGTAAAAAGAACTATTTTGGGTTTACCTTGCCCTTGAAGTTCCTTCAACAAACGATTATGGAAATTCAAAAAGAATAACACACTAATAGGAAGGCAAAGGAGGTGAAAGGAAGTATAATGCAGTGGATAGCACAGTGGACCTGAAGTCAGGAAAGCTTGATTTCAAATCCCATCTATGACATTTACTAGTTGGGTGAACTTGGAAATCCATTTAACTTCTCCCTGCCTCAGTTTCCTCATTTGTAAAATGAGGGTGTTGAACTCAGCGGTTTCTAATAATACCTAGCATTTATATAAAGCCTTTAAAGGTGCCAAGTACTTTACACGTTTCCTCTTTTTGATCCGCACAACAAAGTAGGCACTATTATTAATCCCCAGTTTACAACTGAGGAAATTGATGCTGGTGACTCCAAATCCAGCACTTTATGTATTGAGCCATCTAGCTGCTCTAAGGTCATTTATGCTCTAAGTCTGTGATCTTAAAGGTGCACTAAGACCACACCACAGTATCCCCTGTCAGATAAAGCAGCTTGCTGTTCTCTTATCATATAGTCAGAGAGATCAACATGGAGGCTGCTTATGCATCATGTTCTGAGAACTGAATCCTCTGGTAAAATGTTGGCAGGACTCTTCAGTCACAGATTTCTATTCATCTCAGGGAAGCTGGAAACCAGAATTTGTGAGGTCTAACCAAGATCAATTGAGGCCCAGTTTTAAGGAATAATAGCAGTAAGCAGGACTTCATTCTTTGTTAACATTCTTTCAAATTATAATTGAACTGTTGAGAGCAAGTGTCAGAAAAAAAAATTTTAAAGCTCACATTTCCTTTGAATGTGTTGTTTATCCCATGTCAAACTAGACTTTTCCAGGGCATGGATCCAATGTCTATGTCTGGGAAAAGAAATAATCATTAAGAATAGCTAAAGTCATGAGAAACTCTTTGGGAAAGAAGAATCATTCTTTTGGCCTTGCATACTCTGTGGTTTTCAGCCATCATATGGGAAGTGATTTCTGAGATTCTTCCTCTTGTGCTCCTCCTCTTCACCCACCACCCCACCAGTCCAACCATGTCTGTCTCATTTATAAGGAAAGAAAGAAAGAAAAAAAGAAATGGAGGGAAGGAGAGAGGAAGGAAAGAAAGGAAGAGGAAAGGAGGAAGGGAGAGAAGGAGAGAGGAAAGAAGGAAAGAAAGAGGGAAGGAGGGAGGGAGAGAGGGAAGGAAGAAGAGAAAGAATAGAAAGAAAGAAAAAGAAAGAAGCTGACTTCCTTGGAATTAGACTTGTGTATCATTTAAGGCAGAACTTGATATGTTTGATTTTTTTTTAGTTCTTTTGAAAGCAGTTCATTTCTCATTTAACTAGTCAGTCTGTCTCCTTTCTGTTTATAAATAACCTTCAGGCAAGGTTTGAATAGATAATGTTTATTATGTAATGTCTACACAGAGTATCCATACATTATAATTGAATTTTAGTCTTCTGGGTGAGAAAGGACTTATCACCCGATAGCAATTTTTTCCCATGAGTGATGTATATGCTAATAAGCCCTTGATCAGAGTCCCAAGGCAGTCTTATAAATAGCCAGGCCAATAGGTAGTATCTTTGGAACTGGGGTGAAATGTCCACAGTTACATAGGTTTCAATTTAGAGGATGTGAGCAATTGTGCCTCAGCAGTTAGCCTTAGCTCCATGTCTGGGATTTGGGGATGGAGGAGGAATATTGATATCAACAGATATCAATGTAATTTTAATTTTGGGCCATGGTATGTGCCTGGTAGGTGCCAGAGTTGCTTTTTACCATTAGGATTGTAATGATATGTGATGTTAGTTTTGTAAATCCTCTCTTCTATCGTTATTCTTGATTATAAAACAGAACGTATGCCACTCTGGTTCAAAGAAACCAGGGGTGGCAACAAAAAGAGAGTCCTGAAGAATTGCTCCAATGCATCCCTGCAGACCATGGCATAGTAAAGGGGCAGGATGCAGAGACAGCATCAGATCTATGATGAGAGAAGAGAAAGGAATAAACAAAAAGAGTTGAGGGCAGCTGCTGTTATCACCAGGACATTGGTGAGAACCTGTTTCATGCACCTAGGTAAGTAGTGTCAGATACCAAGAAAAAGAGCAGGGAAAATTAAGGAAAATTTTGCTGTAAAAAGTCTTATCTGGGTACCTCTTGTGCCTAGGACAGGTGGAATTTGCCACACCAATTATGTCTTAGAGTTAGCAGCAAGAACCACAAGAAACTGAGGATTTATTTCTGCAAGTATGGAAAGCAAAGGGAATATTAGTGATCTGAGGAGCTTACATTATATTTGTATTTCTTCCAGAGCCAAGTAACAACTATGCATGTGCAAAATGCAGGTTTATTTCCCTGCTAGAGAAAAGGGTGAAGGGACCAGAAGATACTCCTCTTTACTTAGTGGATTATTCTAGGAAATGAAAGTGTTCTTTGAAAAATATTGAGTAAGTGTTTCGATTGGAAAACAAAGAAGAAAAAACAAAGGTACAGAGGGAAATCCAAACCTGTGTCTGGAGAGAGGAAGAATGTGATACTGAATAAGAAGGGAAACAGATGGCTCACTGGACTATTGGAGCTGTTTAATATGCTTCAGGTTCTTTCTTTAGAGGAAAAAAATAATTTCCCATGTTTCACTTCACAATGCTGGCTTGGAGTTTCTTTGAAAAGAGTGGACATTTAGTACTGGTCCAAGGAAGGAAAGATGAATCCTTGGTTGTTGGTGACTGACCCATCTGCTGAGGGATGTTCCAGAAACACAGTATTTCAGAGATGAAAAGGATCTCAGAAACCAATTAATGCAATCATGATAGGAACCTAAACACAGAAATCCTATGTTTGATAATAGTCTTTAAAACATTCAGAATTTGCTTTTACTTCTAGTGAAGACTCCTCTATTTCCTGAGGCAATTTATTCCAATTTTAGATATTTCTAATTAGGAAAATTTTTTCCTTTACATACATTATCTCATTTAATGTAGGTATTTCGTAAACTTTAAAGTGCTAAATAAATACTTCTCCTTTTTCTTCACCTTTTTCCTCTCTTGTTGAGTTGAAACATGCCATTTTGAAATGTCCACTTATAGTCCTTTGGCCCTGTGAGTCCAAATGTAAAAAGTCAAATCATCCCCCAGTACTCAAAAACAATTATCATGTCTCTCTGTCCCTCCTAGCATCCTCCTCCCCAAATAATCTGGGGGGCTTTCTGCTTGGACACAGTAATAGACAAACAAAAGCTAAAGGACCATTTGTATGTATCATGTATCAAATAGAATATATTTGTGTTCAGGCATGGGTATGATTAGATGGTCCTCGATGCTAATTCCAATGCTGAATGTCTGTGATTATTTCTAATTAATCAACAAACATTCATCAAATGCTTACTAGATTCTTGGCATGGTGTTAGGTGCTGGTGACCAACCAAAGACCAAATGAAAAGACCAAAATGAAATAGTCCCTGTTCCTCAAGAAGCTTATGTTCCATCAGTGTAGACATTTATACATATACCAAATATATCCAAAATAGATACAATAATTTTGGGGAAGGCACTAACAGATATAGGACTCAAAACAGTAAGATGTAAGTCTCTTGCTGTGATTTGTCTGGCATAAATATTGCTGATGTTTAGTTAATTTTAACTATTATAATTTTAACAACTTTTTAACATCTGGAGACAGAGGTTGTGTAATAGAAAGGATTAAGAGGACCTGGGTTCTATCACCATGTGACCTTGGGGAATTATGGGTATTTCATTTCATAAATGCTTTTTTTATTCATTCATTCTCCCAGCCCTAGTTCCTTTCTTTGTAAAATGATTAGATTGTGCTAAGATCCCTTCTAGCACTAAGGATTTATAAACTTCTACAGTATTGTAGGAGGAATCCTTCTGGAGGTGGGGAAAAGATGTCTTTAAGTAAAGAATAATTGAGTTGTGACAGAATATAATAGGAAGTTCCCCTCCCCCCATACTTGTACTCCTAGGATATCCTGCCCTTCTGTATTCCACCTGGTCAGTTGCCTCTTAACTCAGCAAGTTTTAGAAATTGTTATTAATAGCTAGCGGTGTTCGTCTTTGTGAAACAGAAGGAATCAGAGGCCCTTTCAATTGATGCCTAGTTAGCAAAGTTACAATTTGACACCAGCTGGCAGTAGCCAGCATTTTAATAAAACTTAGCTTGGAGTAAAAAAAAAAATGCTGCTTCAGAGATTTTGTATAGAAACACATATGAATAACTGACAGGTGGGATCTATCTTGCAAAACTTCTGCTGGGGCTGAAAGAAAATATCTGATAAGGTTGTTTGCCCACCGGCAAGGAATTAATTGGATTTTCTATCTTGCCCCCAGTTGCTCAGCCTCTGTTATTATGACATAGCCACAGAAGTTTTTAAAGCTGAATCATAGTTTGTATTTTTAAGTGTGTGTGTTTATGCACTGTGTATTTGTGAGACTGGGGATGAAGGGATGGGGGATGTCCACAAGGCTCCTGTAATTATTAAGGTTAGATTAGAAATTATGATTTAGATCTGATTTACATGGCCGAGCAGCAGCTCAGGAAGGCATTCCAGACCATAATTATTAGCCGTGTCATGGGAGGGCTAAGCTTAATTCCAACCACCTTTTTTCTAAGGTGTTAGGGTGCCTAGACTTGTGATGCACATCTAGCACCCATGCTAGAGCTCAGTCTCCCAATCGCCACTTCCACTTGGGATTTGGATCCACACATTGTGGCTACTACTTCTCCCTTCAGCATTATAAGAGTAACTCTAAGAGCTTGGGGGTGGGGAAGCTTCTTGAGAACTCTAGCTCATGAACTCCCACTTGTAATCAACCTGTTGATGATCAATTTGTATCAATTATTCAGCCAGAGTTAATTAGATTTTATTTTTTTATTTTTATTTTTTGCAGGGGGAAGGCAGGGCAATTGGGATTAAGTGACTTGCCCAAGGCCACACAGCTAGTAAATGTGTCAAGTGTCTGAGGCTGGATTTGAACTCAGGTCCTCCTGACTCCAGGGCCAGTGCTCTACTCGCTGTGCCACCTAGCTGCCCCCATTAATTAGCTTTTAGAAATGGGTATTTATTAAGGTGATATGTCTCCACAGCAGTCTGTGACAGTCTTCCACAAGAGCCCAGGGGAAGGTGGGCTCAAGCTTAGAAAGCTCAGGTGGACATGGGGTAAACTCAGAGCTCTTCAAGGCTAGAAGTCTTTTTTCTTCTTTGTGAGGCCCTCATGCAGTTCCCTTTTTGCATATGGTAGCTTTCTGTTGGGATCCTTAAAAAGTCTTGATGTGACATTTCTTCACAGTGTGTCTAGTTTGTCCTCAGCTCGCAATGCAGATGCTACTGTGAGTCACCACTGTTACAGGGACATTTATTGGATGCCCACGGGAAGTTCTAAATCTTCTGACCTTCTCAAAGATGATCCTCTAGTCAAAGAAGGTGAGAGAAAAAGAGGCTTTCTCCTCCCTGCTCTCCTCCCAACCCCAAGTAGTTGCTACTCAGGGGCCTGGCTGAAACTGCTTTCACCACTAGGCCGCCTTGTCACCAGACTGCTCAATTCTGAACTAACTTTCTGTTTTTTTTTTTAATTCAAGCTTTTTAAAAAATATTCTTTTATTTCAATTTATTTATTTAATCAAACTTATTTCTTCATTATTAATTTTTTATTTTGTTTATTTTTTTGGAGGGGGAAGGCAGGACAATTCAGGTTAAGTGACTTGCCCACGGTCACACAGCTAGTAAGTGTGTCAAGTGTCTGAGGTCATATTTGAACTCAGGTCTTCCTGACTTCAAGGCCCATGCTCTACACACTGTGCCACCTCACTGCCCCTATTATTAATTTTTTTTAATTCAAAAATTTTTCAAATTTTTTTTCATTAAAAAAGTCATTACTGATTCTTTAACCTATCCTAGTATACTCATGATTCATTTATCCAATGACTAGGAAATTTTTGCTTGTTTCAAATTGATTAAAGACTATTTGTACCTAGTTGATTCTTGATATCTTTGATTCAATAACTATGATTTTACTTGATAAATATTTTCAAGTACAGTTTCTTGTTAATTACTTTAAGTAGGGTATGGGGCAACAGTATGCTGGAGCTGGCTTATAGCAGCTTGGCAAAGCCGATTGTTAAATTTTTAGTGTGAGCATGTACACTTCAGAAACAGGCAAATGCTACACATCAAGGCTTGGTTTATTGTTTTGTTGATTTCTAGACTTAATAAAGCAATGGAGAAAATGTTAATGATGCAGATTAAACTTGAGTGTGTCTCTTGTACATTATTCCACTTACTTGCTTCCCCCAAGCTGATTGTTAAACTTGGGTGAGGGTAGTTGATTAATTGATTCAAAAAATCACAAACAACATCAGAGAAAAAAGATGTTATTAAGAAATCCCAGTCCACTGACTTTTATCACAAGGGTGTCACTGCCCAAACCCTTCTGCCTTTAATGTACCCAAGAAGTCATTTCAGCAAGGATGACACGTAAGACTATCCTAAGACAGCTGTAAATTGGAGGAGCAGAGACAGAGGGAGAGACCCACAGGGGAGCAGCAGTGCTCTGACATGAAGAGGGCTTACCTAGGCCCTCTCTTGCTTTCTTTCCTGGACAGCCAGTTCTGCAAGCATGTCAGTGGGCCAGTCTAAAATACAAGTCCACAGGTTCCATTTTCCCCTGCCTTTATCTACTGCCTTGGTTCCTTTCCAGGCTGCACTACTGATGTGTCTTTACAGTATTTTCTCTACCACACTGTAGAAACCTTTTCATCCTGGAAGCTCACTCCACTCCTGGAACTCTCACACTGGAAATACTTTGATGCTTCACTTTCTGATTGACTTCCCAGAACCTCCAATTTAAGGAGAAGGGCCAGGTCAAAGATATCTTCATCCCTTTCCAGGCTATACTGCTGACTCACCTCCACAAGACTTTCTCTAATAGGCCTCTCCTCTAACAACACCTCCCCCACCCCCACCCCAGCCTGCCCTGTCCCTGGACTAGAACCTGCAGGCAGCCTCAGGGTGAAACAGAGGTTCCATCCTTAGGACCATAGTCTGTATATGGTTCTGGTTACTCAATACTACTCAGATGCACTGGCCTCCTTAATGTCCTCACATAAGGGTTTTTATAACATTCAATTTCTTGCTTTTAAAATATTTATTGATATCTTTTATTTTTATGTCATGCATTTATTTTACATTTATTTCTGAATATATTCCTTGCCTGATCCATCAAGTCAGCCTTTGTAACAAAGAATAAAAAAGAGAGAAAGAAAAGTAGTTTAACAAAACCCATCAAAACACTAGTTGTGTTTGGCAGTATAGGCAATATTGTATACCCCAAATCTTCCACTTCTACAGAAAAAGGGAGGCAAGAGAAATTTTTGGAGTCTGTATTCTAGGACACCTGTATCTGGACCTTTTATTATTGATTATGAATCCATTTATCTCTTTATGCCAGACTCTCCTGGGCAAGTGAACAAATGATTCCTGTTTTGTGAACAATAAAATCTGTGAGTTGTTTAGCTCAAGTTCCCCCGTCTGTATTTCTGGCTTTTCCAGTTTCTAGTGCTTTCTCTAAATTAGAGGTTCTTAACCTGGCATTTGGGAACCTAAAATAAACATATATATGTATATATACACACATATGTATATATACATACATAATGTATTTTATATATACATATTTTAATAACTGTACATTTCTGTGTAGCTGCATTTCACTATAATTAACTTACCTTTGTTGTATATTTTTTCGCATTTAAAAATATTTTGAGAAGCAGTCCATAAGTTTCACAAGATGACTACTGAAGGCATCAGAAAAAAAGATGAAGAATTCCTGCTCCAAGGCTACCCTGTATTTACTCTGCTTTATATTTGTGCATATATACAGGTATACATATAAATATTTACTGGCCCAGCCCTGGGTGGGAGTGTTTGATTCAATCACAAACAAGGGGGAAGAGGAGAGGGAACAATCTTCTATTAAGGGCCTGCTGTGCACCTGGCACTGTGCTAAGCGCTTTGTGGATATTCTCATCTGAACCTCACAATCACTTTGTGGGGCAGGTGCTTTTATAATCCTTTTTGTACAGTTGAGGAAACTGTGGCAGACAGAGGTTACTTTGACTTGCCCAGGTAATACAGTTATTGATTTATATACGTCTATGTGTGTACATGTAAATACCATATTAGCCTATAAGTTCATTGAGGACAAGGACTGTTATCTCTCCCTTTTTTTGTATCCCCAGAGCTTAGCTTAGTGTTTGGCTCATCATAAACACTTAATAAATGTTTCTTGATTGAGTCTTTTTTTAAAAAAAAATGACATTATCTTTGGATGGCAAGGGAAAAGGAGGGTGAATGAGGAAGAGAAAGAGATTCAATGTGTGGAGATCTTGTTCATATACCTGAGGGAGCTGAAGCTCAAAGTCTAACCATCCTTCCAGAGATTGTGAGAGTCCTTTTCAAAGCAGTGAGTGAAAACTCCTAAATGAATTACTGATTAAATATTGCTGGCAAGGCTTCCTCTCTTTGTGGTTTGCTTGTACAATCCTTCAAAGCCCTTGGGTACTTTCTGTACATTTTAAGATTACAGGTGAAGTGAGTGATTAAGGAAGGATTTTCCATAAGGAAAATATGGGCCTGCATTTTTAGTAAAAAGAAATATGGGAAGGCAATGGAAATCACCCTTGTTCCTCTCCTTATCCAGCAGCAGACCCTCTTTTTGAATCATCCAAATTGCACATGCCTATTACTAAACACAAACACAATTTGGGATGGTCCTTAGATTTACCTGTAATTTTTGTCACTTCTGACCTAAGTTTTTAAAAATGATTTAAAATTCCAGGATTTAGGTGATAAAATAGGATGAAGATGTTAAGTGTAATGTGGTAAAAAGGAAAGAAAATCATAAATTAATAAAACTGAGACTTTGCCATTTAGTTCTTGCTTTATGATGTAAATTCCTGTTTAGTCATTTCCGTGGTTTGAGACAGCTGCTTCTTCCTGCTTAAGGAGACACAAACAGAGGGACTAGTCAGTAGTATCAAAGTGGTGGCTTCTTCTGTAGATGCTTGTCTTTCTCTTTCTGCTCTGCCTTCTTTCCCATCTTCCTCATCCTCTCCCATCTCAGTTCTTCATGGCGCTGGATGGGTTGTTGGAACTGTTCTGTGATCTATGACTGACTTCTTTCCTTCTCATTCTTCAATCGAGGGAAGTATGCGAATCTTTTATTCTGTGACAGATGGCTTTTCTCTACTTAAGGAAAAGGTTCCCTTCTTTAGGATATCAGAATAACGGTCTACTGTTCTCTGCTCCACTCCCGCCCTCTTCCATCTCATACCCACAGATGGATGTAGCTCATTATAAAGGGCAGAACCACCGATGATTGAAAATGACTAATAGGCTTTTTAGGCAACTAGATTAGTTCAAGCTGCATATATAAACTAAATAAAGATCCTCCAGCTTGAACCAATCATTTAGGATTTAGGGAGATCCTGAAATTCTCCAAACTTCATGGCTCTCACTTCTGATAGAATGTTCTTCCAAAGTTTGGAACAGAATGTGACAGTCTGAAGAGCACTTGTGGAAAAAAAGAAAATGTTATGAGAAGATTACCTTTCTCTCTTCCTTTTCAGTGTTCTGTTGTCATTGCAGGATCAATGAACTATCAAGGGATCTGTTCTCCCTCACTCCTACTTTCAGTGTGGAAGATACCTCCCTGCATTTCCAGTGAGCATCCTCAATCTTCCTTTGACCGTAGCTGAACATAATCCACTTCCTTTCCCTCTCCCTGTCATGTAAATTCTGGTGGATATTGTGGAATTGTTTATAAAAGGGAGAGTCATAGTAGATCACTGGTAGAAATTTCCTTTTCCAAAGCCATAACAATGATCCATCAAAATCAAGATGTTTTTGTGGCTCTAGGATATGTTATCAAAATTCAGATGATTGCTCTCTGGCCTGTACTGGTTTCAAGGTCTTTGGAGTCGAAGGGAAAAACATATTCCTTGCTTCATACTCCAGGTATTGAGGAATTCCATCAGTTCAGTAAAACTTGGGGCAACTAGGTGGCACAGAATATAGAGTGCTGGTCCTGGAGCCAGGAAGACTCATCTTCCTGAATTCAAATCCGGCTTCAAGCACTTGGTTAGCTGTGTGACCATGTTTGCCTCAGTTTCTTCATCTGTAAAATGAGCTGGAGAAGGAAATGGTAAACCACTCCAGTATCTTTGCCAGGAAAACCCCAAATAAAGTCATGAAGAATCAGAAATGACTGAAAAACAACCAAACAACAAAAATCAATAAAACCTGAATAACTTCTATTGAATAAAGGGAGGGAAGTCTATATTAGTAATTAAAGTAGGAAGAGAAAATACTTTGCCTTTAGAGTATCATTCTCAAAATATCCTTTCTGTGAAAGCAAACAAAAGCTTGAAAAGGATCATGAAATTTGCTGGAAAATTCATTCTGGGTGTTGTTTTGCACTGTGGAAGGTGATCTGGCTTGTGTTTTGGTCACCACACTGGTCTACTCCCTCAGCATTTGTATGGTGCCTTAAGAATTACAAAGCACTTTACAAACATATTAATACTCACAGTAACCCTGAGTGTTAGGTGCTATCATTAGTCCTATTTTTACAGATGAGGAAAGCAAGGTAGGTTGAGGTTAAGTGAATTGTTCAGGGCCACACAGCTAGTCATTGCCTGATGCTGGATTTGAACTTGGATCTTCCTGACTCTATGTTGAGTGCCCAGTCTACTGTACTGAACAGCTTCTATTTTAGTATTCATCCTATTGGACTTAGTTTTTACATGCAGCCTTTCTCTTTCTCTTTATTAAAGTTTTATCAATTAGTCAATAAATATTTTATTAAGTGCCTTTCATGTAGAATAATTTAATAGGGCCAATGATTTTTGCTTTGTTCACATATTCTTATGTTCTAATGATCAGGTTATGCTACATATGATGTCTTCATACCAAATATATTTTCCCCTTATTTACTCTGGGTGCCATGCTCAGCATTTTCTTTCTCTAGTAAAGCTCCATTTGTGATTCTTATCTCATGCCAACTGATGCATTCAGTGAGTGGGACAAAGTGCTGCCTGTAGACTTTGACCATCTGTTTTTAAAGCTTCACTGAGTCTTTGTGGAAATTATTGGGTAGGGATGCTCCTACAGTGAATTTTCTTATCAGTTATAATTTTCTAGCCTGGTGATTGGGCAGTCTACTTTCTGACCAGTGACTATACAATCTACTTCCACCAGTCATTCTGAACACAAAGTGATCACCACCTACTGTCACAAAAATCATCTGGAGATTTAGTTGTTATGTGGCTGTATTGCTGTGCTGACCTCATCTACCATGGTGTAAATTAACTGGAACAAAAGAAAATAAATGTATTGACCTACAATAAACCATTTTGCATCTTTAAAAAAACCCTTTTAAATATGCAACATGTCCTTTTCTGGAAGTTGCTTGTTTTACATGATGTGACATTGAGTTCACAAGATTTTGACACATGTTTTTTAATTCTTTATGAAATAATGCTTTATCATATTAGCTATCAATCATAGCTTTTAGTAAGACCATTTTTCCAAGTCTAGTCTTGATTAAAGTCCATAGATTTTTCAATGATGTTTAAGTCAGGTGAGTTCCCAGCACATTAGAACATATTTATTTCCATTTCTTGGAAATATTTCTTAACTTTTCATGATACATGAAATGGTGCAAGGTCATATTGCAACATTCCACCTTTATTTGTGAACTTTCCTAATTCCAGAACAATTCTGTTAGTATATCAATATAGTCATAAGTATTTATCATTCCCTTCCTGGCCTCCCAGGGCAACTAAAAATAAACTTTCCCAAAACATTTTTTGGGGGTGAATATATTTGTTGAGTCATTTCAGTTGTGTCTGACTCTTTGTGATCCCATTTGGGGTCTTCATGGCAAAGATAGTGGAGTGGTTTGTCATTTCTTTCTCCAGTTCATTTTATAGATGAAGAACTTAGGCAAACACAGTTAAGTGATTTGCCCAAGGTCACACAGCTAGCAAGTGTCTGAGGCCAGATTTTAACTCAGGTCCTGGCTCCAGGGCCAGTGCTCTATCCACTGTACTATCCAACTGCCTGGTGGATGTATTACAGTTGGTTGAAGATGCCCATATCTTGCACATGGATTTCATCTAATGATTTTAGTGTATCTAGACTTAAATGAAAAAAAAAGTTTCATCACTAAAAGTGACCATTTCCCAGCCTTGAAAGCTGTGTTCTTTGCACTGTCTTACCCAAGAAATCACTTGTCTTCCTAGCAGTGGTTGATAGGCTTTAATTTTTCATGGTCTTCTCTCTGTTCTTCCAACTTCAAGAAGACAGTGCTACACTTCAGAGGAATCACATACCAGCTTCAAGGTAACCTCAGAAGGTCTTTGCTTATTTTATTTTATTCCATCTTATTTTTTAAGGGATTACTTAAGCTGTTTAATAGATATGTACTTTGTTAGTAAACAAGTAGTTGGCAATGATTATTTATTTTTGACCACATTATCCTTAGTGCTTTGGTGTGACTAACTTTGTACTATTGTGAGTTTTAATGATTCTTCGTATACTTGACTCACCCACATAACAACCACCATACTATTGCTAAAAGTTCTTTTGCATGTTTCTGTTCTTCAAAAACAGAGTCTGTCAGCCAGCATGCATTTATTGAGTCTTTATTATATGCCAGGAATTGTGCTAAGTGCTGGGGATATAAAGAAAGGCAAAAGTCTATCCTTGCCCCCAAGGAGCTCACAGTCTGTTGGGGGAGACAACATATAAACAATTATGTACAAAAAATGATGTATACAGGATAATATGGGAATAATCTCATAGGGAAGACACTAAGATTGAGGAGGATAGAAGAGTCTTCTTGTAGAAGGTGGGACTTTATCTGGGACTTGAAGGAAGTCAGGGAAACCAGGAGATGGAGATGACAAGAGAGAATGTTTATAGGTTTGGAGACATCTGAAAATGTTCAGAGTCTGGGAGATGACAAGTATGCAAGTTACAACAAGGAGGCCAGTGTCACTGGATTGTAGAGTATGTGTAAGGGAATAAGGTGTAGAATGACTAGAAAGGGAGGCAGGGCTCAGGTTATAAAGAGCTTTAAAAACAAAAGATTTTATAGGTAGTTTATTGAATATGGAGGTTGGACTTCTGCTTTAGGAAGATCACTCTGACCGTTGAGTGGAAGATGGACTGAAGTGGGGAAACACTTGAGACAAAGAGATCAACCAGTAGGCTATTAGAATGATCTGAGTATGAGGTGATGAGAGGCTATACTAGGGCGGTAGAAGTGTCAGAGGAAAGAAGAGAGCATACCTGAAAGCTGTTGTGAAGGTGGAAACAATAGGGCTTGACAACTAATTGGATATAGGAGATGAGTGAGGAGTATAGGAACACACCTAGATCGTAAACCTGGATGAATGGGGTGATGATCATACCTTTGATAATGAGAGCAAAGTTAGAAAGAAGGGGGGAAGACTAATGAGTTCAGTTTTGGATATGTCGAGTTAAAGATATCTATGACACATTCAGTTACAGACATTCTATAGGCAGTTGGAGATGTAAGATTAGAGGTTTGGAGAGAGGCTGTTGTTGTTTAGTCATTTTCAGTCATGTCCGACTCCTCCTGACCCCATTTTGGGGGGGATTTTCTTGGCAAAGATACTGGAGTAGTCTGCCATTTCCTTATCCAACTCAACTTACAGAAGAAGAAACCAAGGCAAACAGGATGAAGGGAGTTTCCCAGAGTCTCTATCTATTTGACCCATTAGGGCTAGACAAGTAGATCTGAGAATCACTTATATAGAGATTATAATTTAATTCAAGGGTGCTGATAAGATCACCAAGTGGAATAGTACTGGAAAAGAAGAGAAGAGGTCCATGACAGAATCTTGAAGGACATCCACCCTTATTGGGAATGATCATGATGAAAAAATACACCAAAGGAGACTGAGGAGGATTGACCAGACTGGAAAGAGGAGAATACAGAGAGAACAGAACCATGAAAACATAGAAAGAAGAGAGTATCTAGTAGAAAAAGTTGGTTGATGGTGTCCAAGGTTGCTTGCAGAGAGGCCAAGAAAGATAAGTGAGAAAAGGCTATTAGATTTGGCAATTAAGAGTTCACTGGTAATTTTGGCGAAAGCAGTTTTAGTTGAATGATGAGATCAGAAGCCAGACTGTAAACAGTTACGTAAAGAGTGTGAGGAAAGGAAGTAGAGGCACCTACTGTAGATGGTCGTCTCAAGGGGTTTAACAATGAAAGGGAGGAGAGATATAGGATGGATAGATAATGGGGGTGGATGGATCAAGTGAGGGTTTTTTGAAGTTGAGGGGGATATGGGCATGTTTGTAGGCAGTAGGGAAACAAACAGTAGATAGGAGGATGTTAAAAATTTAATGAGAGAGTAAGGATGATAGAGAGGGGATAATCTGTTGGGGAAGACATGATGGATTGGGAACACCTGTAAATTAGAGGGATTTGCATTGGCCAGGAAGAGAGCAATGTCTTCATGTGAAATAGTAGTGAAGGAGAAGATAATGACAAAAGCCATCTGAGTGATATGAAATGAGAAGGGGAGAAAGAGTAATCTTTTGCAAATGGTCTAAGTTTTTTTTCAGTAAAATATGAGGCAGGGTTCTTAGCTCATAAAGTGGGATGGGGAAATCCATGGGTGGTTTGAGAAAGGCTGAAAAGGTTTAGAAAATTTGCTGTGGTGAGTGGGATAGTAACTTTATTCAGAAAGTATTAAAGGATTGTCTTGCCACAGTGAAGGCCCAATTGAGATTCTCTACCATAAATCTGTAGTGGATCCAGTCAACAACAGTTTTATGATTTCCTCCAGCTTTTTTCAGCAGCATGTGAGTAAGAGTGAGAGGAGTAGATGGTAGGAATAATCTAAGACTGAGGTTTGACAGGAAAAGATCTTTGATGGTGGTAGAGGGAGAACCAGAGAGGGACAATGGGTATCAAGGAGTATTTCTATTCCCCTACCATGACCAGTGAGTCAATGAATATCAGTTAAAGTGTAAGCAGAGCTGAAGGGTTGCTAGGGAAGCTTTATCATTAGGAGGGAACCCGATCTCAGTGAGTGCAAGAAGATAGAAGGCAAGAAAAGGAAAAATTTTAAGATGAAAGCTAGTTTGTTACCAGTGAAGTAAACAATCCAAAGAGCACAATGCAAGGGTTGATTAGCTTTAGAGTGGGATGTTGGGAGGGAGAGAGATGGGTTGAGGTGGATAGATTAATGAAGAGTTCAGTGGGAGATAAAGAATGGGCTTTGAACAATGGCAGCCGGGGGGAGAGGTAGGGAGTGGGGAGTGGGGAGGAGTTTTCCCAGAGTGGAGTCCTATTAGCCATGTCCCAGAAAATAATAGAAAAAAATTATTAAATGTATAGGTTGTAAGCACATAAGAAAAGGAAGCAATCACTACTAGAAACCAGTATAGATCGATTAAGAGCACAAGACAGAAGACTTGGATTTTAAATTTTTGCTCTAATATTTATTCCCTAATTGACCTTCTAAGTCACTTCATCTTTTGGGGCCTCATTTTTTCCTCATCTGTAAAATAAAATGTTGTATTAGAGGACCTCTAAGTCTCCTTCCAGTTTTAAATCAGCTGATTCCAAGTTATGATCCAAACTCATTTGCTTAAAATCATATTACTGGTAGATCAGGGAACTAACACAGTATAATGTTTGGCCCACCAAGGCATTTGATAAAATTTCTCTTGATATTCTATTTTTCATGAAAAATTTTCATGACATTTTAATGAAAAAAGTGGAAATATGTGAGCAGAATGATAACATAGTTAGATGGACATATAGTTGATTGAACAGCCTTTTCCAAAAAGTATTAATTAGTAAATGTAAATGGAGGTTTCCAAAGGCTTGTTGCAGGGCATCTGTCCTTTCAACATCTTAGCAGTGGTTTGGATTAATATAGTAAAGTCATATATTTATAAAAGTTAGAATTGACACAAAATTGTGATGATAGCTAATATACTGGATAATAGAATCAATATTCAGAATGATTTCAATAGTCTAGCCTGATGGGTTAAAAGTAAAAAGCATGAAATTTTATAGGGATCAATGTAAAGTTCTACATCTAGGTTCAGAAAATCAATTGCACAAGCATGAGGTCAGGGAGACCTGGCTTAATAGAAGTATATGGGGGAAATGCCCTACCATTTTAATTGACTATAAATTAACCTGAGCCAACAATGTTATCTGACTGCTAAATACCTTTGGGAAAACATATCAAATTTATGGACATCTGGTGCACAGATCAAGTGATATAATACCTTTGCCCTGGTCAGACCACATTTGAAATCTTCTATTCAGTCTAAGGCACTGTATTTTAAATGAGACAGTGGTAAATTGGAGGGTGACCATGGGGGTAAGAGGGGAAACATGCCTTATGAAGAACAGCTGAGGGCATTAGGAATCTATAGCTTCAAGGAAAAGTTTGGCAGGAGGAGAGGAGAATGGAATTTAACACTTGTCTTTGAATAACTTAAGGGTTATTATGTGAAAAGGGGATTAGATACATTATGGGACCTGAGAGGACAGAACAAGGAACAATGAGTAGATATTATTGGGGGATAGATTTTAAATCGAGAAAAAGAAGATTTTTCTAAATAGAACTGTCCCAAAGTGAAATGAGATGACTCATCAGAAAACACGTCCCCTTTCACTGATAGTGTGCAAGCATTTGTTGGTTAACCTCTCAGGAATGCCATAGAGAGAATGGGTGGAAATTAGACTAGATAATTTGTAACTCTAACATTGTGTTCACGTGATTAATTATAGTAATTTAATAATGGAAGCACATCATATTTAAAGAAAAGCCTTATTTACATGATCCTACCTCCCCTGCCTGCAGGTTATCCATGGAATAATTTCATCCAAATGAACAGGCAGAATTTGTTTCCTTGGTTGAAAGAAAATTTCTGCTTCTGACCACTGTGGCTTCTGAGGAGGAAGGTAGAGAACCACATTGGATTCCTGTAGTTCCCTTTGCTTTTGAAGCAGTTATGTCATGATCTAGTATTTGTAGGTGGGAAGCACAAAGCCTTCTTAGATCCACACGAATCAATATGAGTCATCAGTGTAGCATATTAGCCAAAAAAGTTCGCTCAATCTTAGGTTGCATTGAGATAAGCATTATGTATAGAATGTATCCCATCATATTCCATACTAGACAAACCACATCTGAAATATTACATTTTGTTCTTACTGCTACATTTTAGGAAACACAGTTACAAATTGGAGAGAATCCAGAGAGGTCTTAACACCATCCTATATATGGATAGGTTGAAAGAACAGGAGATATTTAATCTAGAGAAAACTTGGGGGTGATGGGATGGGGAAGAGAAACTGATAGCTGTTTTCACATGTTTAAAGAGCCATTTTACGGAAAGGTGTTTAGACTTAATCTTTTTGGTTCCAGAGACTAGTACCAACAGAAGTACATGGAAGATACAGGGAGGCAGATTTTGCTGCTATGAAGGAAAATAAACAAATAAAAAACAAAGCAAAACTTTTAACAGTTGAGAGTTGTTTAAAGTGAAAAAGGCTGCTTTGGGAGTAAGTTCTTACCGCTGGAAAACTCCTGATAGACACTGGGTGACCATTTAGTGGGAATGTTATAGAGATTACTCTGTGCATGTGTGTGTGTATGTGTATATGACTAAATATCTATGAGATCCCTTCGAATTCAAGATTTTCTGATTCTACATGTCTGTGTACTCTTCAGTGGTTCTCCTAAATCCTGTTAAGTCTTCTCAGTAACGTTCAGCCATGCCAAATGGTGGTGGTCAACACCCACCATCATCATTCATGAAATATAGCTGTTGACCTCTTTCTTACCAGGTGAGTTGCTAACATTTTGCAAGCCTGCTAAAGAAGCATAGCTAATTGGGCTGAAACAAATCTTTTTAGCATAAAGATTTTTGTTCCAAAATACCTTGACATTTAAAAAAACTTCCCCTCCCCCAGAAAAATAATAACCCTGCTACTTCTTTAGAGGAGTCACCACCTCTTCTGTGTGTGGCCTACAGGTGACTATTATGAAATACCTGTACTGGAATAAGGAGAGATTTCCTAACAATTCAAGCTCTACTTGGAGAAGCATGGTGTCATGCTGACTTTTCTTGTATGATCCTTCGCTTCCATGTCTCTTTCCTTTGGTACACAGTGTGGTACAGTGGAAAGAACACCTGATCTGGCACCAGAGGATCCGTGTTCTTATTCAGATGGTTCCTCTTTGATATAATGGGAAAAAAGCACTGGATTTGGAGTCAGAGGACACAGGTTAGAATCTTGCCTCTGCCCCATGCTCCCTGTATGACGTTGGGCAACTCACTTTACCTCATTAAGTTTCTGTTTACTCATCTGTGAAATGAAAGGATTAGATAACAATCTTTCATATCCCTTTTAGCTTCAAATCTGTGGTCCTATGGAATAATTATGATGATAAAAAGGTTAAAGTTCTGTTATTTCAGCACTACAGAAGAGGAGTTATGTCATTTTCTGATGGAATGACCAAGCAGTTGAGCAGAGAGCAAAAATCGACTCATGAAAAATCTCATGTCATTCTGTGTGTAGTTTCATTCAGAATCAAGTTATTCCTACCTGATACACTGTAAGATGTTACAATGCAATTTTCAGGGATGGGAATCAAATTGCTGACTCCAGGGCATGCTGCAGCCAGACTTAAACAGACTGAATAGCATGTGAGCTCCTTCCATCAGAATATGAGAACCTGGATCAGTGCATTGCGGTTCCCTCATCATTCTTCTTTTTCTTTGAGCACATGGTACCTTTTCATCTTTTATCCTTAATTCCACCATTCTTTGGGCTTCAGGGGAGGCTTTATTTATTTATTTATTTATTTTCAGGTGAACTGTCTGGCTCAGATAATGTTTCAGTTAGCATCTATGCAATAAGGCCAGACCATTTCTTTCACTCACATTGTGCTGACTCAGTCTTTTCCCTCCCCCCGCTCTCGATTTGTGTGTATGTGTGTGTGTGTGTGTGTGTGTGTGTGTGTGTGTGTATGTGTGTGTAGTAGTCTTCAGAATATTTGTACCATTTGAAAAACTTCCTTGTAAGTGACACTTTGCAGCCCTATTCACTGCATAATCTCTAATCTTTGGCTGTTGTTAGAATGCTCAAGCACTTGGCTTAATTTTAGTCTTTGACAATGTCCCGCTGTAATACCCATAGTCCCTTGACATCTTGTGATAATAGGCTCAATTAATATTGGATCATGAACAGATACAGGGATAGTTTCTTTGGGGGATGGGAGGAGGGTAGTTAAGGAATGATAGGATATTGGGTTAGCACTAATAGGGAGTTCTCTTTAAAAAAAAAGATCTGGTGAAAACACAAATATTAAACATAAAATCTGAGATTGGGTAAAAATGCACTTGAGGCTTTTTGTTCAAGATGGATAGCCTTTATTGAGTACCTACTTTATGGATTTCATTACAACATAAAAAACATTTAAGAAGTGCCCATTGTACGCAGAGTACTGTAGTGTGTGTGTGTGTGTGTGTGTGTGTGTGTGTGAGAGAGAGAGAGAGAGAGAGAGAGAGAGAGAGAGAGAGAGAGAGAGAGAGATGTTAGCTAAGACACGGTGTCTGTTCTATTAGAGCTTATTGGCTGCTGAGTGCATCCCAGGTTCATAGGTTAAGAGCTGGAAACGATGAAGAGGTTGTTTGCGCCAACCCCTCATTTTATAAGTGAAGGTTCTTAGATGTAGTGATACAAAGCCCCATGTAAGCAAGGGAATGAGAATATACTATAAACTTCATGCCAAAGGGAGTACAGAAGTAAATCTATAGGTTGGACCAGATTTCATTTTGATTTTTGTCTCTTCCTTCTCTTTTTCTACCTACTTATTTTTTTCTTCTCTCTCCTTTTCTTCTCTCTTTCCTTCTCTTCCTTCCTTCTTCTTTTTACTCTCTCATTTTATCTTCCCTCACACCTTTTCTCTCTTCCCTCTCTTCCATCTCTCTTCTTTCCTATTTTATTTACTTTCTCCATCTCTCTCTCCTGCCTCCTCTCTCTTTCCTTAAAGTTTTATTGGAGTGTTTTGTAAAACCAACAAAACAGTGACTTTATCTGAAAATGCATGCAGCATTTTACATCTGTAGCACCCTTACACCTCTATTAGAAAAATAGAAATCATGTTCCTCCCATTCCTGACCCATTGAGAAAATGTGAAATGAAAAACAAATTTCTTGTAATTAATATGCAACTAAGGGAAACTAAGTCCATAAATGGTTATAGATGTATACATACATATACATACACATATATATAGCATACATATGTGTATGTCTCTTTCTGAACCCTAAATCTATCATCTCTTTATAGTATGTCTCGTCATCATTCCAGATTCAGGAATCATGGATGCTTCTTTTGTTAATCTTAGTTTTTACAGTTTTTATAGTCATCTGCTTTTGCAGTGTTGTTTTTACGATATAAATTGTTCTGGTTCTCACTTCATTTTCATCAGTTTATAAAAGTCCTCAAAATTGTTCATTTTATAACATTGCTATTATAGAATAAATTGTTCTGGTTCTTCTCACATCATTCTGTATCATGTTCATATAAATCTTTCCATATCTTTTTGAAATAATTTATTTCTCTCTTTCCTTCCCTCTTGCTCTCTGTCTCTCTTACTCTAGACCCCTCCCACTCTTCCTTTTTCTTCTACCCTCTATCCTTCTCTCTTCTCCTCCTCCTTCTCTACTTCTCTCCTATTCTTTCTCTTCATTGATATTTATGAATTATTTCAATTGACTGTTATCTTGGTCTAGAGTTCTTTTAATTAGTAAGATGGCATATGCTTGGCTAGGAATAGTTGTGGTCCCTGAAATTTATATAGAATTTCAAGGCTCACAAAGTGCTCCATAAATCATAGATCAAGAGCTAGGAAGGACCTTAGAAGTAATTAAATCCAACTCCCTCATTTCAAACATGAGCGAACAAAGAGCTTAAGTGACTTGCCCAGGATCATATAGCTACTGTGTAACTGAGGTGGGATTTTAATCCAGGTCTTCCTGACTTTAACTCCAACACTGTATCCATTTCATTGTACTCCCTCTCAGGATGACCTGGGGGATACAATGAGGGAGGCTGTGTAATTTTAGTGAAAATTTTTGTAGTCGAGCATATATTTTGGTTGACATATATGATGATGATGATGATGACAACAATGATGATGATGACAATTCTTCAGTGGGAAATTGTGGAATGAGGGCAGTGTTTGGTCTCAGAGGAGCCCAGATCCCCTACAAACAACCCAGTAAGGCACTAAAAGTTCATCAGAAGGATAATGATTGAAAACCCCCACAAAGATAATGAGCTATCAACTCCTCTATCCAGTCAGCTCATCAAGAAATAGATAGATGGACAGACAGACAGACAGACAGACAGATAGATAGATAGAAAGAATCCTGTGAAAATTCTGAGTGGACAAAATCTAGGATGAAGCCCATTCGTTAATAGCTCAGTCCTAAATCAGGAGACTGAATCATAATAGTGCCCAGTGCAGGGTGGCCCCACATGCTCAGCCACAACAGGAAATAGGGTCAGAGTAGCACCCAACATATAGAGAATCTGGAACCCCAGCCCTAGTAGGAGGTAGGACCAGCCTAAGACTTTGAGTAGAGTGACCTGGAGTCCCAGCTGCAACAAGAAACAAAGCCAGAGCAGCACCGGCAGATCAGGCCTGATGCAGCATTTGGCAGCTTGTGCCTGAATCACAGCAAGAACCAAGGGCAGACATATCTTGAAGAAAGCAGACCCTTGTCTTAGCCACCACACTCAGGACCATGCAGGACACCCCTATAGTATCCAAAAGTATGGAAGGGAGCAGAGTAGGACCTAAGCACAAACCCCCAATGCAGAATATGAGGCTAGAGCTATGAGTAAACAGAGCAAACCATTGTGTTAGTTGACTTGTGATGGAATTCTTTTCTTCTGTGTTTACCTCATAATGAAGAAATACCTTGGGCTGAGAGAAACATAAGAGATAAGCCCAAAAGAAGAGTAGCACCATCACAAATCCAAACAGAACCTCAGAGAAAACAATGTCCTGGCCATAAGAACTACAGAGGTAGTTGACCAAATTGGCTGTAGTTTCTAATGGTCCTATGCTAATAAGCAAATGGACCGGAGAGGAAAGAATAGGTCATTTTTGCAAAAGTAATCTCCCTAGAAGTGGTCAGAGAGAGTTTTGTTTTATTTTGTTTTGTTTTTTTGCTCAACACATCATCTATTTGGTCTTCAGGTCAGGAGTTTGGGTGTAGGTTAAAGTTTTTCTAATGTATTTTTTTCTTCATGGGTAAAGAGCCTGCCAAAAGTTTCTCCCCATCAGAAGCCTGGCTTAGTAGAATTTATGTCCTCATTGTGGCAGTGAATTCTGTCTTGTCCCCTGTACCCTCAGTAGTGAGTATTTAACTAATTAAAATGCTGCCTCTGGTTTCATATGGCCAAGGATCACTGATTAATTTCAAAGATGGAGTTGTCCTCATAGCAATAAGTATTCATTTAGAGCTTTATTCTCTCTCCTATTGAAGCATGAGATTTGATTTCCTTATACATCTTTTTAAATGATCATTATCATTAGCAACAAAATTAGAGAGTAAAAAAAAATCACACCAAAGTATATTTTTAGCATCTAAGTATGAGCTCTTGATTATTGTTTTGTGGCATGTCTGTCATTCTTGTCATTGCCAATAAAAAGGAAACGTGCTTGTGAAAATGTGGCGCCAAATGGTTTTATTGGGGGTGACAAAACTTGGAGCCCTTGCCTTCTGATATTAATATTCTGCTCTCTGTTGTTCTCTATAGCACATTACTTTTCTAATTCTTGCAATATGCACCAGATGCACATAATGATATTTATTAGATTTCTCTGATACAAAGAGAAAGATATAAACTATCTTAGTGTGTTTAGTTTGAAGGTTTCATTCTTTGAGGAGCAGCTTCTGAAGCTGTGCAATTGGGAGGGAAAACACATTTTAAAATGTATTAGAATTCTAATATAGAGTCTATTCTTCTAAATTGGGCTGGACAGTGCTTTGGATTTAAATCTCATCTGTTCCTTCCTCCTGCCTTTAACTGCTATGTCCTTCCATGTCCTTCAGGCTTTAATTTTCCTCTTCCTCATTGCCCCTTAAGAGAAGATGGCTATTATCAACCGACTGAAGCAAGGCAAAATCTGAGCTCAAGCCCTTTGTGTCCAGAGCCAGGCTGGCTTACATTCTCTGCTCTGGGACAATGCTATTGTCAGAGACTGGAGTTACAGCTGGTCTACTGGAAAGACATTTGATCCCAAGCTCCACTGGGTCTGGTTAGATAAAGAACCGAGAGAGCATTACAAACAATCTTTTTAATTGGCTTAACTGCTTTGCAAACACAAGTCTCTTCTATCATGTTCCTCAGAAACAGGAGCGCTTAGTGTGCATAGGATTCATGGAATGAATGAATGATTTGTCCAAAATTACACACTGAAGTGATCAAGGTAGGAGCTCTGGTTTGGCGATATCTTATTTTGCTTCAAGAGCCATGTCCCCTTTAATCGTTGCATTGTTCTTGGGGAAAAAAGCAAGGTTTCCTGAGTTCACATTGAAGTGCCTATTACAACTTTCTATGGTCATTCCCTTCTTCCCAGAATCACAAAGGATTGCCTGAGTAATTTCTTCCCCCAAAAGGTGGACCAACCAACAACTGGAAATTCTATTCTGAGTCTGATTGTCACTAACAAGGAGGAACTTCCACTGTGGTGGACATGATGGAAACTCTGATGAAAAGTGATCACTGCCTCCTAGGGTTTATGATAGAGGTGAAGAGATCAATGCATAATCTGACTTGCACCCTAAATTTTGATGAAAATAGATTTCGAAGTGTTCAGAGGAAAAGTAGGCAGGATCTCACAGACTAAAATGCTACAGGGTGAGATGAGAGATGAGAGATGTTCAAGAATAAAATTCTGAATACAACCATCAATCAATCAATAAACATTTATTAAGTGCCTACTATACGCCAGGCACTTTGCTAAGTATGTGTGTGTATAAAAAGAGTCAAAAGACGATTCCTGCCCTCAAGGAGATTATAATTCAATGGGGGAGGCATCATACAAACAAATATATACAAAGCATGTTCATCCTTCATTTTTGAAGAGGACCAATGACATCATGGGGTGATGCCTTGACTTGCACATGAATTGGATTTCAATGAGGCAAACTTGCACAAAGTCTGTCTTCCAGAATCACTGAAGTTCAGTGGCAAGACAAGTCAGGATTACTGGTTATAGCCTAGGATACAGTGGATGAGCCTTGACATCTTCAATGTCTGACCAAGCTCTAAATGCTCCACAGTACCTGCTTCAGCTGCCTTCACCTCTGATGTGGAGACTTGTAGGACCCTTTCTGGGATTGCTCATCTACGTTTGGTGTCTATCTCTCAACCAATTCTCACCTCTGGCTCCAAGAAGCTGTAGCACACACAGTGGCCACATCCCAGTAAACCATCTGGGCAGAATGGCTAAACCAGGTCCGGGGTAAGTGAAATGTCCCAAATACATTGTTGAGTTGAAGGGATGTCTACCCCAAACACGTGAAAATTTCCCCCAGTGGAATGGGTCGAGAGGTACAATTTATTTCAATGACAGGATAAATAGGAAATAATTAAAAGAGGAAAAGCACTGGAATTAAGAGGGGTTAGGGAAGGCTTCCTGCAGAATGTTGGATTTTAGTTGGGACTTGAAGGAAGTCAGGGAGGTCAATAGTCAGAGCAGAGGGGGAGAGAGCATTCCAGGCATGGGGGACAGTCAGAGAGACTGCTGGGAGTCAAGAGGTGGAATGTCTTATTTGTGCAATAGCCAGTCAAAGAGTACATGCTGGGGAGTAAGGTATAAGAAGACTGGAAAAGGGAGCAAGGGGCTAGACTAGGTAACAAAGGGCTTTGAATGCCGAACAGAGGATTTTGTACTTGCTTTCCTATTTTCTGAAGCTATGCTTACTATCTCCTTAGCTTTTCTGGATGCTGCATTATACTGCAAACATACTGATCTTGTAGTTCACTAAACCTCCAAATCTTTTTCAGAACACCAACTCTCTCTACATGCTTCTTCCATCTTATGCTTGCGAAAATCCTTTTTCTACCCAAGTGTAAGGCTTATGAATATTTATCTCTATTGCTTCAGATTCATCCCCATGCTCTCTGGGTTAGCTATCTCACCCAACTTTGTGTCATCTGCACATTTGAAGGCTACTATGCCTTTAACCAAATAATTTGTAAAAATGTTAAGTAGCAAAAGATCAAGCAGAGATCCCTGAGGCTCTTTACTGGAGAATTCCTACCATATTGATGTTGAACTGCTTTCATCTACTCTTGAAACTAGCCACCCAACCAGCTCCGAATCCATCTGATTCTATTTGGATCTAATCCATGTTTTTGTATCTTCTTCACAAGCTAAGATACTATATGAGAAATCTCTATTTAGGTAAATGATATCCACAGAATATCTGTTACCTAGTAATTTAGTAATCCTGTCCATAAAGTAAATGAGGTCAGGTTGACATGACCAGTTCTTGACGAAGCCTTGCTGGCTCTTTCAGATCGCCACTTCCCTTTCTAGGTGTTCTTGCTCCCAGTTTGTTCCAAGCTCGGTTACAGTTCTGCCTCCTGTATGAAGTCTTTCCTATTTCCCCTAGGAGTTAGTTCTTCATTACTAAAATCATCTGGTATTTTGGGTTTTAAAGGCATGGTCAAGTATCTCATTTGAATCATAAACAGCTTTTTAAAAGTCTGTTTTGTTTTTTATCTATGTATTTTGCATATGCTTGTAAATATTTTTACATTGCTCTGGTTGTGTTATCTGATAGATTTTAAGCTCCTTGAAGGCAGGGAACATTTCATTTTTGTCTTTGTATTCCTAATGCCTTGCACAGTAAAAGGCATAGTATTAGGTGCTTAATATATACTGGTTGGTTGATTATGGTCCTTAACTCTCTTCTTTTGTTTCATAGAATCATCAAATTTTTAAGCTAGAAGTAATCTTAGAGATCATTTAGCAAAGTGAAGAAACTGAGGCCTAGGTAGATGATGTGACTTGTCTCTAGTTGAACCACTAGTTAATGACAAAAGAACATGGGTTTCCTAAGTCCCAAATCCGCTGCTTTAGCAAGCCTTCAAAGAAATAAAAAATAGGCTTTCTCCTTAAAAAGAGAAAACTGTGCTTCAGCATAAGAGGAAGATGGACTAATTTTCATATGTGGTAGGTAAGAAAAATGGGCTTTTTAAAAATTTGCAATTTACCTCCAATGGTGGTTGGCTAGGTAGTAAAACAGATAAAGGTGGCCATGTGCAAAGAAATTCTGTTTTCCATTTTCCCATTACCTTGCATAATCCATGGCATCATGTCACCTAAAATAAAAGAGGTTTCTGTTTTTCCTGTTTTTCCTCCTATTCAACTATATAACCAGGTCTTTTCTTCCCCCAGCCTGATCCTTAAAACAATCAGAATGCCTCATTTCTTTATGTCCTGAGTACAATTCAAGAACTGTATCTTAGGCTATTGCTCCTGTTAAAAGTTTGAAATCTACTTGGGACCCTGAGTTTATATTACTCTGAAATGGAAATTGAGTTTTCCAGTAGTGCCCAAGTTTTCTTACACAAGTTTATTAGCCAGGGGAAGTTTCTGTGACCAAGAAGCTGCTCTGGATAAACAGGTTACTATATAGTCACAGAGCCGTACAGCCGGGAAATTATCTCCTAGAGTAGGATTATATGTCATGCCCCCTTTGGCAGTCTAGTGAAGTCTGTGGAATGTTTCTCAGCATAATGGTTGTGAATATATAAAATAAAATATGCAGAATTACAAGGGAAATCAATGATATTGAAAGACAGTTATCAAAATACTAAAAATAAGAACAAAAAAATTCATAGAGCCCATTTCTAATGCCTTGCACAATAAAAGGCATAGTATTAGGTGGTCAATATATAATTATTGATTGATTGATTGGCTGTGGTCCCTCACCCCCTCCTTTTGTTTCATAGAATCATCAATGTAATGGTAAAATGGTGGAATGTTTAAAAAGTTCAAGAGACATAATTTCTGGGTAATTAATCATTTTATTAATAATGCTAGCATTTTGATAAAAGAAGTCAGTGGTGCTCTCATATGCCACCCTCATGGTGGTGGACTCATGGCTAATCTGCCCTTAGAAAAGTGGCAGAGGGTGGTAATCAGCTCTGATTGGTTAACAATTAATGAGAGAATGAATACTACAATGAGGGACTGGACCTATTCTAATGAATTTTGATTATATCATTTACTTCTAAATTAGCCTCAGTCTTGGGCAATATAATAAAAAAAAAACAACTATCCCCACCCAAACCTGAGTAGAGCACAATGGGCTTCCCCATCTTAGATTAAATTCCTTGTAAGGTTGGGTGGGGTCCTATCAGACTGAGAAGAAAGTTAATTCAACTTTCAGACTGAGCTTTTGAAAGAACTTTAGAAAAAGGGGGGAACTCTGAATCTTCCCAAATCATTAGTTATTAATGATCATTTCTCTCAATGGAAAATAGTTAAGAACTCTTCCTCTTCAAGTCAAAGTTGTTTGTTGTTTTTTATTTTCTTTGGTGGAAGTGATTCATTAAAGTTGTAAATAATATTTGTCTGCATACTTGAATCCCTGTCTTTCTAACATTTTTGCAGTAGAAATTTCTGATGTCTGATAAATATTCAGGCCAACTCAACCACTGTGGTGTGACATATGTTGTGCGGAGTCCTATAGGGATTATCACAATGATAAAATAAAATCAAAAGACTGTATTGCTGAATATAATCAATGAGGATCAGCATCTGCAGAGACAAACGTTGTTTGTATGTTTCATTTCCTGTTGTATTCAGAAGGTTGATTTTTTCTTTTGACTCCTGAATGACTCACTCCACTACCCTTCAGATATTTCACCAAGAATAGCTTGAGTTTTTTGCAGAATGATGACAATAATGAGCCATCCACGGCCACATAAAATCAGTTTTGAAGAAGGGGCTGTTTAGTGATCAGCTAAAATTGAGAGAGGGAAGAAATGCTGAAATAAAGTAGATCTTCAGGGAAGGAAGAGTTCCATACTTTTAGTGGTCAGGGAGGACATATGCTAGTCTAAGACTTAATATGGAAAACCAAGAGAGAGAGGGGAAGAAACTTCCTTTCAGGTTAAGAGATGGATGAAGACAAAGAAAATATTTTAATACCTACTTTATTGGAAGAAAGGAAATAAGCATATATTATTAAGTGCTTACTAGGCAGCTATGGGGTTCAGTAGATAAAGGAAGATCACAATGGATTTTTGATCTCTTTGGTGTATCCACTGATACAGAAGATAAATCTACCCAAGGTGGACTTCTCTATCATGCACTCCTTCCCCAAGAAACTCATCTTTGGGAAATCTCACTATTCTACAAGATTAAATCAGCCTTGGTACTCTCATCTCATCAGTCCCCTATGCCCCTCTGGTTGGACCCTTTGGCTGGAGGGCAGAGCCAAGAGATCCAGGCTCTCCATTTAAGGAGGGGGCCGAGCACAGTTTTCTCCCCATTTCCCACAAGCTACATTGCTTTATAACTTCTCCTTCATGTCCCCAGACTGAGGGGGCCCAGCACAGTTTTCTCCCCATTTCCCACAAGCTACATTGCTTTATAACTTCTCCTTCATGTCCCCTCTATCCCCATCCCCTTAAGCCCCCATTTCTCTGATGTTTCAGCTTCCTTTTGTGTATGGTCTAGCCCCATTAGGTTCCTATCTCCTTGAGGGCAGGGACTATCTTCATTTCTATTTGTATCTTCTGGGCTTAGTACATTGCTTGGACCATAGTGGGCCCTTAATAAATATTTATTAACTATTGAATAATCCACTCATGCCTTCTCATCCTATTTGTATCTTGTTTCTTACATCTCATTCTTGTTTGTATCTTCATACATATCCTCTATAGAAGGTTAGCCTAAAGTATTACTTTCAGCATTATAGGACGTAATTACAAGAGCCCAATCTCTCATTCTTTTAATGTTTTGTGGATAATATGATAGTCCTTGGACTGTTCCTGTATTATCACTCACTTTTCTTACCTTTTCCTCATTATAGCCCTTTTCCATTTCTAATCAAATGTGTCCTTGATGATGTCTTCTATATGATCTGTCTCATGATTGGTGATGTGCTGCAGGCTATTTGCATCAGTCACATGTCTTTTCATTGCCATTTAGGGAACCTGAAATTGTGATTCATCTGAGATCGTTGTATATTTCATGATTCATAGTCATAGAGCTTCGGTGGGAAAGTATTGGTGTTAGAAAAATAAACTTTGAGATTAGTGGGGCAACTTGAGATCTTGGGAAGTGTTGCATAATGTCCCAAATGTTATACAACTTGATCTCTTCTTTCTGTTCATATTTATTATCCATTGTATACTATATAATGATTGACCAACTCAGTGGCCTATCAGATTTTCACGTCATAAACTTAATGATATACATTTTTCATCCACTTTAGTTTTCCACTGTAGATAGTTGTATTGATCTCTTTAGGGATTATGGATCTCATCCAGGAAGTAATATAGTATTCTGGGGCTCAGTGAAGTCATCACAACTTCATCTGTAGACAGGTGCATCCACATTGGGATTGTCATCAGTTTTGGAATCTGGACTTTGAACAGGATGACCTTCGTGACACTGGTGACTTTTACTGAACTGTGTAGCAGTGATTGTTCAGTGAAGTTCTTTACATGATCACATATGACATAGAATCGTATGATTTGAATATTTGTGTGAGGGATACCTTCTTCAATAAGAACCTTTAAGCCTGAGCTTTGTTCTACCGAGCCAAATGCTTTTTTTCTTTTTTGGATTAGCAATAGACATAGCAGAGTCTTACATTCTACTATGATATGTAGCTAATTATATAATAACAAAAATAGCTGTTATCATTTTTATATTCCCTCTGCCTCCCAATTCATTTTGTGACTAAAGATATGAATTATGTAAAAATTATCAGTCACGCTTATACCAGCGTGACTGAGTTAGGAGGGGTATGGCACATCCACTCAGAGAGTATACATTAGCAAAGGGTATGGATGGAGGGATGCAAACAGCCAGTATGAAAGATGAGGGTTTTGGGGAACTGAATCAAATTAGACAAATAGTAGACCTCATAACTGGCTTCTTGATCGAGTATTGACCTAGCCTGAATCTCACCTTAACTTCTCCAACAGTGTTTTCTCATTATCTCAGTCCCTTGGATTGCACCACTCCAAAGAAATCTCAGTAACAGCCTGCTCTACCCTTTTGGTTTAAACTTCTGTAAATTCCAATTTGTACTATGCCCTCTCCCCAGATGGGAATTGTCCATCCTCTGTCTTGGTATTTGCTTCATCGTTGACACATGGCAACAGTTTCCAGGTTAGAATATGACAAAGTTTGCTCTATTCCCTGCTCCTATTTTCATCAAAGATATTTTTGATGCATTCACAGATTATTCACATAATGATTTTATGAAAATAAGAAAGTACTAATGTGAATCAGTGGTTGCTGATGTCTTATCAGTTAATAATACTGCCTGAGATCTTTTTCATTCATATGAAATCTTCTTTTTGAGATATCCTGAAAATTGATTTCCTGCCTGACCAAGAAAAGTTGTTGAAGAATATGCATGGTGGTTTACCTGCAATTAGAGATGAGCATCCCATCTCCCCATAGTAACATTAGTTGTAATGAGGACCTCTGTGGCTGAAGTTAAATTAGGAAAACTGGTCAGGGAGGATGACTTCATGAACCCCTGCATCAAACCATCCAAGTGCCCAGAAGATGATGAAGGCTCCAACTATCCTTGTTCTTCCAGTATCTGATGCTTCTTCCTGAACTTATAATCTTCTGCCTAATCCTCAAAGCCTATCCTCTTGTAGCTGCTCATTCTATTTCTTGCTCATAACTTCTGTATTTAGCCCTTCATATCTCTGGAAACTTCAAATTATAAAGTATTTTGGGAGACTGACCAGGTTCTTCTGACCCCTTCTTGAATGAGAACCTTCTTGTTTTGACTTTTTTTGATCTTGACTTACAAAGCTCTATCTCATGCTATAGGAGAAACTCAACTTCAGAAAATTTCCATCTCCTTTTCTTCTGTTCACAGTTGAGCTCTGCAACCCATCTGTAAGGATGAGGGGACTATAGATGTAATATAAGGACAGCATAAGTAAATGCCAAAGCAAGAAAGTGTTTATTTTTGAGGAGGATGAAATTTCTTATTTCCACTATTACAGTCTTCCTTTCCCCTGCATTCCCTCATCTTCTCTGCCTCTCCCATATTTTAAGTATTCAGTGTTTTCATTCTCTCTCTGATGATCAGTCATTCTTCCTTTAGTGTGAATGAATCTGATAACAGAGGCTGACTCAACTGGGCCTTTTGGAAGCTTTTGGAAGCCCTTATTTCTAGAAGCTTCTAGGGTTAGTTCAATGTGTTGGAGTTGTGTCAAGCAGTCAACAAACATTTACTGAACACTTCCTATATGTCAGGCACTTTGCTAAACACGGGATACAAAGAAGGGCTAAAGATAGTCTCTGCTCTGAAGGAGTTCACAACCTAATGTGTGGCTGAAATAATATAGTACACTTTTGCAACAGCATGGTTTCGGATACTTTTGCTGCAAATATATAGTATTTCTGCCACATTATGGATTAAATTAGTTTTGCGGAGCTAGCATAGGAACTTAAGCACCATTTATAATGTTGTTTCCAGGGTAAATTATGTTCCAAACTCCAAACAATTGATTTCTAAACTTGTGTAACATAACCCATTTGTTAGTTGAATACTGCATGTGCATACAGAAAACAGTTAAAATCTATATAATTATCTGAGGCTCACTTAATGCTTTGCATTCATCTTCACATTTGACTCTTTCAACAATCCTATGAAGTTGCTTTTATCCCTATTTTATCTCTAGATTGAGATGCAAAAAGATTATACAATTTACCCAGGCCTATAAATAGATAGTTAATGTCAGAGAAAGAATTTGAATTCAGGTATATGTGACTCCATGTCCAGTTCTCAATCCACTATGCAATATAGTGACAATCTCCATATATATTAAAACCTTGAAAATCTAAAACCTTGGGGAAGGAATATCCCAAATAGCCATTTTCCCCCAGATAAATGAAGGATATCTCTTTAACCCTCAAATATTTTTTGTTTTAACCATTTTTGATTAAAATCTTTACAAATTATATTGTAGGTTTCCTTGCCTTTCTCTGAATATACTGAACAATATTTAATCTTTTCTTTGTGACTCAAGATTATAGTTACATAAATCATTTAATGTAGAACTGCCTTAAATTTCTGGAGTATCTTATGGTTTTCAAAGTGTTTTAACATCTACTAAGGCAGTGTCGTACAGTGGAAAGAGCATTGACTCTTGAGTCAGAAGACCAGGATTCAAATCCTACATCCTACCCTTTGTGACCATGAACAAGTAATTTAACTTGAGATAGTTAGGTGGTGCAATGGAAAAAGTTCTGGGCCTGGAGTCAGGAAGACCCAAGTTTGAATCCTGCCTCAAATACTAGCTGTGGGACCCTGGGCAAGTCATTTAGCATCTGTCCGTCCGACATCTATAAAATGAAGATAATAATAGCACCTACCTCCCAGAGTTGTTGTGAAGACGAAATGAAATAATATTTGTAAGGTATTTTACAAACCTTAACTAGCTATTATTATTAGGTATTATTGAATTCTCTGTGCCTCACTCTTCATCTGTAAATGAGAGGATTAGACTAGATGGCTTCTGAACTCCTTTCTAGCTCTATATGACCTCACTTCGTAGACACAACACGCTGGTGAAATACACAAGGCAGGTAAAATTATTTCCTTCTTACAGATGTGGTATGTTTGAATGGTTAGTGAGTAGCAGAACTGTGCCGAGCATATGCTACTTAGAGTAAGGCTTTTGATGTCTGTTGAAATTTGTAGGCTATTTACCTATGTACTTACTGACTCTAGACTGATCTACTTTTCAAGTTATTGTTTTTGCTTTCCATGGTTTTCTTATGACTCTTTATCATTTCTTAACATTAGCCTATGGTAGTCCCTTGTCTTTCTTTGTTTTTATGATTTTTAATTTGCTAACAACTTGAAAATCAGACAAGGTATAACAGCAAGCACCCTAGCATACCCAGGATGGCCTGCTAGCACAGATTCTTTAATCTGCTTTTCTAGGAAGGACTGCTCAAAAAGGGGTTAACAGTCCTACTTTTAATTACATTCACTGGTTCAGGGGAAAAGTGAGCACCCTGAACATCAGAGAAAATACAAGCAGAGAAATTAGCGAAGACAAACAGACAGGGCTCTGACTGCCTGAATCAAAGCAATATTGCTATACACTTTACATACATCACTGGATTGAGAGAGGCTTTACGTCTGGGCAGTTGGGGGGTCTGAACATACGGCTACTCAGAGATTCGACCAGGGAATCACAAGGTCCTTCTCATAAGCAAACCAAACCCCCAAAGCAAAATACCAACTCAGAGTATATATACCGTTTTGGCTAATAGGCTCAGACCCAGAAGGCATCACAACCCTCCTGACTCAGTGCCTAATTAGCTTAGTACCAAAAGGTGTGAAAGCCTTCCTGCAAGCAAGCCTCCCCTAAGCAAGCTTCTCTTAATGGGTTCCATGTGAGACCTATTAATGGGCAGGGAAGAGCTTCATTTTCCATTAATATTGCACAAGACTTGTTAGAAATTTGTGCAGAATGAAGAGGTGGAGCCAAGATGGCAGAGTAAAGCCAGGGACTCCCTTGAGCTCTCCCAAATACCCCTCCAAACAATGTTAAAATAACAATGGAAAATGAATTCTGAAGAAGCAGAACTAATGAAAGAATGGGGTAAAACAATTTTCTAGCCCAAGGTGACTTAGCAAGTCAACAAGAAAGGTCTGTCTCGCTGGAGTGAGAGTGCGACACAGTCCAGTGGAGGTTCCACCAGTGAAGGCTGTACCCCACAAACCAGCATCAGGCCTTTGGGTCAACTGAATCAGTAGAGGTGGCTTCTGGAGCTCTCAAAACATAGATGATAAAGGAGTTGGACAAGTGGTCAGAAGGAGATTACAGAGGACCCTTTGAGGGCACTGGGAGCAGGACTCAGTTGCATTGCCAATACATCATTCTGGGTTGCAGTCTCAGGGCAAGGAGGAGTACTAGCAGGAGACTGCATCCAGGGAACCTGGATATAATTCCAGGGAAGAAAAAAGTGCTTGTAGTTGCTCACAGACAAGGACACAGGCTAGAAGAGCAGGTGACCACACCTTTCCTTAGATCATACACTCTTGGAAGAACTGAAAACTTACAGACTCCAGAACTAGCTCTGAAAACAAGCAACATGAAAAATCTGAAGCTTGGAACAGTGCCCCTTACATCTCAGGAAAAGAGCCCAACTTTACCATGAAGTTGAAAGTAAAGAAATAGGCTGGAAAAATGAGCAAAGGGCAACAAAAAAGAACCTGACCTTAGAAAGTATATGCTGACAAGGAAGACTAAAACACAAACTCGGAAGAAAAAAGAGAAATCAAAACAGCTACATGCAAAATCTCAAAGAAAAAGAATGTGAATGGGTCTCAGGTCCTTCAAAAAGGAATTCCCAGAAGGGCTCAAAAACAATTTTAGAAATCAAACAAGAGAGGTAGAAGAAAAATTGTGAAATGAGAATGAAGCAAGAAAATAATAAAAAAGAGTCAACAGCTTGGCAAAGGAGACACAAAAAATACTGAAGAAAAATAGCACCTTAAAAATGAATAGGCTAAATGATAAAAGGCACAAAAATCCACTGAAAGATAACTTCTTAAAAAGCACAATTGGCCAAATGGAAAAATAGTTATAAATGTGCACCAAAGAAAACCATTGAGCAAGTAGAAACTAGTGACCTCATGAGACATCTAGAAACAATAAACAAAATCAAAAGAAGGAAAAAAACAGAAGAAAATGCGAACTATCTCATTGGAAAAACAGCTGACCTGGAAAATAGATCTAGGAGAGATAATTTAAGAATTATTGGACTACCTGAGAGCCAGAATAAAAAAAATAAAAAGGAACCTAAATACCACCTTTCAAGAAATCATCAAGAAAAACTGCCCTGATATCCTAGAACCAGAGGGTAAAATAGAAATTGAAAGAATCCACTGATCACTTCCTGAAAGAGATCCCAAAATGAAAGCTCCCATGAATATTTTAGCAAAATTCCAGAGTTCCCAGGTCAAGGAGAAACTATTGCAAACATCCAGAATGAAACAGTTACCATGGAGTAACAGAAACAAGATTTAACAGCTTCTACATTAAAGGATTGGAGGGTTTAGAATATGATATTCTGGAGGGCAAAGCAGCTAGGCTTACAACAAAGAGTCACCCAGAAAAATTAGGCATAATCCTTCAGAGGCAAAAATTGACACATAATGAAATAGAGGACTATTGAGCATTCTTGATGAGAAGACCAGAGCTGAATAGATAAATTTACTTTGAAATACAGGACTCAAGAGAATTGTAAAAAAGTAAACAGTAAAGAGAAATCATAAGGGCTTTCAATAAGATTAAATTGTTTGTATTCCTACATGGGAAGATGATACTCATAACACCTAAGAATTTTATCAGAATTAGGGCAATTAGAAGGATTATACACAGAGGGCATAGATGTGAATTGACTATGATGGGATAATACCCAAAAAAATAAAATTAAGGGGTGAGGAAAAAGAAATGCACTAAGAGAAGGGGAAAGGCAGAGGTAGAATGGGGTAAATTATCTCACATAAAAGAGGTGTGAAAGAGCTTTTACAGTTGAGGGGAAGGAGGGAGGAGTGGGTAATGCTTTTTTAATTTATGGAGTAAACCAAGCAGTTCCATAACATAGTACAATAAAAAAGATGATTGTATATCGAACTATAAATTTGCCATGTACAACTTGCTATACCTTTCAAATATACAACAAGATTACCATGTAAATTTTTTTCTTCCCTCTCGCTCTGCCATAGACATCACTACCATTAGACACAAATAGGTGTGTATATGTGTGTGTATGTGTGCATCATTAAACACACATAGGTATACACACATATGTAAGATTATTCTATACATCTATTTATCACTTCCTTCTTTGGATGCAGATTGCATCCTTCTTCAATCTCCTTTGTAGTTAATTTGGGTATTTATTATAGTCAAAATAGCTTATTTGTTCAAAGATGTTCTTGAAATAGTATTGTTGTTACTGTATACAATTGGATCATTTTGATTATATTCAATTAATGCAGCCAGAATTAGTAAGAAAGCAGGAAACTAGGGGGAAATGTTTTACAGCAAGTTTTTCTCATAAAGCTCATTTCTCATATAGAGAGAACTTGAGTCAAATTTGTAAGAATATAGGTCATTCCCCAATTGATAAATGGTCAAAGGGTATGAACAGGCAATTTTCAGAAAAAGAAATAAAATTATCTATAGTCATATAAAATGTCCTAAATCATTGTAGATTAAATAAATGCAAATTAAAGCAACTATGAGGTACCATACCTATCAAATTGGCTACTTTGATAGAAAAGGAAAATGACAAAGGTTGGATGGGATATGGAAAAATTGGGACAATAATGCACTGTTGGTGGAGTTGTGTATTGATCCAAACATTCTGGAGAGCAATTTAGAACTATACCCAAAGGGTAAACTGTGCATTCCCTTGGACTAAGAAATATTGCTACTAAGTCTGTGTCCCAAAGAGATAAAAAGCCCTATATGTACAAGAATATTTATAACAGTTTGTGTGTGTGTGTGTTGTGTTGTGTTGAGTTGACAAAGAATGAAAATTGAGGGTATGCCCATCAACTGAGGAATGGTTGAACAAGTTGTGTTATATAATTGTGATGGAATACTACTGTGCTATAAGAAATGATGAACAGGATGCTTTCAGAAAAACCTGGAAAGACTTACATGAACTGATTCAAAGTGAAATTAGCAGAATCAGGAGGATATTGTACACAGTAACAGCAATTGTGAATGATCAATTGTGAATGACTTATACTCTCAGCAAAACAATGATCCAAGACAACTTCAAAAGACATGATCAAAAATGCTATCCACCTTCAGAGAAAGAACTGATGGATTATGAATACAGATTGAAACATACTTTGAAAAAAGTCTTTATTTTTCTTGTTTGTTTTGGTTTGCATTTTCTTTCACAATATGACTAACCTGGAAATGCTTTGTATGTTTTGTATCACCGCAGATGTATAACCTCTATTCAATTGCTTGCCTTCTCAATGAAGGGTGGTAGAAGGAAGGGTGAGAGAGAATTTGGAACTCAAAATTTTTAAAAAAATGTAAAAATTGTTTTTATATTTAGTTAGAAAAGATATTAAAGAAATAAATTTGTGCAAAAAAAAAGAGGAAATAGGCTGTGAGCAAAGTCCTGAATAACTTTTCTAGGAGTTAAATTTATATACTTTAGTGGATATGTTTTGGGATACTCTGTGTCTTTAAGGCACCATTCCTTTTTAATCTGTGGATCATAAAAACCCGAGATTTCCAACCAAAATTATAGACTTCTTTCTTAATATGTCTATTTCCTTGGCAGAGGGGCATAAAAACATTGGCAGAAAGAAAGAAGAGAGTAACAAAGTGAAAAGGAAGAGAAAACTGGAAAAGGAGAGATTGGAAACAGAAAGAAATGGAGGCAAGAGAAGAAAGAGATGTTCATATGATAGGGAGTAGGAACATGCCACTAACCTTGTGTATCCTTAGAAGGAGCCAACCCGCAGGTGGCCTAATTGATTGCATAAATTCTGTATTCAATGTCCTATACTAGAAAATTTTCTGTAAAGAGATTTCAATGTAAAGATATACTCTGAAGAGGCTGGAAATATCCACAAACCCTGGATGTGAGGGGATGTGGTTTCCCAATCCTATTGCTAGACTTGTCTAACAGATTTTTCTAATAGATTTCTGCCTTTTGTTTAGATGAAAATTCATTTCTGATGAATGACTAATAGTAGTTTTGAGAAGCAACAAAGCTTATTTTTCCTCATAGATTGATTTTCTTCTTGGATCTTAAGTACAATTTATATATAACTCAGTGACACCAATTTCCCTAGTTTTCTTTTCTTAAAGACTATTTCGTCAGTAGCTTTTTGCTTTTTTTACATTCAATGTTAACAAATTATCAGTGTTATCATTTATTCCAGTAAAAATTAAAAATATGCTAAAGAATATAGCAAATAGATATACATATTCTCAGATATCTGAAAATTTTATTTTCCTATTTAAATTTTTGAAAGCCTCCCAGCCATGAATTTTAAGGTAGAATGGGTATAATTTAGTGTCTCCCGAAGAAAAACCATTTTGCAGACTGGCATTTATATAACAGGAACATAAATGCCTGATTTTTGGTAAGTGCAAGTAACTTTGCCATGAGGATTTGGTTTAAACTCATCCTTAGCTAACCTCTTAATTTTTTGTAGCAGATGTGCAACATTGAGAATATTAATGATGAAACTGAAAGGGAAGAACATTTCTGATAGGTTTTTAATCTCTGGGTGGACTTGGACTGAAAAGGAACTCTAGTTGGGGCAACTATTTTTGGCCATATGTAATACCTCTTTGCAGTCTCCCTCACAAAGAGGCAGAATCTTGTGTATAAAAATAGTATTCGAACTGGCTAAAATAATTTTAGAATTCTATAACTCACTTTTAACTCCCAGTTGTATCTCTCTTTTGCAGTTAGGAGCTTAAATATAAGTTCCAAATCCCAATATAAAACTTTTCATAACTCCCTCTGCCAGCCCACTGCCCCTTTCCTTCTCCACCCCAGGAACACCTTGCAAACATGTACCTTCCTTTTCCTGGCCTTAAAGTACAGGGGCCAGCTGTTTCTATCATGTCTTATACTTGTGTAACATTTCAGTTTATGACTTAACTTGCCTGAAGAAGCCTCTTTACTCTCATAATATTCTCTGTTTGAATGTTAGTAAGATATTTAGGAGAGTCAAAACCATGCCACATAAGGATTGCTTGAAAAAGCAAGGAATGCCTAGCCCTTTATGAGAGAAAAGAAGACTTAGCGTGATGTAAAAGCTGTCTTCAAGTATTTGAAGAGTTACCATATGAAGAAGGGATTAGATGTTCTCTGCTTGGTCTTGGGGGTCAGAAGCAGGACTAAAGGGTAGAAGTTGCAGGGAGATAGAGTTTGGCTTAACATAGCAAAAAACTTCCTCCCAACCACAACTATCTAAACATAACATGGGCTCTTGTTGTTCTGCCATTTCAGTCATGTCTGATGCTTTATGACCCCATTTGAGGTTTTCTTGGCAAAGATACTAGAGTGGTTCATCATTTCTTCCTTCAGCTCATTTTACAAATGAGGAAACTGAGGCCAACAGGGTTAAGTAACTTGCCTAGGATCACACAGCTAGTAAGGGTCCGAGGTCACATTTAAACTCAGAAAGATGAGTTTTCCTGACTCCAGGCCTAGCACTCTATCCACTGTACCACTTAGCTGCCCTATGATATAAGCTATCTTGAGGCATAGTGAGTTCTCTGCCATTTGAGGTCATCAGTCATTGGCTGAATGACAACTTGATGGAGATGTTGCAGATTGGATTTCTACTTTGGATGAATGTTGAACTAGATGACTCTGAAAGCTCTTCCAGTCTCATAATTCTATAATTTAATATTTATCTTCTAAGGATAAATACTATAATAAGAAATAAGTATTCTTATTCTAAGAAGATGCAAAAAATTTATATGTAGCTGTCATGTTGTGATGCCACTAAAGTTGTGAATTAAATCTGGTGTTGAGTGGAGAACACATGGGAATCGGGAATGATTGCAAGATGGAAACCCAAGATCTGCCAGTAGAAATAGTTATCATCAGAACAAAGCACTGTTTATATGAGCGAAGGCACAGTATAGGAGCTTTTGAAAACACATAGTGTGGGCTTCTAAACTTGTACAGCTAAATATGTGTTTATATTCCTTTGATAGTCATGCTGTGTTTCTTTTATCTGTCTTTCTCTTCTATATTATGTGCTCATATCACCTATTCCAATGTCTCTTTATTTCCCCTGTAAGTACAATAATTTAATCTTGGATATTGAAAAACTTGTCACATTAATATATACTTAAAGGAGAAAATAAAGGAAAAATGAAGGTTTTTTTTTCAAGCGAATAAAGACAGGAATAAGTGAACTGAAGAGAAATATTAAAAATAAAGGAAGGAGAAGGAAGAAGGGATTGACCTGTGACAGCTTGTCCTTCTGCTGGATCCCATCTGTTCTTGGGAGAATAGCCTCCATGCCGTTATTCCTGATACATTAGCTGTCGAGCAAACACATACAGCTGTGCATACAAAGATTGGCTTTGTATTTAGTCAGCATGCTAGAATCTGAAGGAGCATTATTGTTGAATTAAGGACACAGCCAATACCATAGTTACAAAACAAAAATATTTCAGTTGAAAAATCTACCCAAGTATTTGTGTGTCATGCCTAGCCGAATGCGTATCCTTGGGTGGAAGCGAATGTATGTCTGAGTATGTGAAACAAGGATAATATGGTCGTTTCAAGGCTCCCAGGGTCTTCAGGCAATGGAATCGGTGAGCCTGCTTAATCTCATAAATCAAATAAAAGCACACCACCAGGGTCAGTCCTCCCAGTTGAGTTGTGAAGCTGTTGCTTGTGTTGACAAAAAGTGGGGCCCTTTGCAAACATGAACAGTGACGCTTTTATGATTCTTTTGCTCAGATTCTCAGACAAGCTCCAGTCATTTCAACATTTGTCCTTGGGCCCAGGGAAATTGGGATAATGACACAGTTCACATGGTTCTTGTGGTTTCTTTCTTCTGGTGAACCAGTCGTGGGTGTGAGACTCTGAAACCACCTGTCTAAAAGTCATTCCAGCAGTTTATCTCCCTCCCTAAAACAAGTAACATTTGTGCTTTGTGACTGTGGAGATAGGAATTGTCTTTAGGTGTTTGTTCAAAATTTCCCCTGGCAGTTCTCAATGGAAAATCAAAGGTTAGGACTAGGGATTTGCCGTCTAAGTTTGCCTTACCCCAAGTAAAGGGCAGTGTTGCAAATGAATTTATTACAATAACAAAAGCAATCTAACATTTCTGTTTTCAGATGGAGGGGGGAAGAGTAAGAAAAAGTGGGGAAAAGACAGAATGCATTCTATAATAACTGAATAAATTCTCCTTTGTTGTTTGATTATGCTTTGTTAAGTTAACCTCAAATATAGGTCAATAAGAAGTGCTTCTGTTTAATTACACAAATGCACAGAATTTAAAATGTTAGAAAAATTCCAACAACCTAAAAACATTAAAAAAATTAAAAATCAAAAATGTGAATCAAGTGTCCAAAACTTTAAGAATAAGGATTTTTAACAATTTAACAAATTGTACCTACTGAAATCAGTTTACATTTGTAGTAAAGGGAAAACTAGTTTAATGTAATTAAATTGTGCCAGCTAATAGCTTGACTGCAACCTGGGGCACTTCAACTGACATGAGATGTAGGGAGAGGGTCAGTCAGCTGTGAATGATCATATATCCTCATGCTAAGAGCTTAGACATCAAATGAGGACTGAAAGGGGAGTATCTATCTACTGGCAATGCAACAAGGGAGAAGCAATCAGAACAGAGATGCTGCCTAAGAGTCCTGTGGGAGGGGACAGAGGTGCTTCTCCAACCAGTGCTTGAGATGGATAGGCCATATAAGAGTGGATGGCATCATGTACTTGTCAGGAAACATGGGCTGGAATTGTGCTTTGACCCTTACTAATTGACATAACCCTGGGGGCAAGGCACTTAACCTCTATGAGATATAGTGTCCTTATCTGTAAAATAAAGAAAGTATATCTCAGGAGTATTATAAGAAAAGAGCTTTGTAAATCCCAAAGTGTTATAGAAATGGGTGTTGTTATGGCTGCAGAGAAGATGGGCAGAATGAGGTCCTATCATTTAAATAGGATTTTAATATGACTCCTCTTCCCCTTTGGGATCTCATTTAAAAAAATCAACTTAAGGAAATAGAGACATTCCTAGAAGGTGGACTATTTCATTTTCTACTGGTGCTGCCCAGAAGTCTCATGGCTTCCTGGAATTTCCTTTAAGAATTTCAGATATCCCAGCAATAATTTTCATGCACTGCAATTTTTGCTAACAGTGTTAATACCGAGTCATGTTGCATGTGTGAATTTTCATAACCCAATTTCCAGAGAGCCTCAGGGGATGGCTAATAGTGTTTGGATTATTAGCCTAAGAACGAACAGGAAGAAAGAAGATCCTTTATTATCTGGGGCAGGGCAACAAGCAGAGTTATCCTGACTGGGTTATAGAAATCAGAGACTCACAAGTCTGGCCCCTCCTGTTCAAATCCTGACCCCAAGTCATCCTAGGAAGAGGGCTGTCCTGTCCCATAAGTTTTTCAGGGAAAGGGATTCCATATCTCCTTGACATTTCATTCCAGGTTTTATCAAATTAACAAAAATTATTGAATACCTGCTATTGCCTACTAGGTATTATGGAAAATACAAAGAGGGTGTTTGCTTTTTAAAGGACTTTTTAATCTAGTTGGAGAGAGAAAACAGAAACACAGGAAAAGCTATATGACAATAGAAGGTAGAAACAAGCATTCAAGCATCAATTGACACTCATTTATTAAGTACTTAGTATATGCCAGGCACTGTTCCAAGTAGTATGTCTGTGTGTGTATGTGTGTGTGTGTGCGCGTGTGTGCATACGAGTGTGTGCATGTAGTGGGAAGGGAAAAATAGTAGACAATAGCAAAACAGTCTGTGATCTCAAGGATTTTACACTCTAAGGGGAGAGATAAGACATTGTGAGCAGATACAACATAATAATGGATAGGAAACTGCTTGCATCTTGTTGTTGGGAAGACAGGAAAGGACCCCTATAGAAGGTGACACATCAGCTAAATTTTTCATTAAGATAAAGTTTCATTAATTTTATTGAGATTTTCGTATGACCCAAATTTCCACTTACATAAAAATTTAGACTGCCTTCCTACCAGAGATCCGCCCCATAGAATGAAGAAAAAATTTAAAGAAAAAAAAGAGGAAGAAAAGAAAATGGTATCAATACATTGGCAAGTCTGACAATCCATGCAATATTCTAAACCCATGGACTCCTCACCACTGCAAAGAAATGGGGGGGGGGTGTCTTCTTATATTTCTTTCTTAGGGCCTTGCTTGCTCCTTGTAATTTTCTGACAATTGTTTCTTTTTAATTTTTGTGGGTATTCTATTACATTATTATAGTTATTGTACATATTACGTTCTTGGTTCTACTTGCTCAACTTTGCATCAGTCCATTTAAGTCTTCCTATCTCTTTCTGTATTTATCATATTATTAGTTTTTTGTTTCATAGTAATATTCCATTATATTCATGGATCTTGATTTATTTAGCCACTTCCCAGTTGATGAGCAACTACTTTTGAGTTAATTCGTAGAGGAAACCAGATTTTTCAAGGGGTAGAGATGTGGAAAATAATGGAAAGAAAATAGTAAAAAAAAGAACATAGGACACAAAGTGCATAATTAATTACCATCACATCGATAAAGGACAAAATGTCTATATGTGCATATAGTGCATATGTGTGTATGTATTGTGTATATACATATGTATACATGTGTGTAATAAATTGATATCCAGTCAGCCATTTTAAAATATGTATATGTTTTATAGGTATGTTATTATATAACATTTATGTAATATATTGTATATATACATGCACATGCATATTATATGTGTATATTTGTGATGTATAATATGGATAAATATTATGTATCATACACACACACACATACATACATACATATTTTAAGATTGGTAGCCGGATGCAAATAACCATCAAACACACACATATATGCATATACACATGTTAAGATGGCTTGGTTAGCATTGCTATTTGTAGTCAAAAGAACAGGAAGAAGCTATGTTAATTGCCCTCTCCAGAGGTCAAGCTCACAACTATGGCTTTGTTAGACGTATCTCACTGTGCTAAAATGGCCACAAAGAAAAATAGTAGCATACTATGCAGGGGACAACAAGATCATTCTTCTACTATATTTAGCACAGCTCATTATTGACTACGGTACTGTCTGGGGCTCCCCTACAAAGATGGAATTGTGAGGGTGGTTGGACAAGATGATATCTCTAAGGGGTGTCTATATGTGTTTATAAAGACTGTGTGTTATATAACATAAAATATACACAAATATACCTTTACATATTTACAATGTCCATCTGGGTGTATATATGTATATGTGTGTGTGTGTGTGTATATATGCCAATGTATATAATATACCAATGCATATTATATACACATGTAATATAAGATATAATGTATATGTGTATAAACACATGCACACTGCAACCAGCTACCCACCCACACCCACTGGTCATAATCAGTTATGACCAAGGAAGAGATTATCAGGCCAGAGACCTATAAATACTTTACAACTTCCTTTGAATTGATTGCCCCTTTTCTTAGAATATAATGCTCCTTCCTTCTGCCTATTAGAATGCTGTATTTACAGATCAAACACTGGTTTCTACATGAAGGCTCTGGTAGACTGATGTGAGGTGCATGGAGAGGGTCAGTTTATATGAATGATTGTGTGTCCCCATGCTAAAATCCATGTAGTTCTACCTGGATCTCTGAAACCTATCCTGCTTCATCCCTTCACTGAGCTACCAGTGCCTTCACCCACCAAATTGTCATTTATTTTGTATATACTTATATATGTATATCTGCCTAGAATGGAAACTCCTTGAGGGCAGGGGCTATTTCATTTTTTTTGTCTTTGTGTCCTCAGCACTGTACTTGACATGTGGAAGGTACCTTATAAATTCTTGTGGCTTGATTGGCAAGATAAATTAGCTCAAACTCTTCTGACTGTGTCTCAGATGCATCATATTTGTATGTGAAGGACAGTGCATTGCCACTATCATCCAGGATTGTACTCCCCTGTTTATAGTCTTTCAGTAGCACAATACTACTCAACTATGCCAATTTACATGACCCATGCCTGTCTCTCTGCAGTTTCTTAAGATATGACTCTCATTGTCGGGAGCCAGATAATGGTACTTAATGGAGGGTAATACCCCTGGATGGGAAGTCTTTCCTTCCAATGTGTACCCTTGATATGGGAAGACAGACTCTCTTCTGTTTGAAATGGATCAAATTTTTAAAAACCCGCATTGGTTAATACTATTGTGTTCTCTGTCCTTCCTTTCTGACATACCTCTCCACACTTCTGGCAGAAAATGGAAATCCTGTCCCCAAATAGTCTCAATCACAATACTGTCCCTCTTAGCCAAATGAATATATTTTTAACTGTAAGACATCACAAATAAATTGAATCACTCCTTTTGTCGTCTATTAGTCTGCCTGCATATTGTTGTTATTTTTTATATTTCCTGTTTAATGAAACTTTTAAATGCTGCTATGAAGCAGGAGATTAGCTTCAAGGAACAGACATGTCTATCATTAAAATGTATAAGATTGTCTCTTTTTTAAACCAGAATTGCTACTGGTAAGGCATTTACCATAGATAAATTCGGGAAATGAACCAATTGTTTTTCAGCTGATTTAGGTGAGGAAGAGCAATATTGCCAATGTAATTGCCAGGAGAGAAGAGGAGTTTTTAAAAATCATTTTAAGGCAAGATAGAGTAGGATTCAGGTTCTACCTGGTTCTTCCCAGAACCTCCATTTTAAGGAAAATGCCCACATGAACCATGTTATCATTCCTGACTTTCTATGCTTTCTCTCAATGCCACAGAAGTCTTCTTACCCTGTAAGTTCACTGCATCCCTGGAATTCTCCTCCAGAAGTATTCTCTGCCCTTGGATCCCTTTCCTTTTATTGTCTGGTTCCTTCCAGAATTTCTATTTTAAGAGAAATGCCTGGGAGAGTCATATCTTCATTTTCTATGAGCTCTACTCCTGACTCTCAAGGCATTCTCTACCACATCCATCCAAGCACCTTCTGTCCTACCCTTCACTTTTCAGCTCCTTTTCATGTGTTGTCTTCCTCTGTTAGACTGTTAACTCCTTGAGGGCAGCAACTGTTTTTCCTTCTGCTCGTATTGGTATCCATAGTGCTAGTACAGTTCTTGGCACACAGTAAGCACTTAGTAAATACTTGTTTACTTGATTTACACCTTGTGATGGAGTGGAAATGAGTTGTTATAGCCTTTCCTTGATAAAGAGAGTTGATGGTGCAGTGGATAGAGTGCTGGACTTGAAGTCAGGCAGATCTGAGTTCAAATTTGGCCTTGGACACTCACTAGCTGTGTGGCCCCGAGGAAGCCCCTTAGCCCTGTTGCCTCAATTTCTTCATCTACAAAAAAGGAATGATGACAGTACCAGTGTCATAAGGTTGTTGTGAGGATCAAATGAGCTATTTGTAAAGTGCTTAGCTTAGTAGGTTCCATATGAATGTTACGCTCCTTTCCTTCCCCTCAATAGTAAGTAGAAGGAGAGGAGGAGCGAAGGTGTTTGAATCAATTCAGTTCAACAAACACATATTAAGCATCTGCTACATTCAAGGCACTAGACATACAGAGACAAAAATGAAATAAAGTCTGTCCTCAAGGAACTCATATTCTACTGGCATGACACAATATGGGTAAATATAAACGAATAAGGAGGATGCGCAAAATAACACAAAGACTTTTCAAGAGGCAGAGCATACTAACAACTAGAGATATCAGGAACGGCCTCATGTGGAAGGTATCACCTCAGTGAAGTTTTGAAGGAAATTAGGAATTTTTTGAGGCATAAGTAAGGAGAGAGTTCATTCCTGACATGGCGACCTTTGGTAGAAGGGCATGGAGACAAGAGATGGAATGCCATGTACCGAGCATAGCTAGTAGGCCGGTTTAATTGGAATAGAGATTATGTGAAGGAGACTGATAGGAAATAAAACTGAAAGGTATGTGGGAGGCAGATTGTAGAGGAATTTAAATGTCAGGGTGAAGACAATATTTTCTCTTAGAGGCAATAGGGAGCCATTGAAATATTTTGGTCTTATGGCTCAGCAAAGCACAAAAGAATGGAATATTGGGCAAGAAAATACTTTTCCATTACCCACCTATCATTTTTTTTTAAAGACAGGTAGACTGTTGCCTAACATCTCATAGATAATTGTTGTCCCCTACAGTATTCTCATTCCTGGCTTCTTGGTGGTTGAGAAAAGACTTCTATGTACATGGGTAGAAAAGTCAGCATTAAGCAAATAGGGAGTCTGAAGCCTGAGTAACCAAGGATTATGTATATTTAGGTTCCTTATGACCTCATTTCCTTTGTGTTCTCAGGGCCCAAACTGTATGTTATACCAGTCAGCATAGATATATGTATATCATCTGGCTTACAACATACCTCAGAAAGCAAAGAGTGGAACATTCTCTTCCTCATGTAGCCCTATAGAGGGATGCTCTGTAGGGCAGTTTCTTCTGATTTTGGTACCGCCATGTGACATACAATAGAGTCTAGGGTTTTTTTTGACATTGTATTTTATTTAGTAATGGAGCTTTAAAATTCTTCCAAATTTCCCTATGACTGTCAGGGATACCATCCTGCTTCCAGTTATCAATGCTTGTAGTATTGGTATTATCTTCAACTCCTCTCTCTCACTCACCCACATATCCAATCTGTTGACAAGCCTTATTTCTAACTTCAAAAACACTTCTGATTCATGTTGCTTTTTCTCCGCTCACATGGCCACCATCTTGATGTAGACTCTATCACCTCATGAATGGACCATTGCAATCACTTTCTTGTTGTTGTTCTTGCCTCAAGTTCCAGTCATACTCCACCCAGTTGCCAAAGTTACTTTCCTAAAGCATAGTTCTGACTATGTCACCTCCTCTACCCCAATCAATAAACTCCAGTACCTCTCTCTTACTTCTAAGATTAAATATAAAATCCTCTATTTGGCTTTTAAAGCCAAAAGTCCATTTGTGAAGTGATGAGAGTGTAAACCTGGATGGTAGCCATGTGAGTGAAGAAAAGGGAACATAAATTAGAAGTGTTTTTGAAGTTGGAAATGATAAGATTTGGCAAAAGATTGGATATGTGAGATGATGGAAGAGAGGAATTGAAGATGATACCAATATTACAAGGCTAGATGACTGGAAGGTGTTTCAACAATCTGGCTAGCAGCTGTTGTGGGGGTAGAAAACCAACACAAGCCCAACAACATGAACGCTGACAGCATAGGTTCTTCTGATCTGCTTTACTAAGGAAAGCAATGTTAACAGGTTAACAAGCTTACTTTAATCCAGCATACAAATATCGCTCACTTAGTTCAGGGAAAAAAAAGCCAGCACCCTGAACTTCAGAGCAAACACAAACAAATTACAAACAGACCAAATACAATTCATAGTTACCAAGAAAACCAAGTCCAGACATCCGGGCAAGCTGGAGGGCTCTTAACTACAGCTGCCTGGAGTCTCCACATCAGCGCACCACCAAGAGTGAGAGCCCTGAACAAATGGCTCTGTCTTCTCTTTTTTTATACAGTTTCAGACATCATCAAACCTGAGCGACCAGAACTTAGGCTCCTGTGATTGACTCTGGAGTTAGCACCTCCTCTTAGGACTCTGGGAGATTCACACCCACATGGACTTAGCACCTAGTAATTAGGGGTTTGGGGCAAACTTAGGAGCAAAGATCTAATCAGGCCTCCCTTAGCCCAACCTGGGGCCCCACCTTGGTTACCAATTCACACCCATGTAGGTTAAGCACCTAATTGGGGTTTGGGCCTGGGGCTTAGCACCTAGTATGCCTCAAAGGCACTTAATTAATGATTTTAAAACAGTAAGAAAGTCTCAATTTAATTGATATTACAGAAGGAGGTGGTATCCTTGACAGTCATAGGGAAATTTGGAAGAAGGGGAAGGTTTGGGGAGAAGGACAATAAAATTTTTTTGAACATATTGAATTTGAGATGTCCAGTTGCAGATGTCCAAAAGGGAGTTGGTGGTATGAGACTGGAGGTCAGAAGAGGTTAAGGATGGATATATATTATAGATCTTAGAATTATCTACATAGAGATGATAATTGATGTGATTACCAATCAAGAAAGTAGAGGGAGAAGAGAAGAGGGCCCTGTTTATCCAAATCCCCTCCCTCTTTAGACCATGCTATACACAGTTGCCAAGATAATCTTCCTAATGCACAGGTGTGCTCACATTACTGATCAGAAGACTTCACTGATTTCCCATTGTATATTGAAATCAGTGTGAGCTCCTTATTCTGGCATTTGAGGTCCTCCATAATCTTGCTCCAGTGTACCGTTCCAGGCCTATTTCATGCTATTCTGCTTTACTTACTTTATATTCCTACCAACCTGGACTATTTGTTACTCTTCAATTTCTGTACTTTTTCACCTCTTAAAATTCTCTGCCTTCAAAGCCCAGCTCAAATACCAGTTTCTCCTTGAAGCCTTGATCTCCTTGAATTTCTCATGCCACTATAGTATACATTTAAACATACGACAAAGTGTAGTACAGTCATTTGGATGTTCCTTCCACCCACAATTAAATTGGAAGCTCTTTGGGGGCAGACACTGCCATTTTAACATCTTTGTATTCCTCCGTACCCTACTTTACAAATGGACTATGTTTAGAAAGATACTCTAGGAACCTACCTATCATTCATAAAATTGTTTCTGTGAGGAAAAAGCATCCTGAGGCTTACTGTGAGAAGGGAATTTGGATTTCCTGGGAATAGGTCTTCCCCCATTACCATGGTGAACAATACACAGCCCTTTGCTGCCCCAGGATAGTCTCTGGCTAGGCCTTCATATAGATAAATGTTCATAAGTGAGCTATTTAGAAATGGGATTCTATATTTTCTGAGGCCAAGCATTGCAAAGATATTGTGGCTTGTGCTGAGAATAGGGAAAAGAACATCTATTTCACTCTGTGACATTTTTGAATGAAATTCTTCTGGGAAAGGGTGTTTTTGCCAAGTGTGTCAGCCCAAATCAAAAAATGAAACAGATGAGTTGTTAACCTCCCAAGTAAGAAATATTCGAAGTGGCAATTAGCTCTTTTCTGTATTTGATGCCAGTGGCAGCGATCTGGCCAAAGGACAAAACATGGATGCCATTTGTACACTGACAGTTTGGAAATTATTCAGTACTGGAGATAATAAACCAGATCTCATTTTATTTTGAGGGATATATATATATATATATATATATATATATATATATATATATATATATATATATATATATATAATATAGTTTAGGGCAGTTAGGTGGCACAGTGGGTAAAGTGCCAGGCCTCTGTCAGGAGGACCTGAGTTCAAATCCAGCCCTCAGACACTTGCTAGCTGTATGACTGCAGGCAAGACACTTAACTGTGTTTGCCTCACTTTCCTCATTTGTAAAATGATCTGGAGAAGGAAATGGAAAACCACTCTAGTACCTTTGCCAAGAAAACCCCAAATGGGGTCATGAAGAATTGGACATGAGGTAGCATTCGCTTATTTCTGTGACATAAATGCTCACACAAAAATTTAACAGTAAACTCTCACAAGCTCCAGTTCACCCCGTGTCATACAGTGACAACCTTGGATCTCTAATAACATTTGTTTTAAAGTAACAGCAATGCCCTCCACAGAAAAGCCTAGATGCATGGGCAAAATGGCTCACATCTTTAAAAGTTTTATGTCTTTACAATATCATGATTGTATAATTTATTTTCCTGTTTCTGCTCATTTTACTCTGCATCCCTTCATTCAAGTCTTCCAAGATTTCTCTGAAACTAGCCCATTCATATTTTATAGCACATTAATATTCTATTACATTTATATAACATAATATTCAGTCATTCCCCAATTGATGACTATCCCCTTAGCTTCTGGTTTTTGCTTGTACAAAGAGAACTACTTTAAATACTTACAGAAAAAAATCACTCGTGGCAAATATTCTAAAAAGTATTAGGAATTATTACTGTTATCATTGAAGAGAGTGATTTACCAGAGTCTCCAGTTTCCTCATCATTCCCAGTTTAGTTCCATCTTTCCAAAGCATCGATGGGCACAAAATTAAATTTAACATCTTTAATTTTTTAAAGAGCATTTACTAGTATATAAAGTATAATTCTAAATTTATATTTGTAAAAGTTCTTTTTTTTGGAGGAAGGCTGTAGGAGAGGGAGATGGAATTACAGCACTGAAAAAATTTTGATTTTAAATTAAATTGAGCATTAAAAGTGTTGGACTTTAAAAGATTTGGGAAATACTGCCTTGGGAGCACAGCTTTACAGTTCTTCCATCTGCAGGAAAAGCCACTGAAAAGGGATTGAATGAGGTTCCATTCTTCCACAAACTTTTCAGGGACCATTAAGAATCTCCACAGGGTTTAGTTAGTCCCCCAGTTGCTCCGTTTATGAGCCTACACTAAAAATCAGAAACATTTTTAGCTCGATTTACACCAGTGGGATAAGATTAAAGTGAAGAGAGGCATAAACAATAGAGAAGAAAGAATCACAATTCACTCTTATGTAGTACCTTAAGTAAATCAGCCAATAATTGTCTACTATGTACCAGATACTGAACAAGGTAGGGTGCAAAGGATACAAAGCTCAAAGGGAAGCAGTTCCTAAACTCAAGGAGCTTTTATCCTCCCCAGGGAAACAACATATCTTTATATAATATTTGTAGCAAATGCTCCAAAGCTACTCTTCAGGCTTCTGCTAACACTCACAGGCTTTACCCCCAGGTCACAAATGATACTTATCCCTTTAGAGTCCTGGGGTAGCCCTGAGGGGTTGGGGGTTGTTCATCGCCTGCTGTAACTCATAATGCACTCTCCTCCCCTACACCTGTGTATTTCCTGTCATTATTATTGGTTGATGAATTGGATTTAAGCGAGGCAGAGTTGCACAGTCATGACATTATCCATGATATCATTTGTCCTCTTCAAAACAAAGGATGAACAACAACAATTAATTGATGACAGTCAACCAGATTTAATTAGTTTTTAGAAAGGATTACTTTTACAACAGTGATATAATTGGTATAGTAGTAGAAAATGATACCTATATTTCCCAGAAGTCTAGGCATATCCACCCACCGATACATACAGATTTCTAGGGGAAAGCAGGTTCATACATTGAGTACGTGTGTCAAAAGGGGAGACTTATACATCCTGGAAGTCCTTTTTCTGGAGCCTTTAAGATGTTTTCCTTACAGAATACCATGCAATATAGCTTTTTCTGATGGGCTCTTTGTAGAGCAGTCTGGCCTTGGCTCCTATTGCAGACACTGCCATCAACTATTGCAGGAATTCTGTAGGGACACTGAAAAGGTGAGAAGTCCAGAGTCGTCCAGATCTCTGAAGGTTGCAATTTTCTATTTCCAGTCATGGTGGAAGAAAGGATGCTGAGACTGAGGCCGAGGTCTGAAGCTTCACTTCTTCCTATTTCTCAGTTGATTCCTTCTCAGGGGTTTAGTTGGTTCACTCATTCCCTTTGGATTGTTCAATTTTGTCCGTTCTAAACAAACTCTTTGATTTAATATAGACTCCATAGAGCATCACCAATTCTCTCACTCAAAGAACACATTTCTTATTATACTTAGTTGAGATATATTTGACTCATTCAAGAAGTTTAATCTAGTTCTGATCAATTAAGTCAGAAGTGCTCTCACCAGATAAATGAATCAGAACTAAGTGGACTTAACCTCTTATCACTTCAAGTGGGATGGGGTAATTGCTTGTCTAACTCCATGACATTATATGCATGTATATGCACACATATGTAGGTATCTGTATATTCTCCCATACATATATGCAGGTACATGTGTGTGTGTGTGTATATATATATACACACATATATATATACATATATATACACACATATATATATACACATATATATATATACATATATATATTTCCATAGATACATGTACAAAATAAAGACATTAAGTTTGGGAAGGAGGACTCTAGTAGCGGAGGAACAGGAAATGTTTCATGTAAAAGGTGTCTCTTGAACTGGATCCTGGAGGAAAAAGGGATTCTAAGAGTAAGAGGTAAGGGGTGTGGGGGCGGAGGGGGGTACATTTCAGTCATGGGAGTACCAAGTGGAAAGGTATAGAGATAAGAGATGGAATGCTATACATGGGGAATGGCAAGAAGTCCAATTTGGCTAAGCTATAATGTGTGTGAAAAGGAGTTACATGGGTTTCTAAATCAGACTTTAAGATTTATAAAGTGCTTTACCTGTGACAGCTTTATGAGGTCAATATGCAGGTGCTCTTACTCCCATTTAGTAAACAAAAATCAAGATTCAGAAAGGTTATTTTATTTTATCATCAAGAAAAACAAATGAAAGGGCGAAAAGGGAGGAAGAGAAAAGAAAGAGATGCATGGGGACAATGACTTCTTAAATTCCACCAACAATTGTCAAAAGTATTGCTCAGTAGCACTGATTAATAGTGCTTGTCTCTGGCTTAGAAAAAGCGCTCTGATTTCCATCCTCCTGTTTTTCTCTTGGTGTTCCACCTCCCGGTACCTGCTCTGCAATGCTGATTGGTTATTAGCTATTTACTTAACTTCTTTGAAAATTCTGAGCTAGAATCCAATTTATCCAACATTCAGAATATAGTTTTGTAGGAAAGATACTCACCTCCCTTTTCCACACACCCCCAAGCTAATTTATCCAGTGTACATGGAACACACTAATGCAGATATAATGTCCTATTAGCTAACTGTGAGTAAGTACTGTCGAGGTTTCTGGGATCAGTTTAGCTCATTCTTTTTGTCATTTAATGGTGTTGCTAAGTGGGAAAAAAGGGAAATAATTAAGCAAAATGGTGACACAAACCCCAGTAGAAACATTATCCCCACTAAGATGGAATCCTTGCAGGTCTAATTTGTGTTAAGTGTAAGTTTCTCTACAGCTGTGAGAAGGTATGCATTATAAATGCTGATCCCTAATTGGATGGAAAAATTACTACTCCATGAGTAATTTGTTAAGTTTTCTTTACCTCAGCACTCATTTTTTTTGGTCAAATTAGGGAAAATTTTAAACATTTTTTTTCTGAATGAATGAAAAATAATTCACCTTCCTATACAGAGCTCATATTTCCAAAATAATGACTAATGAAATATGAATGCACCCCACTGGTGGTGAGTGTACCTCATTGACCCACAGAGTCTTTCCCTGTCTTAGGGGGACAACACTTGGGTACTCAGGGTTTCTATCCAAGGAACTAGCCAGATGACTTGGTTAAATTGATATACAGGGTTTGTTTTTTCCCTGCTGTTGTTTGAACAGCCTGCAGGGATTAACTTGTGCCTGGGTATGAGCCAAAGAGATAAATGACACAGTCTCAATGTGCTCACATTCGTTAGAGCCAGCCTGCCAACATGGAGCAAAGTGGGATCATGTCAAAGTGAGTTAATAACATCTTCATACCATAGAGTCTACTGTATTGGCAGGCCCATGCAGTGGAGTTTAGCCCACAGAGATGCATCAGATATTCTAAGTACTCAATGTGCAAGTGATCTGATAGAGGAAATGGAGCCACTGGGGAGCAGTGTTGGGTGGGTTCCTTTTTTTTTCTTGGAAAGAGAGAATGTTTTTTTTTCCAACAACCTTGTGAAAACAAAGGAAATTAATCCACATGAGGAAAACTCCTCTAGCCAGCAATAAGGTGGCTCTTAAAAGCCTTACCAGTCAATGAAATCAGGAAACTTAAGAGGGTTCAGCTTATAAATGTATCACAAATGCACAGCGTTGTACCACAGGGATCCTTAACAGTGAATGATCTAGCAGAATAGATAGAGAAGCAAACTCTTCTATGTAAGCTTTCTGTCCTTTAGAATAATGTTTCTATCCAAAGGGTAGTTCCTTGTTCAGGAAGGCAACTTGAACGTTGCCGTGGGCTGACAGTCTCTGACTCCCATTCTTCTAGGAGCCTGGTAATGACTGCATAACCTTAATAAAGTAAGCCATTGGTTGTGTGAGTTCTTTCCCTGCTTTGGGGACTTGTTGTATTTCCTCCACTCTACCTCTGTTCTGTCTCCAAATGGTTAACAAAGCATTAAAATTTAGGGTCGAGACATATGGAAAGAAGGCACAGGGAGGAGGAATTGTGTTTAAATATATGTACATATATATGTATGTACACATATATATGTTTGAATACACACAGATGTATATGTGTGCGTGTATGTGTGTGTGTGAGTAATTATCTCTGACTTCATTTGTAAAACACAATTAAAATGATTTCCAGGGTAGGTATTTTTTTCTCACAGGACAAGCTACACAAAACATGCCCCAGGATAAGCAATAGGAAATGGTCCCTAAAATCAACTTTAAGACAAATGCTTTTGGGGGAGGGGGAGGGAAAGGGGAAAATAGCATGAGTAAACACCAAAGGGATGAGAGCTCTCTTGGAGTTCAGAAGCTTGGGTGAGAAATCGGGCCACCTAGCAGTGTCCTCATTCAATAATAAGTTTGAGTGTGAGTATCTTCTGAATTTCAGCACCCTAAGGCAAAACTGGTTGTCCCCACTATAGCTGTGGTCTTGTTTTTACCCTTTGGCTTCTCTCCATAAGAATGATTAGTGGTGAATTAACTCTAGCTCCCTCCATTGTGGATAGCTTTGCAAATGCTCGAGTCAGTTATCATCTTAGTCCCAAATCAGTTAGATATCACGTACAGTTCTCTTCTGTATATCAGTGGTATCAAATTGAAATAGAAACAATCACTGCTGGCTGCATATTGACTTAGAAAAATCGACAAATTAACATTATCTATGGTGTATTTTTAGATATTTTGTTAAACACTTTCCAGTTACATTTTAATCTGATCTGGTAGCATTGGGGAGTGTGTTTGACCCCTAAGTAGAGAAACTGAACTAAATGTCAGTTTCTAAATCAAGTTGCATAGTATCAGAGGCTAAGCTTGTGAGTCCATACAGGTGAGTCTATTTGGTCTCATCCGGCCCTGTTTTAGATTCAGGTTTAGCATACTAGTGGTTATCTGTGCCTTTGAAACTTGGAACAGAGTAGAGGTAGTGACTAGGCCTGTGATTTGGTGAGGAAATTGTTCCTACCAAATGCATGTCAACACTTTCTTTGCAACTGGTAATCTTACGAGTTCACTAGGGCCATGACAGGTGAAGTCGTTTGCCCAGGGCCATGTATTTAGTATGTGATTTGAACTCATGTTTTCCTGGATCCAAGGCCAGCTGTCTATGCGCTATGCTACACTGGAGCAATTTGACAAATTATCTTAAAGCCACACAATTTAGGAGCCAGAAGACTTTTTTAAAAAAAAGTTTTTGAGGAAAGAACAGAAGAAAAACAGCAAATTGCAGAGCCGTTATTGAAGACCCAGAGTATATTCAAAGAAGATGGGTATACTTGACTAGTATATTCTTGGACAGGTAGAAGTCCTAGTAGCCAGAAGCTTTTCCTAAGCTTTGTCTAACCTCTTACTGTTCCACTGGTCATAAGGCAGCTAGGTAGTGCAGTGGATAGAGCACAGGGCCTGGAGTCAGGAAGACCTGAGTTCAAATGCAGCCTCCCACCCTTAATAGCTGTGTGACCCTGGGTAGGTCACTTAATCCTGTTTGCCTCAGTGTCCTCATCTATCAGATGAGCTGGAGAAGGACATGGCAAACCACTCATGTATCTTTGCCAAGAAAACTCCAAATGGGGTTGCTAAGAGTTGGACAAGATTGAAATAACTGAACTGGTCATAAGCAACTAATTATAAGCCCTAGGTGGAGCTTTAGTAGAATGTAAATCCCTTGAAGGTAGGAACTGTTTTTTATTTTGTATTTCCAATTCCTAGCTCAGTGTAGAAGGCACTTAATAAATGCTTATTGGATTGAGCAAGGTATGGTGACGCCTGAGAAGCCTGAGGACTGCCAGTGTGCTCTCTCCCATTGATTGAGCCTAGCAATACTGGTGAGTGCTTTGTCCATGTCAAGTTATAGTAAGCCAGTGATTCTCCCTTTTCTTTCCTCGTATTCTTTGCATTCTTTATAGTTCATTGAACATTTAAGCCAGAAACACCACAAGAAAGTAGAGAGACTTGCACATGCTCAGCATGCCTTCAGGAAGAACAGCTATTTTTATTGCTTTCTTTATGAATTCAAGGTCTGGTGTATTTGGAGGTTGGTGTTGTGCACGTAACAGGCAAGTTTTATTTGTTTTCTAAATACTATGCTTATCATGCTGTGTACACCAGGGAAGTAAAAGTTAGAACAAAGTTAGCTACAAATTTTCATTCGTCTCCAATACTAGAAAATCCAAAATTCTGTAGTATGCATAGCAAAATTCACAGCTGTGGCACATCCTTTGAAAATCACAGTAGTAAAACATGAATGCTCATGAGCTAGAATGAAGTATGCTTCTCTAGTTTGGAGGTAAGGTTACATTGAAAACTTGCCACCAAAATGAATTTCTAGGGCCTATGGCCACCCAGAATCCGGAATGCACTGCGTCTTATTTTAAGGAAAGTTGAGGAAATAAGTCTAATATGACATGTAGCTATGGATAAAATTCCAAAATAATTAGCTTTCAAAGCTACTGAAGACCAACTTCCTTTAAAAAGCAAAATGAGACTCTGAAATAGTAACAGGGATTTTTTATTTTACTATCAGTATAATCCAAAACAGGCATTAAATTTCATCTTTTTTTTGGTCAAAAAGGTCACCAGTCAGCTCACATTCTCTAAAATGTATCCCTATGATAAGAAGAAACAGCATACTTATCTCTGAGCCTGCTGACAGAAAAGGGTATCGGAAAGAAAGATACTACAATCCCTCAAGCACAGGTAATGTGAGATGAAAATTACACTTTAATCTGCAGTCTAACAGGTTCTGTCTTCCATTAACATCATATCCCCCTTTTATCATACAGCTGAGCAGGTTATACATAACTTGCTGGAAAAAAATCATATTTTCTGATCTTGTTAGAAAAGATAGTTTCTCTGGGATCATCTTAAGCCAATACTTTCAAACCAAACTCTTCCTGAATCTGTAGGACATTAACTTATAAAACACAATAGTATCTGACCTAACATAATATAAATACTTAAAACAAAGAGCAAGAAATTAAGGAGAAAGTAGGAAGTGTCGGTTCAACAGAATTTTTCTGCATGCAGATGTCAGGAGGACTAATCTCTCAGTGGTTTGGTTATGAAAGGGTTTTATCTTCTGTCTTTTGTTGGACTCAACAGGAGAGAAAATATGCATGTGGAGATGAAAGTCAAGCTGATTATTTCAAAATCAAACTCATGTGTATTTAACTGACGAGGTCCTGGACGATAGCCAGCCTGACAGCACTGAAGCATTGCCCCCTGTGACATAGCACGTGTGGGCGATGGACAGACAGATATTAAGGTAGCCAGCAGCTGAGGCATACTCAGGTAACTGAAATTACGTAACCCTAAGCAGGAAGGACAGGAAAAATGGAATCGAAATCCTGTTTTTAAATAAAAAATCCTGTGCAATGGTGGAGCCTGATTGATAAGTTATATTAAGTTAAAATTATAAAGACACTGTTTGGGCCTCTGATTAATTTCAGAAAACTCTGACCCAGGCTTCTTAGACAGGTGCCAGTGATTCCAAGGAGTGAAGATGTCTAATATCCTCTTGGATGCAAGATAACAAGATCAAAAGATCTAAAAAGGTCTTCACCTAGTCTAATCCTTCTATTTTACAGATGAGGAAATCAAGGCCAAAGGAGAGATGAAGTCTCACAGTCAGAAAGCATCAGTTAGGGTATGAACCCTTTTCCTCTGCCTCCAAAGCTCCTTGTCCTCTGTCTTTTTTAGCAATACTATGCTGTTTCCACATGGAGTAGATAGAGGCATACCCCTGAAACCTTACTGAAATGACTGCTAGAGGAGGTAGGATGGAGTAACATCCAGGACAGCAGAATTCACCATAGTGAGGAGGAAAGAAACTTCTTGGATGCTGCACTTCTGTGCAAGACTCAGCTCAAGGGCCATCTTATATATCATTAGCAAAACTAATCAATACATTAAAAAAATCTGAAAATATACACAACATATTCTACACACGTTGACTTCCCTGCTCTTCAAAGAAGTGAGGGAGAAATATCTTCTCATATATCTTCTTTGGGGTCATACTTTTTCTTTGTAATATTGCAACATTCATTTTAAAAATTATTTTATAGTTCTTTCTATTTGTATTGTCATAGTCGCTTTGTATGTTGTTTTCTTTGCCTTGTTTACTTCCCTCTGCATCAGTTCATGTTAAGTCTTCCCATTCTTCTCTGCATTCGTCATATTAATTTTTGTTTACAGAACAGTAATATTGCATTGCATTAATGTGCCACAATTTATTTAGTCATCGCTAATGGGCATCTATGTTATTTTCAGTTCTTTGCTATACCACAAAAAGTGCTGTTACAAATATTTTGGTGCATATGGGGACTTTCTTCTTATCAATAACCTCCTTGAGGGGCATACTTAGTATTGGAATGAGAGCAGGGCTTCTAAACTTCGGATCCATGAACTTATTTTTTAAAATATTTTTGATAGTTATGTTTCAATATACCTTATTTCCTTTCTAATCTTATGTATTTTGTTTTATGCATTAAAAACATTATTCCGAGAAGATATCCATAGGCTTCACCAGACAGCCCAAGGTGTCACTATGACCCACAAAAAAGGCCAAGAACACATAATTAGAAGCTGGCTTCAATCTCTCTTCTCAAAAGCCTGTACCAGATACCTAGACAGCATCTCTTTCCTTATATATTTAAAAAGGTTTCTTGCCTTAACTCCAGGGACTTGCAATTTAGAAGATGATTTTGCCTCATGCAGAAAATGAGACAAAAGAGGAGGAATATAGTGTGTGTGGGGAAACACTGAATTTAGTGTCAGAAAAACTGAATTTCAACCCCAGCTCTGTTATATTCATCTTGGACAGTTTATTGGGCCTTTATTGACTTTATTATCCTTATCTGTAGAATGGAGTGGTTGGGCTAATAATAATAGCTGGCATCCATATGGATTGTTAAGATTTGAAAATCATTTTATATACATCATCTTATTTCATACTCTCAGAAACCCTTTAAGATAGGTGTTATTGTTATCAACACTTTATAGATGAGGTAACTTAGGCAACTGGGGCAGCTAGGTGGTAGAGTGGACAGAACACCAGGCCTTGAAGGAGTCAGGAAGACCTGAGTTCAAATCCAGCCTCAGAAACTAGCTGTATGACCCTGGGTAAGTCAATTGACCCTAGTTGCCTTGGTTCCACATCTATAAAATGAGATAGAGAAGTATATGGCAAACCACTCCAGTATCTTTGCCAAGAAAACCTCAAATGTGGTCATGAAAAGTCAGACACAACTGAAATGACTGAACAACAGCTGAGGTAATAAGAAACCAAATGCCTTGCCCATATTTATAATGGGTTTAGTTTTTCTGGCCTTCTCAATGGTTGAGGGAAAGGGGTAGGAGGGAGAAAATTCAGAACTGAAAATAAAAATAAAATTGAATTTGAAAAAAAAATGACTTGCCCAGTCATACAGCTAGTAAATGTCCGTGATAGGATTTGAACTGAGGTCTCCATAACTTCAATCCCAGCACTCCATCCACTATAGATATCACCTGGTTGCTAAGATGGTTTCTAATACACTGGTTCTAAATGCACTGATCTTTTAAATAATTGCCCATAGAATAAATTAAGGAAGAAATAAAGAAAGGAAAGGTAGATTTGAAGAATCAAGAAAAGGAATAGAAAAATGAGGACAAAGAGGAGGAGGTCAAAGGAAAGGAGACCTGACTTCATGTGATTACATGAGGGAGGGTCTGTGACAAGTCAAAGGATTGCATTAGCCAACGGGCACTAGATTCTGCCACTAAGTGTTTGTAGGTGCAATTATATGTATAAATGCATTTTTAACTGCTGTGCCTTAGGATCTGCATTTCGCAAATTAGATTTTAAATGTCCTCTTCTTCATTTATGTCTTATGAATCCAGGCATTTAGTGCATAATTTGAGTGAAGCAGAGAAAATTGTTCTCACTTAAGTTTCCTGTATGTGCAATTTACATTGGGCTATTTTTAAATGTCCATGCATCTTGTGCTCTTTAGTATCTGTTTGTTGAGAGGGAGAAAGGGACTTTTATTTTTAACTTATTTTTAATTTTTAAAAAATTGCTTAGTATTTTATCTTTCCCAGTTACATGTAAAAACAATTTTTAACATTTACTTTTAAAACTTTGAGTTCCAAATTCTCTCTCTTCCTCCCTATCCCCACCTTCTCATTGAGAAAGCAAGCAATTCAATGTAGGTTAGACATGTGTAGTCATGCAGGACATTTCCATATTAATTATGTTGTGAAAGGAAACGTAGACTCCCCCAAAAAACCAACCCCAAACTCAAACCACAAGTAAAATAAAGTAAAAAAAGTATGTTTCAATCTGTATTCAGACACCATCAGTTCTTTCTCTGGGGATGGGCATTTTTTCATTATAAGTCCTTCAGAGTTGTTTTGGATCATTGTGCTGCTGAGAATAGCTGTCATACAAAACTGATCATCTTACAATGTTGCTGTTACTTTGTATGCTGTACATTTCATCTGTGTCAGCTCATGTAAGGATTTCCAGGTTTTTCTGAGAGCATCCTGCTCACCATTTCTTATAGCACAATAGTATTCCATCATAATCAAATACTACAATTTGTTCAGCCATTCCCCAATTATGGGCATCCCCTCAACTTCCAGTTCTTTGTCACAATATTTTTAGTATATATCAGTTCTTTTCATTTTTGTTTCTTATCTCTTTTGGGATACAGACCTAGTAGTAATATTGCTAGATCAAAAGGGTTTTGTACCCCTTTGGGCGTAGTTCCAAATTGTTCTAAAGAATCATTGAACCAGTTCACAATTCCACCAACAGTGCATTAATGTCTCATTTTTCCCATATCTCCTCTAACATTTGTCATTTTCCTTTTCTGTCCTATTATCCAATCTAATAGGTATGAGGTAGTACCTCAGAATTGTTTTAATTTGCATTTGTGTAATCAATAGTGAAAGGATTTTTTTTTATATGGCTATGGATAGCTTTGATTACTTCATCTGAAAACTGTTCATATCTTTTGATCATTTATCAGTTGGGGAATGGCTCTTTTTTATATAAATTTGGCTTAGATCTCTATATATATGAGAAACTTTATCAGAGAAACTTGCTTCAAATTTTTTTTCACAGTTACTATTTCTAACTGTATTTCTTTTCATCTTCTCTTCCATATGTTGTATATTCTATTCTTTCCTTTCACCCCTGTCCCTGCTCAAAAGTGTTTTTCTTATGACTACTCTCTCCCCCAGTCTGCCCTCCCTTCTATCACACCCACCAACCCCTTTCCCTCCTACTTTCCTGTAAGGTAAGATAGATTTCTATACCCAATTGAGTGTGTATGTTATTCCCTCTTTGAGTCAATTCTGATGAGAGTAAGGTTCACTCACTTCTCCTCTCCTCCTCCCTCTTCCCCTTCACTGTAAAAGCTTTTTCTTGCCTCTTTTATGTGAGATAATTTACCCCATTCTAACTCTTCCTTTCCTTTTCTCCCAGTACATCCCCCTCTCACCTCTTAATTTTATTTTTTTAGATATTATGTCTTCATATTCAACTCATACCTGTGACCTCTGTCTATATATACTCCTAACTGCCCTAATAATGAGAAAGTTCTTATAAGTTACAAGTATCATCTTTCCATGTAGGAATATAAAAAGTTTAATCTTATTAAATTCCTTATAATTTCCCTTTTCCATTTCCCTTTTTATTCTTCTCTTGAGTCTTGTATTTGAAAGTCACATCTTTTATTCAGTTCTGGTCTTTTCATCAAGAATGCTTGAAAGTCCTCTATTTCATTGGATATCCATTTCCCCCCCACCTTGAAGAATTATATTCAGTTTTGCTGGGTAGGTGATTCTTGTTTGTAATCCTAGCTCCTTTGCCCTCTGAAATATCATATTCCAAGCCCTCTGATGCTTTAATGTAGAAGCTGCTATATCTTGTGTTATCCTGATTGTGGCTCCACAATACTTGAATTGTTTCTTTCTGGCTGCTTGCAGTATTTTCTCCTTAAGGTGGGGAGCTCTGGAATTTGGCTATAATATTCCTGAGAGTTTTCATTTTGGGATCTCTTTCAGGAGGTGATTGGTAGATTCTTTCAATTTCTATTTTATCCCTTGGTTCTAGGATATCACGGCAGTTTCCTGGATAAGTTCTTGAAACATATCTAGCCTCTTTTTTTAAATCATGGCTTTCAGTTAGTCCTGTAATTTTTTTTCATTCATTCAGTCATGTCTTTATTTAGGTCTGAAGGTCTTCAAAAAGCATCAGTAATTTAATTTGGTTTAAGCCATGGCTAAATATAACATGTACAGAAGACTACTTTTTATATTTCTCTTCTCCTAGCTAGAAAGATTTTCTTCTCTTTAAGCATTCCACTCTATTTTCTATCATACCCATGATGCAGAAAATTCAAATACAATTTCAGAAATGAATAAAACAACAATCCAAACAGGTAACCAGCCCTCTCTAATTCACGTTCTGTGCCCTCCACCACTGTTCACTTGAAGACCTGAAATATACATGGAGATTCTTCAGCCATCATCCATGGCAGGCCCGGTCTGAGTCTTCACTTCAGTGAGCTTCTTGCTTCTCAGCCACAAGTTTGATGAACTGGAAATGACTGGCATAAAGCTTGAGCTTGTCACTGATGTCCACCCACTTCACTTTCCCAGCATCATTTCCTGCTTCCAGAGCCAGATTATCCATTGTCTCACCTGTTTCATCATGTTCATCAAGTTCATAGCTTTGGCCTCCATCCATGTGTTATCAATGTTTCAAGGATCATCCACATACCCATTATAAACCACTAAATGTTCTTGGCTGAAGAGCTTATATAACTGCTTCTCCATCTTTTGCTTCTCAGCATTGGATTTCTGTAAGGAGTTCATAGCTTCTTCACCAAACTCTCATTTTAAGGTAGCACTGATTTTCTCTCCTGGATCTACCATCCCCCCTGGGATTGCCCATTCTCCACAATCTTTCCTTTTGATTGCTACAAATTGTAAGATATTTTTCCCAGAATGAGGGTGAATGACTTTATTTCCACTGCTGTCCCTTTTCCATCTAGTAATGATGGGATCTGCAGCATGGTTTGGGCCCCAATGTCCCAAAAGTCCCTGGCCAATCAGTCCTGTCCCACCTGTTGGATTTCTAAGTTGTCCATTTTCAATCCCATACAAGCCATTCTGGTTCTTTCATTCAACATGTCTATCGTCTTCATTAAACTTCAGAGAAATTTTTTTTTTCACTGATCTGTGGATCTGTCCACATGGGTCCAGCCAAGACAGAGACTGCAGTATATTCCATGGGATTATACTCCTGCCACTTAACAAGCCAGCGCACTTTCTCATTGGAACCGGACTAGGTTCGACTTTTGAACCTGGATAAGGTGACAGCTGAGCCTTGTTGTGGGAATTTTCATCAGCACCATTTGAAGCTGACATAATGACTGAGCTTTGATGGAACAAAAGTGATGAAAATGAACTACTGTAGGGGGCCCTTGCTCCAGAAGCTGCAGAGGAGCTGAGCTGCAGCCACTGGCAGCCCTGCCACTCACCCAGGACAGGCTCTCATTGAGACACACAGTAGCTAGGGCCTGAGCCAACCTGTGTGTTGCCATCAGCATCCCTGATATGCTTCAGGGCTCTAGGCTGTGGGCTTGGGATGCTGGGGTGGCCTGCCAGGGGGTAGCGGGTGGTGCCTAGTCCAATAATTTTAAAATTATCTCTCCTGCATCAATTTTCCAGGTCAGTTGTTTTCCTAATAAGATATTTTACATTGTCTTCTATTTTTTTCATTCTTTTGGTTTTGTTTTATTGTTTCTCAATTTCTCATAAAGTCATTAGCTTCCATTGCTCAATTCTACTTTTTCTTCGGTGAGTTTTTGTGCCTCTTTTTCCATTTGTCCAGTTCTGCTTTTTAAGGCATTCTTCTCCTCATTGGCTTTTTGGATGTCTTTTACCATTTGGCCTAGTCTGTTTTTTAAGGTATTATTTTCTTAATGAATGTGTGTGTGTGTGTGTGTCCGTGTCCCCTTTACCAAGCTGTTGACTCATTTTTCATGATTTTCTTGCATCACTCTCATTTCTCTTTCCAATTTTTCCTCTGCTCTTCTTACTTGATTTTCACAAACATTTTCGAGTTCTTCCATGGCCTGAGACCAGTTCAGAAATATCCTGGAAGCTTTGGATGTAGGAGCTTTGACTTTGTTGTCTTCTTCTGAGTGTGTGTTTTGATCTTCCTTGTCACTAGAGTTACTGTCTATGGTCAGAATCATCTTCAGTTGCTTCCTCATTTCCCCAGCCTATTTCTTGACTTTTAACTTTTTGTTAAAGTTGGGCTCTGCTTTCAGGGTGGAAAGAAAACTTCCCCAAACTTCAAGCCTTTTGTGCAGATGTTTTCAGACATACTTCTAGGGATCTATAGGTTTTTAGTTCTTCCAAGATGATATGAACTAAGGAAAGGTGTGTTTACTACTCTCTTGCCCTGTGCTCTTGTCTGTGAGTGGCCACAAGCACTCTTTTCTGCCCTAGAACTGTGATGAGGGTACCTGCTCCATTGTAGCCACAAGCTCTGTTATGCTAGTGCTCCTCCTTGCCCTAGGGTTGTCACCGAGGCCTTCAACCCAGATCTGAGTGTGGGTGAGGCAAAAGAGTCCTCCATCAATGTTCATAAAGACACCTCTGTAATCTCCTTCTGACCATTTGTTTGACCCCCTTAGTGTCTGTGGGCTGAGAGCTACAGAAGCAGCAAACTGCTGCTGCTGATTCAGTGGCTCACAAGGCCTGCTGCTCATTTGCTGGGGCTGGGTCTGTACTGGTGCAGCCTGTGTTGAACTGTGCTCCACTCTCACCCAGGTGTGACAGATTTTTCCTGCTGAACTTCTAAGCTGTCTCTGGCTAGAAAATCATTTCACCCCATTGTTCTTTGGGTTCTGTTGCTCCAGGAATTGTTTTATGGTATTATTTAAAGGTATATGGAAGGGTTTTGGGGGAGAACTCAAGTGAGTTGATGACTTTTCACTGCTATCTTGTCTCCATGTCCAAAGAATGGACTTTTAGTAGGTTATTGAAGATGATACAGTATTTTCTCACTTTCTTTAATACCTTGCTTTCACATAGTCATAACTCAAAGCACAGTATCCAAAGGCAAGAACTAGAGGTGAATTTCAATCATAATATATTAGTGACTAGCCAGAAAGTTGTAACTAGGAATATTTTCACCTGGGGCAAGAAGAAAAAAAATGACTTGAGGTGGGGGTACTGTGTCAAAAAAGACAGTTATGAGAGCAGAAGGGTAGCTTATTACCACCCCTACCCTGATCCCATCCCCTCAGTCTTGGGAGTAGGTTGGTGAATGCTGGGATAGGGCACTCAAGTGACAAGACACTCAGAATAGTAATGTCACATGCCAGGGCAGGCTTCCAGAGGACACGAAGTAAGATATGAGGATTGTTGTCACTGTGGTAGGAGAAATCACCTCCTTCATTTTTCTTGCATTTCCACCATTTTACTTAGAGCTCTCTCAGCCAGTTCCATAATCACAATAGTGAAGAACTATGGAATTTTTTTTTCTACAGCCTGACACTTTCAGTGTTTTTTTAGTATTTGTCTATATTTTGGCACCATAAAGTATCTGGCTGACACATGGTAAGAAGGAAGGAAACAAGCATTTATTAAGTACCTACTATGTGACCGATACTGTTCTGAGTGCTTTACAAATGCCACCTCATTTGACCCTCATAACAACCCTAGGAAGTATGTGCTATTATGCCATTTCATAGTTGAAAAAGCAAAGGCAAACAGAGGGTGAGAGACTTGCCTAGGGTCACACAGCTAGTCAGTGTCTGAGGCCAGATTTGAACTCAATGTCTTCCTGACTCCAATCCCAGCACTTTATCCACTGTGGCACCTAGCTCCAACTTGGAGCCAAGAATGCATTTTCCAGTAGAAATAATGTTATGAATAGCGGGGAGCTATGGTTGAAAGAGAACTATTAGTATTTCATTGCTGGTACATTATAGGTTAAATAGACTTTTGTGGTCTAGCCTAGGAATCTAACCACCATGGATAATGTTGTTACTATGGGAAAATGTATGCCAAATTCCAAGCAATCTATCATCAATGAACTGTTGGAATACAGCCATTTGTAAGTTGATAATACCTTTAATTGACTGACAGCATGTCCACAGATTGAAATACACAGAAGTATTGATCAATGCTGGTTGATCTCACTCATTAGGAATCTGATTATGAGGGATATGGTAACAGGAGATGATTATTATTCCTGATCCAAAACTTTTGCCTCAGAGGGATTTAACTTTCTTGGCATTAAGAACATTCTCTGTGGCATTATTGCTTTTATTTTTTTTCATGGAGTGAATAAGGCTTACCAGCTACATTAATGCCAAGGTGATGCCCACCTCTCCTGTTTTCTTTGCTGTTAAATGTTCAGTACCTTTGAGGGGGTGGGAAGGATATATCATCAATTAGATTGGTAGACCAGGGTCTAGGTCTTGTTTGGAGTCATTCATTCATATTCATATTTATATTCACTCAACATTGATTTTATAGATAAGGAAACTGGGGCACAGAGAGGTGAAAGGAATTTCTTATCTATAAAATGATGGAATTAGATTGGATGATATTTAAGATATTTTCTAAGTCAAATATACTGTGACTCCATGACACAGACAGCAAGCAGAGATAAGGCATTCCTTTTCATCTATATTCAGGCATGACCCCTAAGGATCACAACCATGGGTATCCTTTAGGCCTCTTGTGGGGCTGATAGCCCTTTGTCCAATGTAAGAGCCATTGATGTTTGGTCTTAATGAAGGCCCAAGTGAGAATCAAGCAGCCTGTTCTTCAAGGAGCGGGATGAACTGTATCTGCTTGCCCTCCCATTCTTTGACAATTACTAAAAAAAAAAGTCACTGTGCCATGACAGGCATTGTATTGCAGGTCCTTATCAATTCTCACCCTTGTAAGGTTAATGGGGAATAAGACCTGCCCCACCCATCAATAGGCCTCATGTGGAGTCCATTAAGGGAAGCTTGCTTGCTTGTAGGAAGGCTTGCATACCCTTTGTTAATTTCTAATTAGATTTTGAGCCTATTAGCTGAAAGAGTATATACTCTGAGAGGTGAGTTTTTGCTTTGGGGGCTCGCTCATGAGAAAGATGTTGTGATTCTGTGATAGAGACTCTGAGTGGCCATATGTTCAGAGGTCCCTGACTCCTCAGAGGTAAAGGCTCTCTCGATTCTGTGGTGGATGTAAAGCTTTGATTCAGACAGTGGAGCCCTGTCTGTTGGTCTTTATTTCTCTTCTCTGTATTTTTTCTGTTTAATTAAAGAAGATTGTTGACCCCTGTAACAGCTATCTTTCCTTAGTAAAGCAGATAAAAGGACCTGGACTAGCAACCATCCTGGGTATGCCACTGTGGTTGCCATTACAACCCTAGAGGAAGGAAGAAAATGGCAGAACTAGAATTAGAACCCAAGTTATGGAATCATAGATTTAGAACTGGAAGGAACCTTAGAGATCATTTAATGTAACTCCCTCATTTACATATGAAGCAGGGTCCTAGAGATATTGATTAACTTTCCCGAGGTCACACAATGATTAAGTGCCTGGGTTGGGATTTGAATCCAGGTCTTCCAACTCTAAACCAGTGTTCCTTTCCCCCATATCTGGGTTCTTGAAGATTGTGTCAGCAGAGAATGATCTATGGGAGATTTTATCATGGCAGAATAGCATCACATTGACTGTCAAGCAGTCTGCTTTCTAAAGGCCAGCCTAGTCAAGCACCAAGGGTTGATGTGGGGTCTAAACTTGAATAGAAGGAGGTGAGCAAGCCTTTAATGATTAAAGTTTATCTATGAAGTCAAAGGCACAACATCATTATTCTTCTGACAATGTTAAAATTCTGTGGATTTTGGAATTCCACAGTCTCTGAGGGATTTATGGTGTGATTCAAATAAAAAGCAGGAGGGAGGTACACAGTAAGCATTCATACATTACAATATGGTACAAAGGAAAATTATGCAAGGGAAGAAATATAAAGGATATGTGATTGGAAATGTGTGACCAGGAAAGGAATAGAGGGATTTGTCATGTAGTAAGATTGATGGATAATAGATGGACAGTTTGTGTGCTTCATTGGTATTTATGCCATGTCAAGAGAGAACTAGGAGAAGGCCTCTAAGACTTTGGATGAATCTCTTTGTAGGGCAGGAGGCACACAGGACAGGAGGGTACAGACTGCACAGGATCTGCAGCATCAGAGGGCAAACCCACATCAATGAGATACAGATCCACAATGCTATTAAAGTAAATTCCACCCTAATATTTAACGCATTGTTCCAACTCAGTGAAATGTGTTTTTTTTTATGTTTTTTGGCAGGGCGATTGGGATTAAGTGACTTACCCAATGTCACACAGCTAGTAAATGTGTCAAATGTCTGAGGCTGGATTTGAACTCAGGCCCTCCTGACTCCAGGGCCAGTGCTCTACTCACTGCACCACTTAGCTACCCCGAAATGTGTGTTTTTTTTTAAGAAATGGGTTTTTTTTTTCTGATCTTAACCCTTTCGTGTAACACCTCAGTTATATCTGTAATCTGTCATCTGCAATTGAGCAGTATGCTTTCCATACCTCCCTTTATCCAAGTCACAGATAAAATTGTTGAACAGAGTGGGACACAGAGTAAATCTCTAGGACACTCTGCTAGAAACTTCCCTCAGGATGCTGTCATTCCATTTGAAGGGCCAGGGTCTCCCAATGCATCCTGGGCCATCTCTAGTTGTCCTGGTGAATATCTGGCCACTGGACCCAGATGGCTCTGGAGGAGAAAGTGAGACTGGTGACCTGGCAAAGCCCTTCCTCACTCAAATCAAAGTCATGTCATCATTTCCCTGATGTCATTGTCCTCTTTGAGAATGAAAGGCAAACAACCTGTGAATAGCCTTCCCTTCCCCCACTCCCCCCTCCCACTCCCCCTCTCCCTCTCCCTCTCTTTCCCTCTGTACTCTGCCCAAACGAAGATACATTTCCATGGCTGAAGGCTTCCTCCTTAACTCCTGGGTTTACTGGCTATATTTCTCTCTCAAAAACCAAGCCTTAAACCCAATTCACTCTGTGGCTCATAGATTGGACAACAGGTCCCTGTCCTCCTTGTACAGGGTGAATGTAAATACTAAATAGTAACTGTTTCTCTTTTGGCCAGAAACTCTGAGGGTTTTCCCCTCCCAGTTTGATTTTTTTTTTGGAGTTTTGATTAAAGGGGCCATCCCTTGATTAACTCCTTAAAGAGGCCTATTCACTGAATGGGCATTACCTCACTCAAAGTGAGACTCTGAAAAGGCCTCAGTCTAAAAGGGCCAGGGTCTCCCTAAGCATCCTGGGCCATCTCCAGTCTTCCTGATGAATATCTGGCCACTGGACCCAGATGGCTCTGGAGGAGAAAGTGAGGCTGGTAACCTTGCACAGCTCTCCCTCACTCAAATCAAAGTCAGCTGCACGTCATGTCATCATTTTCCTGATGCCATGGTCCTCTTCAACAATGAAGGACAAACACAACATTCCATTTATTAATACTCAACTAGTTCCCGAAGCCACCTAACTATATTACTTTGTAGCCCACATCCCACTATCTTGTCCAGTAGGATGTCATGAGAGACTTAGTCAAGTGCCTTACAAACTCTGTCCATCTCTATGACAGTCTCCTGATCTACTGTCCTAGTAACCATATAAAAAAAACGAAGTTAGTCTATTAAAACCTCTCCTCCCATTTCCTATGTTTCCTTTTCAGGGAGCAACTAAGTGGTGAGGTGAATAGAAAGTGGGGCCTGAAGACAAGGAGACTTGAGTTCAAACCTGACCTCAGATACTTAAGTGATCCTTAATTTCTCTTTCCCCCAGTTTCCCCATCTGTAAAATAGGCAAAATACTATATATCTCCTTCCCAGGATTGTTGTGAAGATCAAATCAGGTAATAACTGCAAAGTATTTAGCACAGTGCCTGGCACATAGTAAGTGTTTTCCAGCCATAATTTTCCAGCATTTTATTGCATGAATAAGGAAGCAATAACAATGTTGCTATAATTCCTAAATTTTGAACTAGACGGGACCTTTAGAGAGCCTTCAGTCCAAACCCCATGTTTTACAAATGATGAAACAAAGCCCCAGAAAGATGAAATTCTGGCCCAAGACCACACAGATAATGTCTGATTAAAACAAATTTGATCCCAGAACCTCACCCCCATTCTAAATCCAGTACTCTTTCCAATATTTCCTCCTTTATCTTGTTTTATTTTAAATTATACTATTTAAGCACCATGAGGCCATGGGAATTGTCTTATCGCAACTTTGTATTCCCCAGCACCTAACACTACATACAGTAGAGGCTTATTGAATATACATTTCTTTACTTTGCATACAGTAGGAACTTAGTGAATATACTTTACTTTGCATATAGTAGGGACTTAATGAATAGATTACTTTGCATACAATAGGGACTAAATGAATGCAAATTTCTTTACTTGAATCCATCACACCTCTTTACAAAATTTCAAAGTCAGAAGTATGCCTGGCTGTGGGACCCTTGACTCTTTCATGAGTGTCTTTTGGCGAGTTTTTGCTGTTTCTCCCAGCAGCAAGCTGTTGGTGTGTCACATTCTACACATCATTTCCTAGTTCTGGGGAAAACCAAATGTTATGTTCCCTGGCCAATGTTTTGATAAAGCTGAAATTCAGCTGTTTTGTAACGTCATGTTCACAGCTGATAAGAGTTACTTTTTCCTTCTTTGCACATTTTTAAATTATCTGCAAATTGCTGGTAGAAAAGTACTTGGGAATTCATGTTTTAGTGGAGAAATGAGATGGCTTTTTCTCTTTTTTACTCCAAGTGACATTTTCCTGTAAAACCTTGTGACTCTAGTGTCTTTTCTTACCTGATACTTTGTGTTTTGACGTTGGAGAAAAGAATTACTCAGGTTTTCCCAGGATTGATTCTCTATCTCCCTCTCCCTCACCTTCCTTCTTTCCCTTTCCCCCTTGCCTCCTTTTCCTTCTCTTACCCCTCTTGTGACCCCCTTCTTACTCTCTCTCCCTTATTTTCATCTCTCTCTCTCTCTCCCTCTCTCTCTCTCTCTCTCTCTCTCTCTCTCTCTCTCTCTCCCTCTCCCTCCATCTCCCTCTGCTTTCTTCCACCAGACCTTCTCTTTTCCCTCCCCTCTCTCCTTTCTCTTTAACCCTCTTCCCTTCCTTGTTGTTGTGTCAAGCAGTATTTATTACAATCTTCCATAATCTTACTCTGTAATATTTTGCAAATGAGTTTATATGGTTTTCCTCTGTCTAACTGGCAAAGATATCAAGTATTTGTCAGCTGAGGCAATTTCTTATCCCCTCCCTCCTCTCTAAGAAATGTTGTAATGGATAGAGTGAATGCTTTTACCTTTGTCCATTGTTTCAACAAGTCAGATTGGATCTCCAGCAGTTACATGAAATGTCTTTTCATCTTTATCCTTTGGGTAGAGACTCTCACTTTGTTATTTATATTACTAGTAATGATAATAGCTAATATTTCCTCGGTATTTTAAAGCATGTAAAGCGCTCTCTAGATATATTATTTCATTTGATCCTTACAAGTTGCATTTGTCCTTTGTTTTCGAAAAGGACTGTGGCATCAGGGAAATGACAACATGACTTGAAGCTGACTTTGATTTGAATGAGGGAGGGCCGTGCAAGGTCACCAACCTTACTTTCTCCTCCAGAGCCATCTGGGTCAGTGGCCAGATATTCACCAGGATGACTGGAGATGGCCCAGGATGCTTTGGGAGACCCTGGCCCTTTTGGGCTGAGGCCTTTTCAGGTTCTCACTTGGAGGGAGATAATGTCCATCCCGTGAATAGGCCTCTTAAAGAAGTGAGTCAAGGGATGGCCCCTTTAATTAAAAAAAAAATCACAACTATTATGCGGGTGATATTATTAATCCCCATTTTGTAGATGAGGACTGTAAGTAACTGAGGCAGTATTATAACTCAGGTCTTCCTGACTGTAATTATAGCCTTCTATTTACTATGTAGTACAGTTTCTGGCACATAGTGATAAAATAATGATGGTTGATTAAGATTGATTAAGTTAATTATCTATCAATGGCTAATATAAGAATGACTACCTCCCTCCTCCCCCTCTCTCCCTCCCTTCCTCTCTTCTTCTCTTCTTCTCCTCCCTCCCTTCTTCCCTCCCTCTCCTTCTCTCCTCCCACCTTTCCCCTCTCTCTCCCCCTCAGAGTGGCAGTCCATATAAGAATCATATGATTTTAGCACACTCTCTCCTCTTTTCTGTCACTCTACCACCTTTGCTGTGGAAGGAGAAGGGCAAATATTAGACTATGGACCATTTTGCATTTTTCCTTTTTCACCAATTGCTATGACAAACTCTAGATAATAGTGACAGAATCATCATAGAATCTGAAAATTGGGAAGGACCCCAGCAGCCATCTAGTTTGACCCATACATGACGGGATTCATCACTATAACAGAACTGTTATTATTGTTCAGTCATTTCAGTTACGTCTGTTAGTGACTCCATTTGGGGTTTTCTTGGCAACGATACTGGAGCAGTTTGCCATTTCCTTCTCTAACTCATTTTACAGATCAGGAAACTGAGGCAAACAGGGTTAAGTGACTTGCCCAGGGTCACACAATTAGTAAGTGTCTGAGTCTAGATTTGAACTCAAGTCTTCCTGACTCCAGGCCTAGCACTCTATCCACTGCATCACCTAGCTGCCCCTATAAATATAGGGGCAATATAACCGACAAATGATCATACAGCCTCTGCTTGAAGATCCCCAAGAGAGGAGAGCCCACCCTTTCCTCTTTTGGACAACTCTAATTGTCAGAAAAATCGTCCTGATATCAGATCTAAATTGGGGTCCACTACTCCTGTTTTCTGCCCTCTGTGCCACAAAAGTACAAATTTAATCTCTCCATCAAAAGACAATTTTTTCAAATGCTGGAACTTAATTATCATGTCCCCTAAGTCTTCTTTAGTAACACATGCCCAGTTCTTTCAACTGATCCTCATATGTCACTGATTCAAGCCTATCCTGGTTGTCCACCTCTGGACATTCTTCAGTTTTTCAATTCCCTTCTTAAACTACGGCACCTTGAGCTGAACACTATACTCCCAATGAGGGTGATACTATCAAGGCACTATTTCTGGAAACTATGTCCCTCTCAACGCAACCCAAAATCAAATTAACTTTTTTTAGCTACCACATCACAGTGCTTGCTCCCATTGAACTTTTGTGCATTCTAACCCTTTCTAGAGGTTTTTAGAGCAGTTGTTTTCTGTCTATGAGTTTTCCATCTTGTATTTGTGATGTTGATTTTTTGTACCCAGGTGTAAGATTTGACATTTATTCCTATTGACTTTCAGCTTATTAGATTCAGCTCAATGCTTTAGCCCATTGAGATCCCTTTGAACCTTGCCTAATCTTATACAGTATGTTTGCTATCTCTCCTGAATTTGTGCTCCTGATGAGCATACCATCTGCACCTTTACATACAAAACTCAGTACAACTCAATTTAGTACCTACTATGTGCTAGGCACTAGGATACAAAGACAAAAATGAAACAACCTTTCCCCTGATGGAGCTGGTATTTTTACAGTGCTTTACCATTCCGGAGCATTCCATGTAGGTGATCTATTAGAGCCTGAAAACACTTTCATGAAGACTACATGTACTGTATTCCCCCTTTGAAAGATGAGCAAACAGGCTTAGTGAGATTAAGTAACTTGCCCACAGTTACACAAATGTAAATGGTACATAGAGGTCATCTGACTTTGTCCAATGCTCTCTCCACTACACCATGCAGTCTCTGAGGACTATAAGTAATGAGTGTAGGTATTAACTTTTGATAATGTAAATAGAAGGTTTGGCAATCTGTCCTTCCACTTTGCAATGACTTACAAACTAACATCTGGTCAGGAAACACTTTGTACCAATGGTGGTGTTGGGTTTTGACCTTTAAAAATAATACAGCCTGCTTTTGATCTGTATTTTCCACAGTATGAAGTTGGTTATTTTTTTTAGAAAACATTTTAAAAAGCAGATTTCACTATGTTGTTATCAAGGCACACACACTTATAACAGAAACAATAATAATTGATGAAAAGGACAGTGCTTAATGCTCCCAAGGTTCATCTCTTTAACAGCCTTGTCTCTCGGTGATACTATATGACCATGAATCATTGGAGACCATCAAATGCTTAGAACTAAAATTATAGATGACCCCAAACCAATAGAAAGATCCACAATAAGCTTAAGCATGATGTGACATATTACCAACAATGAGAAGTACGAAAAGTGGCATAAAACATTGCCAAGGATGTGGATTATCAGAATAGGAGGTGAATCAGTCATGTAATGAATATGTTGTTGTCCAGCCATTTTTCAGACTCTTTGTGACCCCATTTGGTATTTTCTTGGCAGAGGTACTAAAGTGGTGTGCAATTTCCTTCTCCAGCTCATTTTACAGATGAAGAAACTGAGGGTTAAGTGACTTGCCCAGGTTCACAGCTAGTGAGTATCTGAGACCAGATTTGAATTCAGGACTTCCTGATGCTGCACTGCCTAGCTATCACATAAGAAATAAACAGACTAACAAATGTATAATCCAAGTATCATGTAGTTATCTCTGAAACACTAAAAGAGAAAGATTATTTCTAGTTTTGAGTAGATACTTTTTAGAGGGCTTATGGTTATATTTGTATGAGACATTCTTGGATTAATAAGATATAAAGGAATTGTAGCTTGTGTTGGAAGGGGAGCTGTAGTTACCAAAGGAATCACAGATCCAATAAAAGGCCTAAAAGGGGGAAGTGAACAGTCATCTCTCGTCTAGAGGTTCTTTTTTGTGTGTTACAGATCCCTTTGGAAGTCTGGTGAAGCCTTTGGACCCCGTCTCCTAAGAAAGTTTTTAAATGCATAAGATAACATACTTAGGATTACAAAGTAAACCAATTATATTGAAACACAGTTGTCAAAATATTAAAAATATATAGGTCTCAGGTTAAGAACCCCTGTAAACTGATTGCAAACTAAAAATGATATATGTAGCTGATGCCTACGGTGTTTAAAGATGGGAATTTTTAAACAACGTCTTCTTTCTCCTCTTTCTCTTCTCCTGATTTTCATTTTCCCCTCCTTTCTGTATTTTTTTAAACATCAGACTCAAGTAGCACAGTATCTATCTAAGGCCACACCTGGAGGTCATGTAATTACTTGGGTTGTTTTCAGAAGCGTTCCCGCCCCTACCTCCCCTGTTGAAATCTGTTGGCCTCATGGAGCAGGTTGCATCTGTGCTTCTCATTCTGCCACATGTGCTGACTTCTTGCTTGCTTGCAAAGGCAGGCCAAGGTGTCGACTTCAACTCCTGAAGCTCCATATGGTGAGGGCCCTCCTGAGCTCAGAAAGAGCCCCCCTTGCCTCCACAGTCGAGCATCATCAGGGCATTCCTGCTGAGTGTGCCAATATTTATCTTTCAAGGGCAATAGCTCAGACTAACACTTTAGACCCAGTATGCTCTGGGAGTTGATGGGAACATGCTGGTCTGATACCTTTAACAACAACCTAGGGTAATCCATTATACTAGATGGAAAAGAAACCCTTAGTTCTTCAATGTAATATAGTCTTAGATAACATTAGGATAACCCCTCACTTTTTTTCCGTAAGGCAAGGTTTTCTTACTATAATAATAATAATAATAATAATTGCATATAAGATGCATCAATTATATATACATATACATGTATATATATGTAGCAATGTTGTTGATAAATTTATTTTCTACCTAATCCTTTTTCAGTTTATAAAGAACTTTCTTACACAGTGTGCCTAAAGTCTGGACACATAGGAAATGTGTTGTTATTGCATCGAGTTCACATGAAAATTGCAAAGCACATCAACCTTTGCATCACAAATGATGGAAATCACATTGAAGATGTTATTTTTAATGTTTCAATTAAATAACATGTCAAAAATTTCATTCATTTAATTTCTTGAAAATATGCATTTTTGCCTATGTGTCCAGATTTTAGGAGCACCCTATACAATAATCTTGTGAAGCAGGGAATAATGATAGCTCTACATTGCTTTAAGTTTGACAAGCCACTTTCCTTATAGAAAGCCTATGAAACAAAAAGTACATGTATTATTTCCTCCATTTTAAAGTCAGGGAAAGTGAGGCTCAGAGACATGAATTTTTCACAAGGGCACACAGCTAGTAAATAAGAGAGCTAAGAATCAAAACCTGGTCTCGGAACCCAGTACTCTTTCAACTCCACCACACTAAGAGGATTAGTTATGGATCTTGATGTGATTTCCATACAACAGTTGGAAAACTGCTGTTCTGTTCTTAAAACAAAGTCTAAAACTTTGTTCCTTACTCTGTCATCAAGTAGAATAAATGGCAGCTTACAATAGGCTAATCAGAGGGTATAGGATTGAAGGCTGAAAGAGACTGTTTTAGAATCTATCCCAATCTTCTCATCTTACAGATGGCCAAAATGAGTCCCAGTAACTTGTCCAAGGTCTCAAGGGTATTGTCAAAGTCATTGTTTGCATCCCAGTCTTCTCATTCCAAATCCAATGTTCCTTCTACTGTCCTATTCAATGACGATGTGTGCACACACACGCATGTGTTTTCATATACATGTGGGTATGTGTATATATGTTTCTAAGTACCTGGCTTAGGGAGCATTGTAGAAATGGAAAACTTCCAATGTTTACTCCTGGGCAAGTGAAATAAATAGAATTTTAAGACAATTAAACAACAAGGAAAAAAATTAAGCAAAGCTCCAAGAGACAACTCTATCAATTACGTGCATTAGAAAGCAAGAATATAGTTACAGCCTACTGCTATCAGCAGGGAGGGCTGCTGAAAGTTATTGTGTCTTTGCATTTAGCTAAAACATTTGGTGAGGGCCCATGTGTGGGGAGCCTGCTGGTAAGAAGTTGCTTTGAACGGATCATGTTAGCTTTCCACTGACCTGCTTTCTCTAACTGGTGTGCTTGTATTTTACTTTTTTGTCATTGAATAGTGCTGATTTATTAAGCCGTGTGTTTCAAGGGCATTGTGAGATTACGTGTAGGGGCAGGACTGAGCTGGGGAAGTGAGAATTACTGTATCAGATCATATCCAATTAAATTGTGACAGGCACAGCAGGTGAAATTGGAACTTGGGGTTTATCTTTTATGTAACATAAGCACTCACTATCTATCAGCTGGCAAGGAAGTTTAAAGCAGATTTGGTCTCCCAGGGCGTCCTCCTTCCTCTACCTCCTTTTCTGTGACTCTCTTCACCACAAAAGGAATAATTTTTAAAAAATTGACATTTGTATCAGGAATAATAAGTCCTTGAGAGTTAATGCCTAATGTTCAAGGGTCTTGTGGAAATGGCATCAGGATGAAGAACACTGCTTCTAATCACAGAGAACTATTTGTTTTTGAAATAACATTTTATTTTTTTCTAATTACATGTAAAGACAACTTTCAACATTCATTTAAAAAAATTGAGTGCCAAATTTTTCTCCGTCCCTCCCTTCCCTTGCCACTTCCTAAAATGGTAAGCAATTTGATATAGGTTATATATGTGCAATCATGTAAAACATACTTCCATTTTAATAATGTGAAAGAACAAACAGACGAAAAGAAAAAAACACAGAAAAAAAGAAAAGAAAATTAAAATAGTATACTTTGATCTGCATTCAGACTCCATCGAATCATCTACTTTTAAGACACATTGTAGCAAGTAGTTAAAAACTTTTTGCAGCTGATAGATAAATATGTCTTAAAAGTTTACTAGGATTATTTCTGTTCAGGATGTTAATTTTACATATGTGTATAGAATGGACTCAGTATTATAGGTTGGAACAGATCTGGTGTTTTTCTATTGTTTGGAGATTGTGTGGTCTTTCGAAGGCCATGCCAGGAAACAGAGAGTTGTAAAGTGATAGATGTACTTACAGTACTCAAAGGAAAAACTGGGCAGGGAAAGCTACCCACCCTCTACAGTAAATCCTCAAGTATCTGTTCTATGGATTATCCACAGTTATTATTTAACCCCAGGCATTTTTCCTCTTACCACCTAACACATTTTGGGGTTGCCTTCCCATGGTATACTATTATAAGATTTAGAGGGGGAAAGGACATTAGATATCTTCTAGCCCTCACTTTACCAATAAGAACATGGATCCCCAATATCCCCAGTTACTGTAGTGTTCCAGCAAGCCACAGGTGTGCTGTTATAACAGGAACATATTTGAAGAGGAGTCAAAGGAAAATGCAATTGGGGAGATGTTGCTGTTGCAAACAAAGAAATAGCAAAAACAGCAGCAGCCAACCATACTGTAATTTTTGAATCTTTTAAATGATTTAAACCTTTATTCCTTTTCATTAGTATGGATTATCAAGAGTAGGTAGTGGGCAGCCAAAGGAATGAGTTAAAACCCTGCTGGTGCTTTGGATAGAATGCTTGACTAGCGGTAGAGACCTGTATTCAGATCCTGACTCTGCAGCTTGCACTGTGTGGGCTTGCTCAGATTGCTTTATTTTATCAGAGTTCCATTTCCTAATCTGGAAGCAAATAAGATAATATGCCTTAAAGTGTTTAATTAACAGTAAAGCATTATTTGAAGATAAGGAATATTGGAGTAGCTATATGGTCCAAATGATTATTTGAACTCTCTAGGGGCCCATTTTATGTTTTATTTTTCTTCCTTTTATAGGTCTTTTATTTATGTTAAAGAGCATTTAAGAAAAGTCAAAGTATTAGACCTTATCTTGTACTGGGACAGTAGAAAGCATGCAGGATTGGAGTCTGAAGATAAAAGTTTGAATTCCCAGTGTGGCTCATTGTGTCTTTGGGCAAGTCCCTTTCCCACTCTGGCCTCAGATTTTTTTTTCTCTGTTAAAATGAGGGGTTGAATTAGATAACCTTCCAGCTCTGAATCTATGCTATTATGATTAGTTGTAAGGGAGGGGCCCTACCATGTGGCAGTATCCTGTCTGGTACCTGCAATAATTGCCATTATTTTGGGAGGGAGTCACAATGGAAAAGGGGGTCCCAAGGGGTTAATCCTATAAGATAATGGCATAAAGTGCTTAGAGGGAAGAGCCTAGGATAGATACCTTAGAAGCTTTAATTGAATGACCAAGAATACAGAGAGGCCAGATGACCATAGAGGTTGTGAATCAGAGAATGAGGACCTGCACTAAACATAAAGAGAAGATGGAGAATGAAGAGAATGAGAAAAATTCTTTTTGGAAAGGGGTGAAAAAATGAATTTTAAAAACCCTAATGAATAGGAATAGCTGAAGGGGAGGAGATGAAGGAGGAATCTACTTGACCGAGAGGAAAAAAGAAGGGAAGAAATATATAAGCAGATAGAATTAATAAACAAAACCCTAAGGGGAAAAGGATAACAAACCAAAGAGGAAATTGGGGTGGGGGGGAAGAGAACCAGTAAGAAGAGAGTCACCTTAAAAAGATTAAAGTAAAATAATTAAAGAGGAAAAATACTGTGTTTAAGGAAAGGGAAGAAATCTTAATTTAAAAAAAAACCCAATTTTTAGAGGCAGATGAAGGAAAATATCAACCTAACTTGTGTAATTTTAAATATGAATGGATTAAACAATCCAAGAAAATGAGGAGAGATACTGGATAAGAAAAGAAATCTTCATGATGTACTGCTTACATATAATGTTTGCTTTTGATTTAGATAAACTCCATTTATTCTTATGATTTCTAGTGTTTTTAAATGAGTGTGTTATATTCTGTAGCTTTTCTGCATCTACTAAAGTAATCAAAAGATTTTTCTTGTTTTTCTTACTAATATAGTCAACAGTACTCACAGTTGTTTTTTCCTAATGGTGAACCAATCCTGTATTCTTGATATAAATCCAGCTTGATCATAGTATACAATCTTTGTGATATATTGCTGTGGTCTCCTTACTATTCAATATTGATTAGAGAAATTGGTCTGTAATTTTTTTTCCTCTTGTTTTTGACTCCCTCTGGTTTAAGTATCAAGATCATATTTGCATCATAGAAGGAACTTGTTGGATCCCTTCTTTGCTTATTTTTTTCAATTTATGCAATATTGGAATAAATTATTCTTTAAATATTTGGTAGTATTCACTTGTGAATCCATCTCATCTTTTTTTATCCCAGTGGGAATTCATTTATGACCTATTCACTTTCTTTTTCTAAGGCAGTTAGTTAAGCATCTGCTTTCCTATTCTGTTCATCTGACCAGTTTATATTTTTGTAAATATTCATCCATCTCATTTAGATTGTCACTTTTATTGGCACACAATTAAATGAAATAGCTCCTGTAATTGCTTTTATTTTTCCTCAATGGTTGAGAATTCACCTTTTTCATTTTTTGATGTTTGTACTTTCATTTTTTAATTGATGGCTTATCTGTTTTATTGCTTTTTAAAAGAACAGCTCCTAGTTTTATTTATTAACTTATTTTTTTAACTTCCAATTTTGTTTATCTCCTTTGATTTTCAGAATTTCTATTCTGGCATATAGCTGAGGGTTTTAAATTATTTTGTCTTTCTAGTTTTTTTAGTTGCACACTTAATTTGTTGATTTGCTCTTTCTCTGTATTATTAATGAAAAAGTTTCAAGATAAAAGTTTTCCCTAAGTACTGCTTTTATGGTATCACATAAATTTTGGTATGTTGTCTCATTGTTATTATCATAATGAAATATTATTTCTATAATTTGTTCTTTGAAACACCCATTCTTTAGGATTAAGTTATTTAGTTTCCAATTAAATTTTACTGTTTATTTCAAAGGTCTTTTATTGAATGTAATTTTTGTGGTATTATGGTCAATGAAATATTATTTTAATATTTCTGCTTTTCTGCATGTTTGTGAGGTTTTTATACCTTAATGCATGAATACGCCATATATAGCTGAGAAATAGATATGTTCTTTCTATTTCCATTTAACATACACCAGAGACCTATCATAACTAACTTTTGTGAAATTCTATTCGGGTCCTTCACTTTTTTCTTGTTAATTGTTTTTTTGTTGTTGTTGTTGTTGTTGTCGTTCACTTTTTCTAGGTCTGAGAGGGATATATTGACCCTCCTGCTATTATAGTTTTACTCTCTGTTTCTTCCTATAATTCATTTGACTTTTCTTTTGATAATTTAAATGCCATATCATTTGGTGCATATATGTTTAGTATTGATAGTAACTCATTATCTATGGTATCTTTTAGCAAAATATATTTCCTTGCTTATTATTATTTCATTTAGTTAAGTTTATTTTTGTTTTTGCTTTGTCTGAGAGGGTGATTGCTACCCTTGTCTTCATGCTTCAGCCAAAGCGTAATAGATTCTGCTTGCCCCCTTATTTTAACTCTGCGTGTTCTGTTTCAAGTATATTCCTTTTAAATAGTGTATTGTTGAGTTCTGGTTTCTAATCAATCTATTCTCTTATCCTCTTCCATTTTATGGATGAGTTCACCCCATTCTCATTCACAGTTATTATTGCTAACTGTATTTCCCTCCATCCAATTCTCTTATACATATTCTTCCTGCCCCCCTCCTCTGCCCCCGCCACCTCCTTTTTAAGACTCTGGTTTGCTTCTGACTAATTTCTGCCTTGATCTACTCTCGCTTTTCTTTCTCCCACATTATTTCTTAACCCCTTTCTTTCCTATTTCACTGTTGGATAAGATATATGTATAGATCTAACTAGATGTATGTATGTATATAAATATATTATTTTTCCCCTCCTTTAACCAGTTCAGCTGAGAGTGAGATTTGTGTTGTCCACTCTTCCCACTACCCTTTCCTTGTTATATAAACTCTTCTTTGGGTACCCCATTTATATGAGACATTTTTTTCCTATTCCTTCTCTCTCTTCTCTTCTTTCTATTGCACTCCTCTTCTCTGCCCATTACATTTTTCTTTCTGAGAACATCCAAACATAACATAATCAAGCCTAGGCCATCTTTATAATTAGGCTCCCTCTATTACTCTTGGTGGTGATAAAATTTTGAGGGACTATACATGTCATTTCCTTATATAAGAATATAAACATTTTACTCTTAGTTAGTCCCTTTTGATTTCTCACTCATGTTTATCTCTTTTTGCTTCTCTTGATTCCTGTTTTTATGTCAAATTTTCTACTCAGCTCTGATCTTTTATCAAGAATACTTAGAAGTCCTCTATTTCATGAAATGCCCATCCCCACCCCCACCCCTTGCCCCATGTAGCATTACATTCAATGTTTTTCTGAATAGGTTATTCTTGGTTGTAAATCTAGATTCTTTGCCTTCCAGAATATCATATTTCAAGCCCGCTATTCCTTTTTAGTGGTAACTGCTACGTCTTTTGTGATCCTGATTGTGGCTTCTTGGTACTTGCATTCTTTCTTTCCCTCTGCTCACCATATTTTTTCCTTGACCTGGGAGCTCTGGATTTTGGCTATTCTATTCCTGGGAATTTTCATTTTGAGGTTTCTCTCAGGAGATGATCAGTGAATACTTTCCATTTCTACTTTGTCCTTTGATTCTAAGATACCTGAATAGTTTTTGCTTTTGATTTCTTGAAAAATGATGTCTAGGCTTTTTATCCGTTCGTGGCTTTCAGATAGTCCAATGACCCTTTTCAGCACTTCTTAAACTGTCAGTTGTGACCCCATATGGGGTTGTGACCCACAGTTTAAGAAGTGTTAAAGGGGTCATGAGTGGAAAAAGTTTAAGAAGCCCTGCAAATTATCTCACCTTAATCTATTTTCTAGGTCAGTTTCTTTTTATCCTATGAGATATTTCAAATTTTCTTCCACCTCTGCTCCTGAAGTTTTTTGACTTTGTTTTCTCTTATTTCCTTATGTCTCACAGAGACATATTTGGCCAGTTCTAATTTTCAAAGAGGTAATTCCTCAATAAGATGTTGCACCTCTTTTTTCAAACTCTTAATTTTCATATCTTTCTTCCTTTGCTCTTGTCTCTTTTCCCATTAGTTCCTCTGCTGCTCTAATTTTAAAAGAATTTTTAGCTTTTTCTTTCACTGTCCTAAGAATTCTTGTTGGATTGTTTCCAAGCTGCATTTTTCCTGAGGCTTTGATCATAGATATTTTTGATTCATTCTCTTCTTCTGTGCTTGTATCATGAGCTTCTCTGTCACCACACTAGCTCTTTGTGGTCACGTTCTTTTTTTGTTTGCTCATTCTTCCAGCCTACTTCTTAACTTTGGACTTTATGTTAGTGTTGCATTCTGCATACTTCCTGGAAGACAGAGGGCGTACCTGGCCCAATTCTATCTTTTTACATCCTTCTGATCCTTTCACAGCTCTGGCTAGAGACCTTCAAGCTTTCAGGGGCCAAATGGAAGGTTTTTCAAGTTCAAAGCAACTGAACTGTTGGTTCCCCTTTGGACTAGAACACTGGATTGTGTTCTTGGGGCCAGAGCTATACAGCTACCATTTACTTCCCAGAACTTGTCTCGTGCTCAGTATATAGTTAGGGCCAAAGCTCACAACTCTTTCTCTCCACCCTAGATCCATGACTCAGAAATGGATAGTAGGCAAACAGAGCTGCCAGATGGCGCATGTTCCTATACCCAGTGCTTGTTCAGGGATCACCTGGGATCTCTTTCTGCCCCAATGCTTCCTGACCTGATACCGAGTTTCAGCTCTCTCTCCTTCCCTGGACTCTGGAACACACCCTGCCTTTTCAAGGGTCCATGGCCAGACCTCTTCCCTAATGTCTGCAGACCTTTTTATCTGTCTCCCTAAGCCATGCTGGGCTGAAAAAAAAAATGACTTGATGTGATTTCTTCTTGATTTTTC